>NC_044556.1:34643109-34948367 GCF_007565055.1 Rhinopithecus roxellana | reverse complement strand
TGCAAGAAAGTTAGGAAGAATAAGAGAAGCAGTAAAAATAATGAGAGATGTAAGTAAATTGATGATGGGACTATTACATTTATTCCTCCAGAAACTAAAAATTTAGTTAAGTTGCCCATTATTTTAATGCAGAATCATTGTATTTTAATTGGTAGTTTTTAGAACAAGGTATTTATTTAATATATGCCTTTCTTAAGGGTTAGGTCTTCTTCACAGCTATGTTAAGAAACAAGAATTTCTACTTTAATGAATCTGACTCAGCTGAATTGTGTTCCTTTGTTATGATTTTAATCTTTTTTTTCCTTTTAATATACAGTTGATGAAAGAATTTCCTCCTCTTACCATGTTGAACATCCATGAAAATCTCTTAGAATCACTTTTAGAATTACAGGCCTATGCAGATGTTCAGGCAGTCCTAGCAAAATATGATGGTGAGTCATAGTCCCTTAGTTGATAGCATGGTTATTCTTTTCCAATTATGTAATTATAAATATTGTTATATTCTAGTATTTAATTTTCTCTTTCTGTTCTTACTAGTCAGTATTTAGCACCCAAAGGTTGCTATTAAGTATCCTCTTTATCAGGACTTTTATTAGCAAAATCCTGCAAGGAAGAACTTTTCTTCTGTCAAGATTTATTTGTTTGTTTATTGAGTGCTTGTTTCTAATATGAGTGAGTCATTCAGAATATGATAGTGAACAAGACAACATGAGAGGCCAGGCATGGTGGCTCACACCTGTAATCCCAGCATTTTGTTTTGGAGGCTGAGGTGGGAGGATCACTTGAGCCCAGGAGTTGGAGACCATCATGGGTAACATGGCAAGACTCTGTCTCTACAAAAAATTTTAAAAAATAAAAATTATTGGTCATGGTGGTGTGTACCTGTAATCCCAGCTACTTGGGAGGCTAAGGTGGGAGGATCACTTGAGCCAGGGAGGTTAAGTCTGTAGTGAGCTGTGATTGCACCACTGTAGTCTAGCCTAGGTGACAGAGGAAGACCCTGTCTCAAAAAAAAAAAAGGAAGGGGAGCCCTCATAGGATTTACAGTTTATTTACAGTTTAGTGGAACATACAGACAAATGAGCAGCAGTTACATTGAAGACAGCGTGTTTGGTGAGATAATTGGAGAAGTATGGGTGCTGTGCACATAGTGGGGGTACCTCATTTGTTTTGGAGTGTCAAGCAAGGCTAACAGAAGTTGCTTAGCAGTATATACTATAAGAGCAATTCAGAATAACATTTTTACAATGCTTTTTAGTTGCAAAGTTCAATGATAATATGATCCTTATAGTAGTCTTATGATGTGGTGGGACAAGTATTTTTACTGTCTCCAATTACTGAATAAGGAAACTGGAGTTTAAGAAGGTTAAAGTATTGGGGTAAGGTCTCCCAGCCAGTAAAAGGCAAATCCAGGTGTTTGATTTCTTTGTTCACTAGTCTTCCATGGTAACAATTCAATATCTGTTGGTTATTTTTCTTTTTCTTTTTTTCTTTTTGAGATGGAGTCTTGCTCTGTTGCCCAGACAGGAGTGCAGTGGAGAAATCTTGGCTCACTGCAAGCTCCACTTCCCAGGCTCACGCCATTCTCCTGCCTCAGCCTCCCAAGTAGCTGGGTCTACAGGTGCCTGCCACCATGCCTGGCTAATTTTTTTGTATTTTTTTAGTAGAGACAGGGTTTCACCATGTTGGCCAGGATGTTCTTGATCTCCTTCGTGATCTGCCCACTTTGGCCTCCCAAAGTGCTGGGATTACAGGCATGAGCCACCATGCCTGGCGGCTATTTTTATTATTATGTTATAACAGTATCAGTTTACCACACATGAAGTTTGGAGAATTTTAAAGACATAAAGCCTCTCTTCTCATCCTGAGAGAGGCATCAGCTTTTAACCTCAAGCTGAAAATTTGGGGTTACTATACTTCTGGTCATATCTTTCACTATAAGAGAACACATGTAAGTCACGTTGAAGACTGGGCACAGTGGCTCACGCCTGTAATTCCATCACTTTGGGAGGCTGAGGCATGTGGATCGCTTGAGCTCAGAAATTCAAGACCAGCTTGAGCAACATGGTGAGAACCCATTTCTACAAAAAATATTTTAAAAATGTAACTGGGCATGGTGGCATGCACCTGTAGTCCCAGCTGCTTGGGAGGCTGAGGTGTGAGGATCGCTTGAGCCTGGGAGGTAGAGGTTGCAGTGAGCCAAGATTGCACCACTGTATTCCAGCCTGGTGACAGAGTGAGACCCTATCTCAAAAAAAAAAAAAAAAAAAAAACTACCCATTCGCTTGGGAATCCCCATGACTTGGGAAGTTTGAAATGTGTTATACTTGGAAAGAGAAGTTTATTTCTTTTAAACATCTGGAATCCTTAAGCAATGCTTCAGAATAGTGTAGGCTTATGGAGAAATTTGTGAGAAATTCTTTCCATATGTAACTTACTGGATACATCACCTGCTTATAATACTTACGATGAGCAAGCTTAGGGACTGAATATAAGAAATTGGAATAGGACCTGATTCATTAAAAATAAAATAAAACTGAAACTAATAAAGCATACCTAAGTTGATATGCTTCTATATTTTCAGTTATTTTCATGAGTCCCAGTTTTTATCATTCCAGAATCCGGAGGAAGTTGAAAGCAAATTTATTTCCTTAGTTCTCCGTTTACTAGTATGATTCTGGAATCAAAAACATCTTCTGATAGCCTTATTTTGGACATTCTTTTAAGAATGATTTGTATAATTAATTTACCTACAGTTCCAGGTGAAATTTTTATTTTCTAAAAAATAATAATTTAAGAAAATACAAAAATCTGGGAAGAACAAAAATATCATCCTTAGTTGAATCAACCTGGATTTAACTACTGTTAATATTTTAATTTTTTTTCTAATATTAGTTTTTCTCTATGAATAGGTGAAGGTTTTACATAGTTCTAATTATACCATGCCTTTTTCCCTGAACTTATTATAAGCAGGTTATTTTTTACTATTATTATTATTTTTTTAGACAGAGTCTCGTACTGTCACCCAGGCTGGAGTGCAATGGCACGATCTCGGCTCACTGCAACCTCCGCTTTACAGATTCAAGTGATTCTCCTGCCTCAGCCTCCCGAGTAGCTGGGATTTTAGGCACCTGCCACTATCCTTGGCTAATTTTTTGTATTTTTAGTGGAGATAGGGTTTCACTGTGGTGGCCAGATTGGTCTCAAACTCCTGACCTCGTGATCCACCCACCTCATCCTCCCAAAGTGCTGGGATTACAGTCATGAGCCACCGTGCCCATCCATAAGCAGGTTATTATAAACATTTGTTGAGCGCATTTTGCCGTCATGCAGAGAGGACTTTCATAGACATAGTTTCATCTCAGTCAGAAAATATCATTATTTTGAGAGGTGAAAACTGAGGTCAAACAAGTTGCTACTAGCTCAAAGATGCTTAACTGGTAAATAATAAGATAAAGATTCAGATTCAGCTTTTTCAACTTCATGTATGGGGTTTTCCTACTATATTATAGATTTTTCAACATTATGTCCAGGTTTTTCCTATATAACTATTGAATTTGTATTGCACTGTGAATTATTCTTTTATTTATTTATTTATGAGACAGAGTTTCACTCTTGTTGCCCAGGCTGGAGTGCAGTGGTACGATCTTAGCTCATTGCAACCTCTGCCTCCTAGGTTCAAGCGATTCTCCTCCCTCAGCCTCCTGAGTAGCTGGGATTACAGGCATGCGCCACCACACCTGGCTAATTTTTGTATTTTTAGTAGAGACGGGGTTTCTCCATGTTGGTCAAGCTGGTCTCGAACTCCTGACCTCATGATCCACCCGCCTCAGCCTCCCAAAGTGCTGGGATTACAGGTGTGAGCCACCGCACCCGGCCGTGAATTATTCTTATTAAAAAATTGTCTCAATACATTTTTTTGTAATTCCTACCTAAATTGAAAATTATCATTACAGATATAGGCCTTCCAAAGTCAGCAGCAATCTGTTACACAGCAGCACTGTTGAAGACAAGGACTGTTTCAGAAAAGTAAGTGTTACAAAAACTACAATGATTTGGAAAGACTGCTAAACTCAATGTTATGTTTGTCTTCTACTGACTTTAAACAATGCTGTTTTCCACTGTACTTCGTTCTGAATAGCCCTGGATCTTCTTGGGCTTTTAGGCTTCTTGCTGTATGTAGTGGAATGAGCAAAGTTTTCAGAGCTAACCTGAGCTCAAATTCAAACTCTACCACATTCTAGCTATAGGACTGTAGGCAGGTTAATCGTTTTGAGTCTCTCCATCTGTAAAATGAGACTAATATTGCAGGAGGGTTGTAGGAGGATTATGTGTGGTAAGTGCCTAAAGCGATACCTAGAAAGAAAGTCCACACAGTAAATAGTAACTATGATGATGATGATAAAGTGTGTAGTAGGGACATAGGCTTACGTTATCTCTTCTTAGAGTATATAATTCTGAGTTCTGCTTTTCTTGTGTTTTTGGCTACTCTTAGTGAATTTTCTTTATTGTTCAGATAAGATACTCAGAAACCAACCAAATGGTGACCATTTTCTTTCACCTTAGATTTTTATGCTTTGATATGAATTAGAATGGAATTTTCCGTTTGTGTCCTCGGAAATAAGAATTTGGTAAGAATGTACTTAGATTCATGAGATTCTCTGGATATCACTGTGTAGCATTTATTACTTTATTACCTTTCCTAAAGTGCACCTTCAGTGGACTTCTCCTAACAGCCTTCTTTACCTAAGTTTGAAGACCTTCATTTCTTATTTTATATGCTGAACCCACAAGACTTTACTTTTTTTTTTTTTGAGACAGAGTTTCACTTTTGTTGCCCAGGCTGGAGTGCAATGGCACAATCTCGACTCACTGCAACCTCTGCCTCCTGGGTTCAAGTGATTCTCCTGCCTCAGCCTCCCAAGTAGCTGGGGCTACAGGCACCCACCACCATGCCCAGCTCATTTTGTGTCTTTAGTAGAGATGGGGTTTCTCCGTGTTGGTCAGGCTGCTCTCAAACTCCCGACCTCAGGTGATCCGCTCATCTCAGCCTCCCAAAGTGCTGGGATTACAAGCATGAGCCACTGTGTCTGGCCAGCTTTATTTATTTTTTATTTATTTAGTTTTTGGTAGTCCTCTGGCTTTGTTTTTGGCCATCTCCAGAAACTTTGATTCAAGGGGCTGTATTATTATCTAAATTCATACTTTTTTCTTTTTTTTTTTAGCATATTTATTTTATCATTTTGTGGTTTTCTTGTAGATTCTCTCTAGAAACAGCCTCCAGAAGAGGATTAAGCACAGCAGAAATTAATGCCGTGGAAGCAATTCATAGAGCTGTGGAATTTAATCCTCATGTTCCAAAAGTGAGAAATTTTATGATAAAAATACTACCTTTATTTAAGTTTATCAAACTGAGGACAGTTTGTAGACCAAAGTCTGGGTCACCATAATTTGGTGCAGAATTGTTTTAGTCTGCTCTATTTTGATGCTTATTATTCACCTTACAGGGAATGTTGAAACATTTAGGCATTTAGAAAGGTAGATAGGAGCGATAGTTAGCTATATGCTTTGTAATTACTGTCAAAATATAATTTGAACTGTGTTCACTTAGCTGTTCTTTTAGTATAGTTGTAGAGAATAAATAATGGCTTGGTCTTAATAAAAGATTGTTCATGTTTCATATCACTAAATGAAATTTCCTGTTACTGTGAAAGCTTTTTCTAGACAGATGCCTAGGTTTTGAACTAGAGTTGGGTAGACCCTTCAGACTAGGGTCTGAAGACAAACAGATTAAAATAATCAATGATAGGAAGCAGATGTGGAAATTCCCAGAAAAACTGGCTGATGCTTATTTAGTCCCCGATGAGTCTATATACTTGCTTTGATTGTCTTTATATTGTACACCTTGTAGTTATAAAAATTATTGCTTAATCTTTGTATGTTATAGCACAAAATTAAATTTTGGGTTTTAGGCTGGGCACAGTGGCTCATGCCTATATCTCAACACTTGGGGAGGCCGAGGTGGGAGGATTACTTGAACCCAGGAGTTTGGGACTAGCGGCTGGGCAATGTGGTGAGACCTCATCTCTGCAAAAAATACAAAAATTATCTGGGCGTGGTGATGCTCCTGTTGTCTTAGCTACTTGGGAGACCAAGGGGAGAAGACTGCTTGAGTCCAGGAGGTCAAGACTGCAGTGAGCTGTGATCACGCCACTGCACTGAAGCCTTGGGTGACAGAGTGAAATCCCATCTCAAAAAAAAAAAAAAAAAAAAAATTGGAGTTCTACAAACAATGCCCCATGTTAGGAAATATAGACAATTCAAGAATAGATGCCCTTACTACAGAAAGTAATTATAGCTATTGATTCCAGTGAAAGGGTGTTAATAGAGCTTGGAAGCTAAAGAGTTACAGTAAAGAGATTAATCGCTAAAAGATAATTTCCAAGAAAAGGATGTTGTAAGCCTGTTAGAGTAAGTAAAGATATGCTTAAGAAAAGTACTTAAGTCCAAGAAACAGAGTCAACAAATATTTATACCATTCTCTCATTAAGTGACACTGGTTCCATAAATTTAAAGACAGCGGTTCACCCATATCCACGGTTTTGTATTCCACAGTCAGCCTCTATCTGAAAATATTACATGGAAAATTCCGGAAATAAACAATTCATAAGTTTTAAGTTGCATGCCGTTCTGAGTAACTTGATGAAATCTTACGCCATCCCCCTCCATCCAGCCTAGTACATGACTCATCCCCTTGTCCAGCATATCCAACACTGTCTGTGCTGCCTACCTCTTAGTCACTTAGTAGCCAACTCGGTTATCAGATCAACTGTCATAGTGCTTGTGCTCAGGTAACCTTTATTTTAGTTAATAGTGACCCCAAATGCAAGATTAACATATTGTTATAACTGTTCTGTTTTATTATTAGTTATTGTTATTAGTATCTTACTGTGCCTAAATTATAAATTAAATTCTATCATGGGCATATATTTAGAGGAAAAAGCATGGTGTACGTAGGGTTTGGTACTATTTGTGGTTTCAGATATCCACTGGGAATCTTAAAACATATGTCCTGAGGATAAGGAGCGAGTACTGTAAACTGTTTTTTTTTTTTTTTTTTTTTTTTAGATGGAGTTTCGCTCTCACCCAGGCTGGAGTGCAGTGGCAGAATCTTGGCTCACTGCAACCTCTGACTCCAGGGTTCAAGCGATTCTTCTGCCTCAGCCTCTCGACTAGCTGGGACTACCAGCGTGTGCTGCCAGGCCTGGCTAATTTTTTGTATTTTTAGTAGAGATGGGGTTTCACCATTTTAGCTAGTATGGTCTTGATCTCCTGACCTTGTGATCCGCCTGCCTCAGCCTCCCCAAGTGCTGGGATTACAGGCATGAGCCACTGCGCCCGGCCTTGTAAACTTTTTATTATGAGTTCTACTACACATGCAGCAAAGTATATGAGACAGAAATGTGTATCTTAATGATTTATTACAAAGTAAATGCTTGAAAACTACTGAGGTCAAGAAACAACATTATCAACCCACAGAAGCCTACCTGACTGCCCTTTCCCATTACAACCTCCCTTCCTACCTAAAGATAACCACTATTATTCATTCGTATTCTTATTTATTAATTATCTTCATTTCCTCCCTTTCTTTATGTTTTTGATCTGTACTTTTTCTGTATTTCTGGATTTTTTCTTTTTTTTCTTTTTTTTTTTTTTTGAGATGGAGTCTTGCTCTGTCACCCAGACTGGAGTGCAGTGGTGCCATCTCCACTCACTGCAAGCTGTGCCTTCCGGGTTCATGCCTTTCTCCTGCCTCAGCCTCCTGAGTAACTGGGACTACAGGCGCCCGCCACCACGCCCTTCTTTTTGTGTTTTTAGTAGAGACGGGGCTTCACCATGTTAGCCAGGATGGTCTCGATCTCCTGACCTCGTGATCGGCCCGCCTCAGCCTCCCAAAGTGCTGGGATTACAGGCGTGAGCCAGTGCGCCCGGCCTTTTTTTTCTTTTTAAGACAGACTCTTCAACTATTTGAGAGGCTGAGGCAGGAGAATTGCTTGAACCCAGGAGGTAGAGGTTGCAGTGAGCCGAGATCGTTCTAGTACACTCCAGCCTGGGTGACAGTGAGACTCTGTCCCATTAAAAAAAAAAATCCGGGCGCAGTGGCTCACGCCTGTAATCCCAGCACTTTGGGAGGCCAAAGTGGGTGGATAGCCTGAGCTCAGGAGTTCAGGACCACCCAGGGCAACATGGTGAAACCCCGTCTCTACTAAAAATACAAAAAAATTAACCAGGTGTGGTGGAGTGTGCCTCTAGTCCCAGCTACTTGGGAGGCTGAAGCAGGAGAATCGCTTGAATCCTAGAGAGGAAGGTTGCAGTGAGCCGAGATCACCCCCACTGCACTCCAGCTTGGGCTACAGAGTGAGTCTCCGTCTCAAAAAAAAAAAAAAAAAAAAGACAGTGTCTTGCTCTCATGCCCAGGCTGGAGTGCAGTGGCGCCTTCTTGGCCTGCTGCAACCTCCGCCTCCTAGGCTTAAGCAATCAGCCTGCCTCAGCCTCCCAAAGAGCTGGGATTACAGGTGTGAGCAAATGCATGCCTGGCTCTGGATTTATAAATGAGTTAAAGAGTGGTCCCTGTTTATTTATTCTCTGGAATAATTTGAATAAAATTAGAATTATTTCTGCCCTAAATGATTAGTAAATTTGTTATTCAAGCCATCTGATTCTTCAGTTTTCTTTGTGAGAAGACTTTGAGTTACAAATTTCATTTCTTTAATAGTTTAATTACAAATTCAATTTCTAAGCATATCATAACTATTGAAATTTTTTGTTTCTTATGTTAGTTTTTGGTAAGTTGTATTTTTCTAAAAATTTATTTCATCAAAATTTTCAAATGTATTGACATAAAGTATTCATAAAATCCTTTTATTGCCATATTAGTATTTGCAGGATTAGTTATAATACCCAATTTTTAATGTCTTTTTTTTTTTGAGATGGAATTTTGCTCTTGTTGCCCAGGCTAGAATGCAATGGCGCAATCTTGGCTCACTGCAACCTCCACCTCCCTGGTTCAAGCGATTCTCTTGCCTCAGCCTCCTGAGTAGCTGGGATTACAGGCATGCACCACCACACCCAGCTAATTATATATTTTTAGTTGAGACGCGATTTCTCCATATTGGTCAGGCTGGTCTCGGACTCCCAACCTCAGGTGATCAGCCCTCCTCGGCCTCCCAAAGTGCTGAGATTACAGGAATGAGCCACGGCACCTGGCCCCACTTTTTAATTCCTAACATTGGCTAGTTTTATTGTTCTTGATCAAATTCCTTAGGGTTTTGTCAGTCTTACTTGTTTTTGCCAAGAACTTAGCTCTGGCTTTGTTGATTTTTTTCTACTATTTATTTTCTGGTTCATTCATTTCTGCTCTTTATTGCCTTCCTTCAAGTTAATTTGAGTTTATTTTATTTTAATTTCCTGTGTCTTCTCACATAGGTACTTAACTATGTAATTTTCAGCCTTTCTTCTGATATACCCAGTTAAATCTAGAAACTTATCTCAACACAATTTTAACTGCATACTATAGCAACATTTTTTACATAATTTAGTTCAAAATATTTTCTTCAAAAAAATTTAAATTCTTTAAAAACAATTTTAGCTGCATACTATAGCAACATTTTTTACATAATTTAGTTCAAAATATTTTCTTTAAAAAAATTTAAATTCTTTAAAAACAATTTTAACGGCATACTATAGCAACATTTTTTACATAATTTAGTTCAAAATATTTTCTTTAAAAAAAAAATAGGCCGGGCGCGGTGGCTCAAGCCTGTAATCCCAGCACTTTGGGAGGCCCAGACGGGCGGATCACGAGGTCAGGAGATCGAGACCATCCTGGCTAACACGGTGAAACCCCGTCTCTACTAAAAAATACAAAAAACTAGCCGGGCAAGGTGGCGGGCGCCTGTAGTCCCAGCTACCCGGGAGGCTGAGGCAGGAGAATGGCATGAACCCGGGAGGCGGAGCTTGCAGTGAGCTGAGATCCGGCCACAGCACTCCAGCCTGGGTGACAGAGCGAGACTCCGTCTCAAAAAAAAAAAAAAAAAGAGGATCTCCACATGTTGCCCAGACTGGTCTTGAACTCCTGGCCTCAAGCATCCTCCCTCCTCAGCCTCCCAAAGTGCTGGGATTACAGGTGTGAGCCACCTCCCTTGGCCCAAAATATTTTATAATTTGTTTATAATTTCCTCTTTGATTTAGAGTTATATTTATTCCATGAAGGTAGATATAATAAACAAAAGATTTTCTTTAAATTTTTTTTCCTCTTTTTCTTTTTCCTGCTTTGCTCATGTTGAGAAACAACAGATTTCCAAAGTAGATGAAACAGCCTTCTGTTGGAAGAAGATGTCAACTAAGACTTTCATAGCTAGAGAGAAAAAGTTTTCCTGGCTTCAGAGCTTCAAAGGACAAGCTGACTCTCTTCTTAGAGGCTAATGCAGCTGGTGACTTTAAGTTGAAGCCAGTGCTTACTTACCATTCCAAAAATCCTAGGGCCTTTAAGAATTATGCTAAATCTTCTCTGTCTGTGCTCTATAAATGGAACAATAAAGCCTGGATGACAGCACATCTGTTTATAGCATGGTTTACACACCATTTTAGGCCCACTGTTGAGACTACTGCTCAGACATGATTGCTTTTAAAATAATACTGCCCATTAACAATGTACCTAGTCACCCAAGAGCTCTGATGGAGATGTACAAGGAGATTAATGTTTTCATAACTGCTAATACAACAGCCATTCTGCAACCCACAGATCAAGGAGTCATTTTGACTTGGAAGTCCTGTTATTTCAGAAATACATTTAGTAAGGCCGTAGGTCCCATATATAGTGATTGCTCTGGTGGATCTGGGCAAAGTAACTTTTATATGCCATGGGAAACCAAAAAATTTGTGTGACTTGCTTTATTTTAATATTCGCTTTATTGCAGTGGTCTGGAAGTGAACTTGCAGTACGTACAAGATGTGTCTATGGTTACAAACATGAATTTTGGGATATATAAAATATGCTTCAATAAAACTATAGAGGCTGGGCGTGGTGGCTCACACCTATAATCCCAGCCCTTTGGGAGGCCGAAGTGGGTGGATCACCTGAGGTCAGGAGTTCGAGACCAGCCTGACCAACATGGAGAAACCCCGTCTCTACTAAAAATACAAAATTAGCCAGGCGTGGTGGCTCATGCTTGTAACCCCAGCTACTTGGGAGACTGAGGCAGGAGAATCACTTGAACCTGGGAGGTGGGGATTGCAGTGAGCCGAGATCGCGCCATTGCACTCCAACCTGGGCAACAAGAGTGAAACGCTGTCTCAAATAAATAAATAAAACTATATAGATATATATATAGATATACATACACACATACGCTTTAATATTTTAGCATCATTTTTATTTATAGGTAGAAATTTACCCATTTTCCCCTCAACTAAATATCAAAGCACTTGACAATTCAGCTATTTCAAAACACCAAGCTAAGTAGAGTGATGCTATAAACTGATATTATTGTTTGTAGATAGACCCTTTAAGCTGAGTGTCATCAAACACAATAATTATTAAGGTTTTTGGAGAATTTGTTTTTCTTTGAGACGATCTCGCTCTGTCACCCAGGTGGGAGTGCAATGGGGTGATCTCGGCTCACTGCAACCTTCACCTCCCGGGTTCAAGCAGTTCTCCTGCCTCAGCCTCCTGAGTAGCTGGGACCACAGGCATGCGCCACCACACCCAGCTAATTTTTGTATTTTTAGTAGAGATGGGGTTTCACCATGTTGGCCAGGCTGGTCTCGAACTCCTGACCTCAAGTGGCACACCCACCTCGGCCCCCCTAAGTGCTGGGATTACAGGCGTGAGCCACCATGCCCGGCCAGTTTTTTGGAGAAATTTTAAGCTTCACCAACCTGAATAATATCTCACTTAAATAACATTGATGTTATATGAACTGGGAGAGCTCTGGAATTTGTGGTTGGCTGTTTTTGCTAGGGTTTTACTATTGATGAAGTATGTACAGACCCCTCTTTTTCTCCTGTTAATGGTGTCTATTCCTGACTGTCAGCTGGAAGCAAGCAAACATAAAGGGATTTAGGGGTTTTCTTCTTCACAGTTCAATTGTGAGTCATGATAACTTATTTAACCTAAGTAACAGTGACATTTCAAATATATGTGTATATATACATATTTTATTCTCACAAATTTATTATGCAAATGGTTGTATACATCTTAGCAGTAAAATGACAAAGGATATAGCTGTTTTAGCAGGAAATATTTTTGGCAACTTTCCACATAACTACAACAGAAATGGCTGTAGGTCTAGAGCTATGCAATTTGTTAAAGCTGGAAACTATTAGAAGTGCAATAGAGAAATATCATCTACATTTCTTCAGGCAATGAATTTGCTTTTAGGTATTTCATTAATATTGATAGCTTGTATAGTTTTTTTATTCTACTAAATGAATTTCAGTGTATAGTAACTGATAGTACCACAGTAAAAAAATTAGAACAGCATGTGTTCATGGTTTTTGACTTATTTTTCATTATGAGCTATGGCTTTGGTTCAGTAAAGTTTTTTTTTAGTTGCCAAACACAAAAAAGGTTATGTAGCTTTCAGCTACTACATGAATTGTCAGTTTTATTTTCAGTAGAAAATGTTTCATATATTCTAAATATTCCACAGCATTCTGTTTCATTCATTCTGGTATCTCATACTTTTCTTATCCAACCATCAAATGGTTTTATAGATGCTGTCTTTTTTTTTTTTTTTTTTTTTTGGAGATGGAGTCTTCCTCTGTCACATAGGCTGGAATGCAGTGGTGCGATCTCGGCTCACTGCAACTTCCACCTCCCAGGTTCAAGCGATTCTCTTGCCTCAGCCTCCTGAGTAGCTGGGACTACAGGCGCGTGCCACATGCCCGGCTAATTTTTTGTATTTTTGGTAGATACGGGGTTTCACTGTGTTAGCCAGGATGGTCTCAATCTCCTGACCTCGTGATCCACCTGCCTCGACCTTCCATAGTGCTGGGATTACAGGCGTGAGCCACTGCACCCGGCCGATACTGTCTTTTTTATTGAGATAATTTACATACTATAAAATTGACTTTTAAAGGATATAATTCAGTGCTTTTTAGTATATTAACAAGGTTGTAAAATCATTACCACTATTTATTTCTGGAATCTTTTCCAGAAAGAAGTACCTGTTAGTAGTCACCCCTCAGTCCCTCGCAACCACTAATCTACTTTCTGTCTTTATGCATTTGCCTATTCTGGAGTTTTCATATGAATTGAATCATATAATGGTAGCCTTTTGTGTCAGACTTCTTTCACTTAGCATAATGTAGCATGTGTCAGTACTTCCTTCATTTTATGGCTGAATACTATTCCATCGTACCACATTTTGTTTATACATTCAACTGATGGACATTTGGGTTGGTTTCACTTTTTGACTAGCATGAATAATGCTGTTGTGAACATTCATGTACAAGTTTTTGTGTGGACATAGATTTTTCACTTCTTTCATGTATGCACCTAGAAGTGGAACTGATAGATCATAAGTAATTCTGTTTAATTTTTTGAGAGACTGCCAAACTGTTTTGCAGAGTAACTGTATTATTTTACATTCCCTCAGCAATGTGTGAGTTCCAGTTTCTCTACATTTGTCTAAACACTTATTATTATCTGTCTTTTTTGTTATAGTTATCCCAATGGGTATGAAATGACATTTCATTGTAGTTTTGTTTTGTATTTCCCTAATGACTAATGATATTTGAGCATCACTTTAATATGTTTATTGGCTGTTTGTATTTTTTCTTTTGACAGATATATGTTCAAGTTGCATATTTTTAAATTTTTAATTAATTAATTTATACATTTATTTGTTTATTTATAAGAGACAGGGTCTCCCTTTGTTGCCCAGGCTGATCTCAAACTCCTGGGCTCAAGTGATCCTCCTGCCTCAGCCTCCTGAAGTGCTAGGATTATAGGCTTGAATCACTGTGCCTGGCCTAAATTTATTGTTGTTGTTTTAAATTAAAGGTATTCTATTTTTCTTTTTATTATAAGGTATTCTTTAACATTATTATTACATAGACCATTGACACTCTTGATTAATGTGATCCAGAACCATTGTGAATATCCATATTTGAAAATACCACTATTACATTTATTTTCACCTATGAAATGTAAACATGAGAATGGGTCACAAACCTTGCTGAGATACGGATACTGAAGAGGCTACTAGATGTATTCATTAGGTACATCATTCACATGTGTGCACAAACCTCAACGCACATTATTCAAATTTGTGCCTTAGCAAAATGATGGCTGCTATAAATCATGGGTATTTAGAGCTCCCACAAAGAGTAGAAATTATAAATGTTATATCCATGAGTGTCAGTGATCACTATAGATGTAACTATTCTTGGTATGACACTTCACATATCAGTTAGAATGATGTTGTCCAACTTTAAGATCTAACAATAGCCTGCTGTAATATTTTGTTGAAGATTTTTAAAGTAAGCATACTACAGCTGAATTCTTCTAAATTTTATTTTATGTTCAAATGTAAAATAATTACTATAAAAAATCACAGCATGGATCCACATATATACTGTCATATATGTGACAAAACATCCACATATATACTGTCACTTGATTTTTGACAAAAGCACCAATGCAATTCAATGGGGAAATGGAACTTCTTCAACAAATGGTACTAGAACATCTGGATATCTAAATGTGGTAGGGGAAATCATGAATTTTTTCACATAGCATACAGAAAAATTAATTTGAAATGTGTCGTTGATCTAAATTTAAAAACTAAAACTATACAACATCTAGACCAAAACATCTAAGACTAGCTTTGAAAGCTGGGGGTAAAGAAAGATTTCTTAGGACATAGAAGGCAATTATAAGAAAAGACAATTATAAATTGAACTTTATCAAAATTTTAAAAGTCTGCTCATCTTAGTGTTAAGAAGACAAAAAGGCAAGCCACGGACAGGAAAAAAATATTTGTAATATGTTTATCTGATAAAGGACTCATCTAAAATATATACATATAAAAAACCACAATATTAAAAAAATGGGCAAAAGCCTTGAACAGATACTACAAAAGAAAATATTGGTATGTCCAATAACACATAAAGAGATGTTTATATGAAAGTAAAATGAAGCAGGCAAAAAAAGAAAAGGTGTTAAACATCATTAGTTATCAGAGAAATGCAATATGAAATCATGAAGTAATACTTTCACATCTATCAGAATGACTAAAATTTAAAAGACTGATAAAATAGCAGTAAGAATGTGGAAGTCAGAACTTTCATACATTGCTGCTAAGATTAGAAAATGGTACAACCACTTTGGAAAACTGGCAATTTCTGATACAATTAAACATATCCTTCAACCTGTGATCCAGCAATCCTACTCCAAAGTATATACCCAAGAGAAATGAAATCATATGTCCACAAGAAGAGTTGAACATGAATATCATAGCAGTTTTATTTATAATAGCCCCAAACTAGAAACAATCCCAATGTCCTTCAACAGGTAAATAGATAAATAAGTTACAATATAGTGGTATTCAGCAATAAAAAGACCTACTGATACAAGCAAAACATGAATAAAACCAAAAACATGACATTTAAACAAGTATATACCGAATGTTTTCATTTATGTGAAGTTCAAGAAAAGGCAAAAAGTGATCTGTGGTGGTAGAAATGAAAACACTGTTTGCCTCAGGTGGTCAGGTGAGACATTAACTGGAAAGGAGGACTCCCTGGAGTGAAAGAAGATGGCCAGGCGTGGTGGCTCACGCCTGTAATCCTAGCACTTTGGGAGGCTGAGGCGGGCAGATCACAAGGTCAGGAGTTTGAGACCAGCCTGGCCAGCATGGTGAAATCCCATCTCTACTAAAAATACAAAAAATTAGCTGGGCATGGTGGGATGCACCTGTAGTCCCAGCTACTCAGGAGGCTGCAGCAGGAGAATCACTTGAACCCAGGAGGCGGAGGTTTCAGTGAGCCTGTATCACGCCACTGCACTCCAGCCTGGGTGACGGAGCAAGACTCTGTCTCAAAAAAAAAAAAAAAAAAAAAAAGGGAAGAAAAGAAAAATAAAAGAAAATATGTCTTGATTTGGGCGTTACTTGTCTACATTTGTCAAAACTCATCAAGCTGCATATTTAGGATCTCTGTATTTAAAATTATACCTCAATAAATAAAAAAGAATTTGACTTAGCATGGAAAGCATTGTAAAAGTATCATGCCTTCTGATTAAATTAGATAATGTATGTGAAGTGCTTAACACGGTGTCTGAGTGTCAGGCAATATTATTGATTATCATGGTGGTTGTCACTTTATTTCTGTTACCTTTTTTTTTGTTTTTTTGAGACAGGGTTTTGTTCTGTCATCCAGGCTGGAGTGCAGTGGCATGATCATGACTCACTGCAGCCTCAGCCTGGTGGGCTCAAGTGATCCTCCCACCTAAGCCTTCTGAGTAGCTGGGACTACAGGTGCATGCCACCCAGCTAATTTTTGTAATTTTTGTAGAGATGGGGTTTTGCCATTTGCCCAGGCTGGTCTCGAACTCCTGGGCCCAAGCAGTTCACCCACCTTGGCCTCCCAGAGTGCTGGGATTACAGGCATGAGCCACTGTGCCTGGCCCATCTTCTTTGAGTTGTTCCAGTGTTTGCTTCTTTGTGGATGTTATTTTAGTGCTTGTAGCCTTAGAATGTATAAGGTTTGGGGGATTCCTTTGTTGAGATGAGGTAATGGTGAAGATATTGAAAACAGTTAGGAATTAACTAATTTGAATTAGCTAGTAACATAATAATAGTTAGGTAATAACTAATTTAAATTAGTTACAATACCCTGAAAACAGTTTATTTGTGTCTTACAGAAGAAGCCCTTCGGGCAAGAGTAAAGTAGAGCGGTAAGAAACAAAACAATAACAAAAGTGTGTTTAGTAAATCCCTGTAACCAGAGTACATATTTAGGAATATGTTGTCTGTAACATGTAAAAGTTGCTATTTTAGCTGGACTCGGTGGCTCACACCTGCAGTCCCAGCACTTTGGGAGGCTGAGATGGGTGGATCATCTGAGGTTAGGAGTTTGAGACCAGCCTGGCCAACATGGTGAAACCCTGTCTCTACTAAAAATGTTTTTTTAAAAAATGAGCCAGACATGGTGGTGGGCGCCTGTAATCCCAGCTACTTGGGAGGCTGAGGCAAGAGAATCGTTTGAACCTGGGAGGCAGAAGTTGCAGTGAGCTGAGATCGCACCATTGCACTCCAGCCTGGGCAACAAGAGCAAAGCTCTGTCTCAATAATAATAATTAAATAAAAATTACTATTTCTTATTTTACAATAAAACTGTTTTTAGTGTTGTGCTGCCAAGAAAGTAGACTATACCTGGAGACTTCTACGTGCAGGGGAAGTTTTAAAAATAAATTGATACGTAGAAAGTAAAATCTGTTCTGATTGATCAGAAATGGAAGCCCATAGAATGTTACAAGTCTTATCCACCCTAGAAGATAGTAGCTCTTTTTTTTTTTTTTTCTGAGGTGGAGTTTTGCTCTTGTTGCCCAGGCTGGAGTGCAATGGCACGGTCTCGGCTCACTGCAACCTCTGCCTCCTGGGTTCAAACGATTCTCCTGCCTCAGCCTCCCAAGTAGCTGGGATTATAGGTGCCCGCCACCACACCTAGCCAATTTTTGTATTTTTAGTAGAGATGGGGTTTCACCATGTTGGCCAGGCTGGTCTTGAACTCCTGACCTCAGGTCATCCACCCTCCTTGGCCTCCCAAAGTGCTGAGCCACTGCACCCGGCTGATAGTAGCTCTTTAGCAGCAGGCTTGCATTTCATTGGCTAAACTACTTATATCATAACACTGGCATATATAAAAGATAAAAGGGAAACAGGTGCTCAGTTGACATTCCAAGTGGCATAGCAGGAGTAAAGACAGCAAAGGAGAAGTGGTGTTGAAGTCTGTGACCCAGACTTAGAGCACAATGAAACCTTTGCCTTTCCCTTGTGTTGTACTGTGGCCTAAGTAGAAGAGTTGAGATATGAAATGCTTATATCTTGAGGTGTGGCTCTGTAGGATGATGTGGAAAGGAGGTTTCTTGTAGCAAGTGCCCTCTCCAGCCTCCTCTCCTTTTCCCTTCAGTATAAGTCACTTTACTTTGCTCCTGAAACTGTGAGGTAGTATTATGTTTTCTTTCAGTTTATTCACATAGCAGTTCTGTTTGTTTTCTATATGAGAACTGTCTTTAGTCTCCCCCAGTACATACCAATGTGGACTCTGCATTCGCCCTGCCTGTCCAATCTCATAGAATGTGCACTGAGAAAACTAATTGCAGAGATAAATTGGTTCTTTGTGTGCATGACTGATCAAGAGCAAAGTACCTTAATTTCAGATGCCTTCAGAGAGATTTTTCTTTAACCTCTGCTTTTAAGACGAAGATTATAAAGCATTATCATTACTTCAGGTCAGAATTATATTGCTTTTGGTCAAAAGCTGTTGTAAGATTTACAAAGTAATAGAAAAAAGTAATCTAAAGATAAATTATAAAGATCAAAGCAGTTCAAAATTAAAGTAAATTTGAGTGTAAGCATAGATAGGGCTTTAGAGTCATAAAAGAAACCACTAGACCATACATCATTATGTCTTTTTAACCGTAGCTTCCAAAGGAGCCTTAATAATTTTATTTTTAGTGAAAAGCAAGAGGCTAAACTCTCTTGTTTTACTCATTTGAATGTATTGTTCATAGTTGAATGTTAGTTAAAATTGTCCCAAGCAATTTCTCATTACAGACACAATAGGCTGATTCAGAGGTAATATGGAAGGTCCGATAGCACATATTAGGTCCCAGCTTTGGTTTGTGTCATCAGCTATATTTTATTTGCTGATAATTTCCGAATCTGTGTCTTTTATCTCTGGCTTCTTTCTTTGTCCGTTGACTTAGCATTTTCATCTAGTTGTGGAAATCACATGATAAGTACCTCAAACACTTTAATGTGTCTCAAACAGAATTTTAAAAATTTGTTAAGTCTTTTCTGCAAACTGCCAAACTGCCTTTCGTTTATTTCTATATTTTGATTTATGGCTTCATTATCCTCTTCATTAATGCTTACCTCTGCCATTTCCAAATTACCAACTCATATTATAACCTTTGAAATGTTTTTCAGATCTAGCCATCTATCTCATCCCCCCATCACTGACCCTTGTTTGCCTTCATTACCTGTACTTTTAAAATATATTATTATTATTATAACAAAAGTAATAGGTACTTTTTAAAAATTCAGACTCTTCAGATGTTTACAAAGTGGAAACCTCCTGTTCTCTCCCTCCCAATTCTACTTCTCTGAAGTAACCACCTGCTACTGTTTGGTGTATATATTTTCTATGCATTTCTAAACATATAGAGATAGATATAGAAAGAATCTCAAATACTTTACCATCTCTTGTGTGGACTATTAAAACAGATTCCTCACTCATCTTTCTGCCATCAGCCCTTCTCCATTCCAGCTATTGCCAGAGTTATCTACCTAAATAGCAAGCCTTAAAAGACCTCTGCTTGTTCCCAGTTGCCTACAGGATAAGGACCAACCTCTTAGTATTACACCTATAAAAGTCCTTCATATTCTGGGCCAGTATCTGTCTCCAGCCTTACTCTTTGCCAGTTCTGCTTTGCTCATTATGTCCATTGTCACTGTTCCCTGGATTGGTCATGCCTCAACATATCTCACTGCCATTGTCTTCTCTACCTGGCAAATTTCTACTCATTCTTTAAGACCCTGCTCATCTGTTGTCTCCTTTATAAGGAGTTTTTTTCTAGTTTTCCCAAGAAGAGATAACAGCTTTCTCTTCTCTGTTTCTTCAGTACCTCAATCATATTTTTTTTTTCTAATTGGTCTGTTTATATGTTTCTCCCTTAGTTCCCTGTGAACAAAAGCAGGGCGCTTGTCTTATCATTTAATGTCCAATACTCTTCCTAGTCTATATAGACACTCATTAAACACTGGGAAACAGACATGTCTGTAGTTTAGAACTGCATTGCTTTAAAAGTCTATCTAAGTTAAAGAAAGTAGGCTGGGCACAGTGGCTCACACCTGTAATCCCAGCACTTCAAGAGGCCAAGGTGAGAGGATCACTTGAGCCTAGGAGTTAGAAACCAGCCTGGGCAACATGGTGAAACCCTGTCTCTACAAAAATACAAAATAAAAAAGTTAGCCAAATGTGGTGGTATGTGCCTGTAGTCCCAGTTACTAAGGAGGCTGAGGCAGGAGGATTGCTTGAGCCCAGGAGGTCGAGGCTGCAGTGAGCTATGATCGTACCACTGCACTCCAACCTGAGTGACAGAGTGAGTCCCTGTCTCAAAAAAAAAAAAAAAAGTGAAATTTTAGAACCATCATTTCTTGAAATTTTTAAGCCAGTTTACATAACTATTTTACAAGTTTTGCTTAATAATACCATTTTTTACCTTTTAAAGATGACAGTATGATTTTACCATGACCGTATTTACTATATTATGAAATAACTCAGCTTTAAATGTGATACCATACAACAATTAAAAATGTTAGATTGGCCGGCTGACTCACGCCTGTAATCCCAGCACTTTGGGAGGCTGAGGCAGACGTATCACCTGAGGTCAGGAATTCGTTATCAGCCTGACCAACATGGTGAAACCCCATCTCTACTAAAAATACAAAATTAGTCAGGTGCAGTGGTGCATGCCTGTAATCCCAGTGACTCAGGAGGCTGAGGCAGGAGAATCGCTTGAACCCAGGAGGCAGAGGTTGCGGTGAGCCGAGATCATGCCATTGCACTCCAGTCTGGACAAGACCAAAATTCCATCTCCAAAAAAAAAAAAAGTTAGATCTGTATAGAGACAGGAAGGGAGGTACAAAATGTATTATGCATAAAAAAAAATCCAGACAAACATAAATCAAATTATTGTGTTTTGTTGTTGTTGTTGTTGTTGTTGTTGTTTTAGGCAGGGACCTCAAACTTCTGAGGTCCAGCTATCCTCCTGCCTTAGCCTCCTGAGTAGCTGGGACTACAGGCATATGCCACCATGCCCTGTCTTTAGTTTCTCTATTTTTTTATTCTCCAAACATACTATTTTCTACTACTTAGCTTTGTTATGTTTCCATTTCTGTACACTGAGCATATACTTTACTAAGCAGAAAAAAAACAAAAAAAATCATCGGTCAGTTTTTAATCTTTTATATTCTTCTTAGAAAATTAAAGTCTGGGTAGTAGAGTTTTTTGTTTTTATATTTGGTTTTAGTTTTCCCAGAGAATTAAAATATCTCTTTGGTAAAAACTAAAATATAAATTTGAATTTGAAGACATTTCAGCTGTATTTATCAGATTAACTCAGTTAATAAGTTTTTTTTTCTTTTTTTGAGATGTAGTTTCGCTCTTGTCACCCAGGCTGGAATGCAATGGCACGATTTCGGCTTACTGCCACCCCCACCTCCCAGGTTCAAGCAATTCTCCTGCCTCAGCCTCCCAGGTAGCTGGGATTATAGGTGCCCACCACCACGCCTGGCTAATTGTTTGTATTTTTAGTAGAGACGGGGTTTTACCATGTTGGCCAGGCTGGTCTCGAACTCCTGACCTCAGGTGATCTGCCTGTCTCAGCCTCCCAAAGTGCTGGGATTACAGGTGTGAGACACCATGCCTGGCCAATAAGTATTTTAATACTTGCTTTTCGTGTTAATATGCTAGGCATGGTAGTAGAATTTTAAGGATATGGTTTTTATAGTGTAATAAGTTACAGCCTATGCTGGGTAGCGGAAATTCCTGAGTAGCAGTTTGTGAAGGAGATAAAATAATAATCTTATAATTTATACACCTTTTCCTTAAATTGAAATTTTTCTCTTAGATTTTGGGGGTCAACTTTTATTTCAGTGTCTAATCAGGAATTGAAAAATTGCTTTTTTGTTTTTGTTTTTGTTTCTGTTTTGAGACAGAGTCTCGCTCTGTCGCCCACGCTGGAGTGCAGTGGCACTGTCTCGGCTCACTACAAACTCCGCCTCTCGGGCTCACACCATTCTCCTGCCTCAGCCTCCCAAGTAGCTGGGACTACAGGCGCCTGCCACCACTGCCAGCTAATTTTTTGTATTTTTAGTAGAGACAGGGTTTCACTGTGTTAGCCAGGATGGTCTCGATCTCCTGACCTAGTGATCCGCCTGCCTCAGCCTCCCAAAGTGCTGGGATTACAGGCGTGAGCCACCGCACCCGGCCTGAAAACTTGCTTTGTTTTAAAGTCAAATTGGAAAGGATATTTGCTAGTGGGTAGGACCACCAATAATAATAAATAACAATTATTTTTAATAAAAAATAAGCTAGCATAAGGAAGGTTTTTTTTTTTTTTCTTTTTGAAACAGAGTCTTGCTCTGTTGCCCAGGCTGGAGTGCAGTGGCAGTCTTGGCTCACTGTAACTGCCACCTCCCGGGTTCAAACAATTCTCTGCCTCAGCCTCCAGAGTAGCTGGGATTACAGGCGTCCAGCACCATGCTTGGCTAATTTTTGTATCATTGGTAGAGACGGGGTTTCACCATCTTGGCCAGGCTGGTCTTGAACTCTTGACCTCATGATCCACCTGCCTTGGCATCCCAAAGTGCTGGGATTACAGGCTTGAGCCACTGTGCCCAACCAAGGAAGATTTTTAAAATGATTAAATAGAAAATATTTTTAATATAAAATCTTGAAGTATAATTTATTAATAAGTTTGCCATGTGTGTTTACCACATGAATTATCACTTAGATTATTAAACAGTAAAAATTTAGGTATATAGTTGCTGTTTAAAAAAGTATTTTTTTTTTTTTGCCAGGCATGGTGGCTCGTGCCTGTAATTCCAGCACTTTGGGAGGCCGAGGCGGGTGGATCACGAGGTCAAGAGTTCGAGACCAGCCTGGCCAACATAGTAAAACCCCGTCTCTACTAAAAATACAAAAATTAGCCTGGCATCATGGCTCGTGCCTGTAGTCCCAGCTACTTGGGAGGTTGAGGCAGGAGAATGACTGGAACCTGGGAGGCAGAAGTTGTGGTGAGCCAAGATTGAGCCACTGCACTCCATCCTGGACAACAGAGCAAGACTCCATCTCAAAAAAAATAAATAAAAGTGTTTTTTCACATCAAATTGATATTTTTTGTAATATAAGTTTTACTGAATAATTGTTAACTGAATATCTTTGCTTACATTTGCTAAATGGTTACGAACATACTAAATACTTAACATGTTGGGGTTTCAGGCTTCTGAGTTCTAAAATTCACTGAAAATGATTTGGGATATTTTGTCTCTTGTCTGTGAAATGAAACAGAATTTTAATAGAAAGAACCTGGTTTAAGTATTATGCAGTTTTCTTCTGAAAACTCAGTATTCTTTTTATGATGACAATTCCACTGTGATTGCCACATTTTCTTTGCTTCCTACTGAAGAAGCTCTTAGTGCGCTTGCAAAGAACATAAGGAGTCATGTCAGAGGTCAGCTATTTGAGTCCATTTTCCCACAGCTGCCTGGTGCGAGTGATCTTTTACTGTGTTTTAAAAAAATGGGCAAGGATTAGAGGGGATTAGAAAGAATATTACCCTCCTGAATATAGGCCCAAAGCACTAAGGGGAGAGAACCCAACCAGGCATCAAATGGGCTTTGCTTGACCAGGACACAACCTCTGCTGCATTCCTTTAAGAAACTGAATGGGAAATGTTAAGTCCCCAAACTGGATTAGTAAATAATCTCATAGTTTGTGACATCTGCTAAAATAAATTGATGAGCAGACTACATTCTTACACTTTGAGAAGAGAGCCAAAGACATCAAGAGTAAGAGTAATTAAAGATGGGCATTAAACTTAGTAATTGTTGGAAAGGTACACTTCATAAACCAAAAAATTATTTTAGATACAATATGAGGAGTACATGTATATTGATTGAATAAATTAAGGCTTACATTTTGAAACCACTACAGCTTTTTGAGAGTCTTCCTAGAGTCTTATTGCTTGTAGCAGTTTTACAAAGTGTTTCACAAATTCAGCTCTTTAATTTATGTTATCCCATTAGTTTGTATAACAACCTGAGAAACTAGAATTTGAAATCTGAGAATGTATCTTTTGAGACACCTCTGGAATGTTTCTCTTTTTATATTTTATAAGAGAAGTTAACATAATTTGTATCTTATGACACAGAATTTGATATCAAATTGTTTAGAACCAAAGAGGTAATTTCAAACCTATTCTAGAAGGGCAAGTGCATTCTGGTCTCAGTCTTTGGAGATAGTATTTAGCTAACTAAATAAGTTTTCAAAGGTTTTAAGTTGACTAATAGTAAAGATGCTGTACAAATAGTTAACTTTGTATCTTTCTACATATAACAAGTACATTTGATTGGTATAGCAACTGTGATTACACTGCTTTTGTAATAAATGATAATATTAGTACAAGTATTTTCATTAGGAGTTTAAGAATTTAGATTCGTATCTGAAGAAGAATTGGTAGACTATAACTTCTTTAACAGGCACATTAAATGCATCCTGCACTGTGCTCTCTTGGTTCAGTGCCTTTATTCAAGATGGCCCTGTGCTTTGTTTATGTCCTCCTGCTGTTCTCCTCACTCCCCAGTCCGCTCATCCACATTCTACCTATCTGTAAATATCAGGTCAAATCCCATCAAGTGGTTTATTTCTAGCCCCTAAATCATAATACTTCCTAAACATAGAGTTATCATATGACTCAGCAATTCTACTCCATGGTACTTACTCAAGAGAAACAAAAACATATATTCATTCTGAAACTTATACACAAGTGTTTATAACAACATTATTCATAATAGCCAAAAGCTAAAAACAACCAAATATCTGTCAGTTGATGAATGGATAAACAGGACATACGTATTATACATACAATGCAGTATTATTCAGCCATAAGAAGAAATGAGGCACAAGTACCATGCATGCTACAAGGGTAAACCTTGAAAACATTATGCTAAGTGAAAGAAACCAGTCACAAAATGATTCCATTTGTATGAAATATTCAGAATAGGCAAATCTATAGAGATATAAGATAGATTGGTAGTTGCTTAAGGGGGTTAGGGGAGTAGGGGAGAAGTGAGTTGTAACTAAAGGGTACAGGATTTTCTTTTGAAGTGATGAAAATGTTCTAAAATTGACTGGCGATAGTTGCACATATCTCTGAATATATTAAAAATCCTTGAATTGTATACTTTAAATGGGTGAATTCTAAGGTATGTGAATTACATCTCAATAAAGGCTGTTATTTAAAAACTAAATTTAAAAAATTAATACCTCTATCTGTATTCCTATATATTGCACTTTTTTTTTCTTTTCTTTTCTTTTTTTTTTGAGACAGAGTCTCACTCTGTCGCCAGACTGGAGCGCAGTGGCTCAATCTTGGCTCACTGCAACCTCCGCCTCCCAGGTTCAAGCGATTTTCCTGCCTCAGCCTCCTGAGTAGCTGGGACTATAGGCGGGCACCACCACACCCAGCTAATTTTTGTATTTTTAGTAGAGATGGGGTTTCACCATGTTGGTCAGGATGATCTCCATCTCCTGACCTCATGATCCGCCCACCGCAGCCTCCCAAAGTGTTGGGATTACAGGCGTGAGCCACTGCGCTTGGCCTTGTACGTTGTTTCTACCTCAAATAAAGTACTCACCATAGTCTTGTTATAATTATTCACTTAAGAAATCTGTCTTTTCCATTGCATTATGTAGCTCCAGAGAACAGGCAGAGTGTTCTTTGGTATTCCCTAACAACCATAGTGCTTTGAACTTAGTAAATATGAATTTAATTGAACTTTTCCACAATTAAGTTCTTTCACCTATAAAATGTAAATAAGAGAAAAAAGAATTGAATGTTGCCACAAATATTGTTCCAAAATTGGATTTCATGATTTTTATATTCTTCTTTTCAGTAGGAAATGGCTTAATTAAAAATAAAAAATAAATAAATTTTAAAAATAAAAAATATGGGCCGGGCGTGGTGGCTCAAGCCTGTAATCCCAGCACTTTGGGAGGCCGAGACGGGCAGATCACGAGGTCAGGAGATCGAGACCATCCTGGCTAACACGGTGAAACCCCGCCTCTACTAAAAAATACAAAAAACTAGCCGGGCGAGGTGGTAGGTGCCTGTAGTCCCAGCTACTAGGGGAGGCTGAGGCAGGAGAATGGCATAAACCCGGGAGGCAGAGCTTGCAGTGAGCTGAGATCCGGCCACTGCACTCCAGCCTGGGCAACAGAGTGAGACTCTGTCTCAAAAAAAAAAAAAAAGTGTAATTTTTACATTTAATTCATTTTTGGAAAAATAAATAGTTGCTCTCATATTATCTCCTCAGCTCGAGTTTCCATTTTGTATTTAGCCAGGCCACACATATGCCATTTATCACCTTATTTTTACCTATAGAAATATTCTGGTTTTCGTAATTTGCGTATATAAGCATTTTATACACGTTATCAGTAGAATCTTCATGTCATTTCAGTTAGTTTTTTAAAAATCAGGTTGACTTTCTAACACTTCGAATCTACAGTTTTGTGGGCATTTGAATTTAACACAGTTTAATTTTTCTTTTTTCTGTTGTGTGTATATGTGTGTGTTTTACTTTTTCAGTATTTATTAGAGATGAAAAGTTTAATTTTACCTCCAGAACACATTCTGAAACGGGGTGATAGTGAAGCAATTGCCTATGCTTTCTTTCATCTTCAGCACTGGAAACGAATAGAAGGTGCTCTTAATCTGTTACAGTGTACATGGGAAGGCAGTAAGTATTATTTTCCAAAAGGAACACTGATCTCTCTAACTATTCATTGCATTCACAGGCAATCTTTTTAAATGAGATTGTCTGGGTTTCCATAAGGATTTGTTGTTCAGGTTGGTTTCAAACGGTAATCAGTGATGAGATATTTGGTTTATTGGTAGAAATGCATAATGTTATATTGATCCCACAAAAGCAGAGTGAGAAACTGTTATGGTATTCTGCCATATGTTCATTTAAGTTACATATTTGTAAGGAAAGAGAATGAAAACTTGGCCCTTTGACTTACAACTTTTTTAATGTGGTTGAGCTATTCTAATATTTTAAAAATTGGTCTCTTTTTGTTTTATTTTGTTTTCAGATGTATACAACATGGAGCTATTTTCTTTATAACTAATATCAACCTATTCTTTATTGTAAAATATATACAACATAAAATTTAGTTTTAACTATTTTAAACATATAGTTCAGTGGCATTATGTACATTCATAGTGTTGTACAAACATCACCATCATCCATCTACAGAACTTTTTCATTATCCCAAACTGAAATTCTATACCCATTAAATAATAACTCCCCAGTCTTGCCTCCCTCAAGCCCTTGGCAGCCACCATTCTACTTTGTCTCTATGAGTTTGACTACTCTAGGTACCTCATGTAAGTGGAATTATGTAATTTTTGTTCTGTTTTGTCTGGCCTTTTTCACTTAGTATAATATCTTCGAAATTCATTTATATTGGTAATACGTGTCAGAATTTCATTTTTAAGTCTGAATAATTCATTATATGTATATACCACATTTTGTTTATCCATTCATCTGTTAATGAACAGATACCCATTCAACTTGGGTTGTTTTTACCTTTTGGCTATTGTGAATAATGCTGCTACAAATATTGGTGTACAAATACCTGTTCGAGTTTCTGCTTTCAGTTCTTTTGGGTATATACCCAGAAATGGAATTGCTGGATCATAAAATTATATGTTTAATTTTTTAAGGAAGCTCAGTAGTGTTTTTTTCCATAGCAGCTGCACCATTTTACATTCCCACCAGCAAGGCACAAAAGTTCCAATTTCTTCACATCCTTGCCAACACTTGTTATTTTCTGGGTTTTTTTCTTTATTTAAATAATAGCTCTCCTAATGGATGTAAAGTGGAATCTCATTGTGGTGGTGTTTTGTATTTCCCTGATGATTAGTGATGTTGAACATCTTTTCATGTGTTTATTGGCCATTTATATATCTTCTTTGGAGAATAAATTGGACTGTTTTAAGCTAACTACCTGATCTCTTAATTGTTGCTTCTTATAACCACCAAGAAAGTAAAGAAGCTTAATTAAAACATTTTACCTGTAGGATTCACATAATTCTTTTGAAAAGTACACCACAGCTATTAATAAAAATTCAAAAATAAATTCAATGCTTATTCACTAAAATTGGTTAACCCCCCTCAGTTCCCAAACTACTCTGAGGCACCTTGGATATTGCAGCAATTCACAAGAGTGCTGTAGAACATTTTAAATTTTCAATGGAAACACAACAATACAATATTCAAGTCTAGGTACGGTGGCTCATGCCTGTAATTTCAGCACTTTGGGAGGCTGAGGCCTCCAAAAAGGTCGAGGCTGTAGTGAGCTGAGATGGCAGTACTATACTCCAGCTTGGGTGACAGAGTGAGACCTTGTCTCAAAAATAATAATAATAATAATTCAACATCTGTCAGATATCACTTAAACTATTAGCTCCAGACAGTTCACAGTTTCAACATTAGATCACTCTCCATTCCTTTCAATATCATTACATCTTTGCAAGCTGGAGTTTTGTTAGTTGCTGTGATTAAAAGAAGTACCACACAAAAATCAATGTGAAATAGGAAATGAAGATGGTAGTGTCCAATGTGATTCCAAGTTTTGAGAAGTCGTACAGTGTCTAATAGGCTTATACCTATATCTCATTAGTAAGAAATTATGGTCATTTAAAAATGAAATAAGAAAATTGATTTATTGATTCTTTAACTTTATGTGTATTTTTTTCCAAATTGCTGCTAAATTATTAGGACATACATTTTTTAAGTTGTTTGGACTCATTATTAACAAGTGAAATTATCTTGAACCAATTTGGGAACCTCTGCATTAACCATTTGTTAAAGGCCAGACACTGTGGCTTGACAATAACAATATAAATACAATTGATGAGCCAAGTGTGGTGACTCATACCTGTAGTTCCAGCTACTAGGGAGGCTGAGGCGGAAGGATCACTTGAGGCCAGAAATTTGAGACCAACCTGGGCAACACAGCAAGACTCTCTCTAATATATGTGTGTGTGTGTGTGTGTGTGTGTGTGTGTGTGTGTGTGTGTGTGTTTAAAGAAAAGATTAATAAAACTGGGATTATGTACTTTAGAAACTGAATGTCTTTGAGTAATTCAGCTTACTTTTGCTTTTTCTCCAGTAGTCCATAAGCTCCTCAAAAGCAGATATTCTATCTCATTCATTTTGTATGTGTCTTCACTGCCTAACATTCTGCTTGGCAAATAGGTTTTCAATAAGTGTATGATTTTATTTAATTTATTACTTTGTATGTAGAGATGAGGTCTTGCTATGTTGCCCAGGCTGGTCTTGAACTCCTGGCCTCAGGCAATCCTTCCACCTTGGCCTCCCAAAGGAGCTGAGTTTACAGGCATGAGCCATCATGCCCAATCACTTATGATTTATACTGTATTTCATGAATCATGATCAATGATTTATTAGTGTTATCACTAATTCACTAATTTGGTCTACAACTTTGGACAAATAACTACTTTTTATTGTGGTAAAATAAAGTCTAGATTGGGCATGGTGGCTGACACCTGTAATCCCAGAACTTTGGGAGGCTGAGGCGGGCGGATCACCTGAGGTCGGGAGTTTGAAACTAGCCTGACCAACATGGAGAAACCCTGTCTCTACTAAAAATACAAAATTAGCTGGGCGTGGTGGCGCATGCTACTTGGGAGGCTGAGGCAGGAGAATCGCTTGAACCTGGGAGGCGGAGGTTGTGGTGAGCCAAGATTGCACCATTGCACTCCAGCCTGGGCAACATGTGCAAAACTCTGTCTCAATAAATAAATAAATAAATAAATAAATAAAGTCTAAATTGTGACAAAAGTTTATAGAGCCAAACATGAAAGGAAAAACAAAAATCTTACCGCAATTTTGATGACTACAGCAGGCCCTTAAATAATATTGTTTCATTCAACATTATTTATTATAATGTTGATGAGAAAAAAAAAAAAAAAACAACAGATTTTCAGCCAGGACCATTGTCTGTGTGAAGTTTGCAAGATATTCCCATGCCTGTGTGGGTTTCCCCTTACATCCCAAAGATGTGCACGTTAGGTTAATTGGTGTATCGAAATTGTCTCAGTATGAGTGAGTGTAGGGGTGTGTGCGAGTGGTATACTGGAATGGTGTCCTGTCCAGGGTGGGTTCCTGCCTTGCACCCTGGGCTGCCATGATAGGCTCTGGCCATGCTTGACCCTGAACTAAAATAATTGGGTAAATAATGATCCTGTTTTTATGAATCTTAAATGTATGTATAGCTCACATTTATTTCAATGTTTAATATAAGAAGTGTTTTGAATCTTTATGTAGAAGTTTGGTGATGTTTTGTGACCAAGGAACTTAACTCTTGTTTATATCAGTTAGCCTATGGTAAAATTGTCATTTATTATATGACATTTCACTTAAAGTCACAGTTTCCAAGAACCTGTTGATAGTGTTAAAGATTTATGTACTTAGCTAATGAAATAGATCAATAAAGATTTCTTCTTTAATAAATCTACAGTAGTTGGTGATAATCTAGATCGGGGTGGGCAAACTTTTCCTGTAAGGTGCTAAATAGTAAATATTTTAGATTTTGTGGGCCATACATCTTTTTCATAGCTACTTGATTCTTGTAACATGAAAACAGCCTTAGCCAATATGTAAATGAATTCCATAACTATGTTCCAATAAAGTTTTATTTACAAAAACCTAGTGGGCCAGACCTGGCCAAAGGGCCATACTTTGGTGACCCCTGTTCTAGATTAAGATCTGCTCATAGGTTGGGCACGGTGGTTCACGCTTGTAATTCCAGCACTTTGGGAGGCTGAGGTGGGCAGATCACAAGGTCAGGAGATCGAAACCATCCTGGCTAACATGGTGAAACCCCGTCTCTACTAAAAATACAAAAAATTAGCCGGGCGTGGTGGCGGGCACCTGTAGTCCCAGCTATTCGGGAAGCTGAGGCAGGAGAATGGCGTGAACCTGGGAGGCAGAGCTTGCAGTGAGCCGAGATCGCACCACTGCACTCCAGCCTGGGCAACAGAGCAAGACTCCGTCTCAAAAAAAAAAAAAAAAAAAAAATCTGCTCATAGAAAGCTTTGGTGAAACCCACATGTGAAGTTAGGAGCCATTGAAAACTATTTTAGGTTGCCAGTAGTAATGGCCACAACAGTTATATACATCCCAGTTATATGAAGATTTCTGTAAGAAGCAGAATTATCAATTCTTCTTTGGAATTATCAATTGTGTTTGTAATGAGGAGACTGAAGCAAAGAAGGACCCAGCCAGTCTCATCTACCACTCCCTATAGTTTTACTCCAGCCAGACTAGACATTCACTATTATCTAAATAAATCTTATCCTTCCCCTTATTCATTCTTTTGCTTACTTTGTTTCTTGTATCTAAATGTCTCACTAAAAAAGAAAATAAAATAGTATGTGAAATTTTTATACAAATTTGTCTCCAAAATAGTTTTGATCTATATTATCAGATGATAAATGAGACAGAATTGAGTATCAACACAAGCTTTTTTTTCTCAGCTTTTAGAATGATTCCACACCCGTTAGAGAAAGGACATCTATTTTACCCTTATCCCAGCTGCACAGAGATGGCTGATAGAGAGCTATTACCTAGTAAGTAAATATTTTAGTTTTCTTAAACTTACAAGTAGTTTTAAGTTTAGATTGTTTGTCATAGTATTCTCCATTTTAAAAGTGCCTTTGGTTCAAGTTCAGGACACTGTTTAAATACTATTTTAGCTACTTCTGGGATGTAGTTGTATAATTCAATTTATTTCCAAATAATTATTGAGCAAAACCCTGTGCTAGATGCAACAAAGGACACCAAGATTAAAGATATTAACAAGAACTGTCATCTTACAAACATTTAGAAAAGAAATAATGCCAATCCTTCACAAACTCAGAAAATAAATGAGGAAGGAATACTCCCCAAATCATTTGATGAGAGCAGTATCTTCCTGATACCAAAACCAAAGATAATATGATATAAAAAGACTATAAAACAATAGCCCTTATGAATATAGACACAAACATCTTCAACAAAATATTAGGAAACTGAATCCAGCAACATATAGAAAGGCTTATATACCATGACCAAGTGGGATTTACCTCACAAATGCAAGTTTGGTTTAACATCTGAAAATGTAATGTACCATAGTTAATAGAATAAAGCACAATAGATGCAGAAAAAGCATTTGACAAAATCTGGCTCTCATTCAAGATAAAAAGAAAAAATCTCAACAAACTACAAATTGAAGGGGACTTCCTCGACCTGATTTTTTAAAAAAATCCCTGAAAAACCCACAATTAACATTATACTTAATGGTGAAAGACCGAATGCTTTCCCTCTAAGATCAGGAATAAGACGGGATATCTGTTGTCACCACTTCTATTCAATGTTCTCCAGAGGTTCTAGCCAGTGTTACCAGGCAAGAAAAAGAAATAAGAGGCATTCATAGTGGCAAGGAGGAAGTAAAACTCTCCTTATTCAAAGGTGACATGATCTTCTATGTAGGAAATCCTAAGAAATCCATAAAAATGAAAATACTCTTAGAACTAATAAATGAGTTCAACAGGGTTGTAGAATATAAGATCAATATACTAATATTAATTATATATCTATGTACTAGTAATGAACAATCTGAAAATTGAATTTAGAAAAGAGTAGCAATCATAATAACAACAAAAACTACTTAGGAATAAATTTAACAAAATAAATTTAAGACATGTACACTAAAATATTGCTGAGGGAAATTAAAGAAAAACTAAGTAAGTGGAGAGACATTCCATGTTGATGGATTGGAAGACCCAATTATATTTACTTATTTATTTATTTGAGACCAACTCTTACTCTCGCCCAGGCTGGAGTGCAGTGGCAAGATCTCAGCTCACTACAACCTCCGCCTCCTGGGTTCAGGCGATTCTCGTGCCTCAGCCTCCTGAGTTAGCTGAGATTACAGGTGCGTGCCACCACGCCTGGCTAATTTTTGTATTTTTGGTAGAAAGAGAGTTTCGCCGTGTTGCCCAGGCTGGTTGTGAACTCCTGGGGTCAAGAAATCCACCTGCCTCAGCCTCCTAAAGTGCTGGGCCTACAGGCATGAGCCACCGTACCTGGCCCCAATATTATTTAGATGACAGTTCTCTCCAAATTGATCTATAGATTCAATACAATCCCTATCAAAATCCCAGGAGGGATTTTGCGCGCACACACACACACAAAGTAACAAGCTTATTCTAAAATGTATATAGAAAGGCAAAGGACCCAAACAATCTTTATGAAGAAGAACGATTTGAAAAAGAGCAGCCGAAGAACTAGAAGGAGAACCAGAAATATGTAGGATTATGATTGCTGATAGTGTTTCAGTCTAGTTCCTGCATTTAGGAAGCCAGGCTTCTCAAAAGAACAGTCTACACTTTGTGTCTCAGCTGCCTTATCATCTGTTCTTTTCTCTGTAAACTAGTCAATTTCTGTTTAACTTCTCTTTTTATGATTTAGCTGAGAAGCAATCTTGCCGAAGGCTGTAAACACTAGGACCATGTTTTCTTATATGATATAAACCTGTGCTACAGTTTTTACACTACTGAGCCATTAAAACTGAAGTCTAGGAAGGAAAGTTGCAGGTTTACAACTGTCAGACTTAATTAGTTGATAAGTTTAAACTGATAAATGAAAGTTTAGGAGAGATTATGGCAAACTGAGTATGCTGGTGTTTTTCTCCTAGTGTTTTTTATTTCCCTTTATCTGCTAAGTGATCTCTTCCTTCTCTGAATTCTCAGAGTGCTTTATGTACTTCTTAATCTCCCCTTTTAGACTGTAAACTCCTTGAAGGCCAGGATTCTTTTCTTTTTTCTTTTTTTTTTTTTTTTAGACGGAGTTTCTTCCCTTGTTGCCCTGACTGGAGTGCAATGGCCTGATCTTGGCTTACTGCAACCTCTGCCTCCCAGGATCAAGTGATTCTCCTGCCTCAACCTCCAGAGTAGCTGGGATTACAGGCGCCCACCACCACACCCAGCTAATTTTTTTGTATTTTTAGTACAGACAGGGTTTCACCATGGTGGCCAGGCTGGTCTCGAACTCCTGGCCTCAAGTAATCCACCCACCTTGGCCTCCCAAAGTGCTAGGATTACAAGTGTGAGCCACTGCACCTGGCCATTGTTCCTGTATCTCTTATAATGGTTGCCATAAAAATTGTTATTCAATAAATATTGGTTGAATTAATCAAATTCATTAATGTATTCTTATAAACATGGCTGGCACATTATAAGTACTTAACTAAAATGCTAAATATTAGTGCCTTCTCCCTCTCACCCTATTCTGAACTCCTAGGCTGCTGATAAGGTTGATAAAAAGATGATGGACAGGCCAGGCGCAGTGGTTCACATTTGTAATCCCAGCACTTTGGGAGGTTGAGGCGAGCAGATCACCTGAGGTCAGGAGTCCGAGACCAGCCTGGCCAACATGGTGAAACCCCATTTCCACTAAAAATACAAAAAAATTAGCCCAGCATGGTGGTGCGTGCCAGTGATGCCAACTACTCGGAAGGCTGTGGCAGGAGAATCGCTTGAATCTGGGAGATGGAGGTCACAGTGAGCTGAGATTGCACCACTGCACACCAGCCTGGGCAACAGAGTAAGACTCTGTCTTGGAGAAAAATAAAAAAAGATGATGGACAATGTGTTAAATGCTACATGTATGGAATATATTATAAGAAAGCTTGAGAAGGGCTGGGCACAGGGACTCACGCCTGTAATCCCAGCTCTTTGGGAGGCTGAGCTGGGCAGATCACTTGAGGTCGGGAGTTCGAGACCAGCCTGGCCAACATGGCAAAACCCCATCTCTACTAAAAATACAAAAGTTAGCCAGGTATGGTGGCTCACGCCTGTAATCCCAGCTACTCAGGAGGCTGAGGCAGGAGAATTGCTTGAACCCAGGAGGTGGAGGTTGCAGTGAGCCGAGATCGTGCCATTGCACTCCAGCCTGGGTGACAAAGCAAGACTCTGTCAAAGAAAGACAGAGAGAGAGAGAGAGAGAGAGAGAGAGAGAGAGAGAGAGAGAGCGCCTAGCTCTCTAGGAGGTCAAGAATGATTCTCAATTTTCTGACGTTGGTGACTTGGAGAATAGTAAATCTGTCCTATAGAAGGAGGAACCAGTTTGGGAATAGGGGTTGGGGAAATAAATAAGTTCAAGCTTTGACTGTGTTGCCTGTGTAACATCTCATCCATATATACTTGCATACCTGTATATGTGTATATATATATGTACATATATAGAAATTTATATGCTTAAATATTTTCTTGTATAATCTACTTAACACACACACACATATATATATATATACAAGCCTATATTTTATCTCTCTGAGCAATATATAGGTATAGATGTATTTTTAAGTTATGTATATAATATAGATTATAAAGTAAACATATAATATTTATAATTAGTGAATGTTGTAGGCGTAAGTAATAGAGAGCAACTTCGAACTAGCTTAAACATACGTAGTGATTTGTTGGAAGAACACTGGGTTATCAGAGAACTCAAAATCAACAATTATATTTGAACTTCATAAGGGACTAGAACTGGGGACTAGAAAGTCATTAGGATTTCCAGGAATCAGTTATTTGAATATCTCTGTCCCTAGATGCTTTTTTCAGTCTTTCCTATTCTTACTTTGCTTTCCTCCCTCCCCAGCCCCATTTTCTCTTTGTGTGATCTGTCATTGCTGTTTCTCTCAGTGTATCCACTTCATTCTTACATCTTTTCTCTTTACAGTTTGGCTTTCCCTTCATAGACCATGTGGCCAGACTTGAGGCCCCTACAGCCCTCTGTTTACACGTCATGAGTTCAGGCAAACAATGCAGAATGAATAGTATCTCAATCCCACTTTTTCTTTTCTTTTCTTTTTTTTGAGACAGGATTTCACTGTCAGGCTGGAATGCTGTGGCACATTTACGGCTCACTGCAGCCTCGACTTCTCAGGCTCAAAAGATCCTCCCCACTCTGCCTCCTGAGTAGTTGGGACCACAGGCATGTGCTACCATGCCTGGCTAATTTTTATATTTTTGGTAGAGATGAGGTTTCACCATGCTGCCCAGCCTGGTCTTGAACTCCTGAGCTCAAGTGATCTGCCTGCCTCAACAAGTGTTGGGATTACAGGTGTAAGCCACTGCAACCAGCCTCAATCCCACTTCTAAAACTTCTGGGAGAGAGAGAAACAAATTTATCCAGGTGTTTACTCCTTGTCCAGTCAGCTGTGGCCTAAAGACAAGATTAGGTTGTATAAATAAAATTGCCAGTGGTCCTCATATATCTTCCTCTGTACATCTCAAAAAACAGACTTGGGAGTCATCATTTTCTAAGTAGCAAAAGAAGTCCTAGGCATAAATGAAATCACTGAGGAAAACTGTATGCAGTGACAATTGAACTGAGGGTGGAACCATGGGTGCATTCCTTAGACAGAAATGTCTAAGGAATGAGTGGCAGAAAGAGTTGAAGATTCAGTGAAGAGCTTGTCGGAGAGACAGGACAATAACTAAAACTAGATATCCTAGAACTAAAAGGAAGAAGAAATTTCCAAGTAAGGAGGAACATCTGAGATAATAGGTAAGGTAAATACTAAGAAGAATTCATTGACTCTAGCAATTAAGATGTCATTAATGAGAGAAATTTTATTTTTCTTTCTAAAGTGGTGGTAGTGGTAGTTGTTCTTATTGTCTTTCCATTTTACCAGGAACAAGTATATTTAAGGCAAAAGAATGGACCTTAAATTATGGAACGTCATGATGTATGCAAGAGTGTATTATATTAAGCTAATACATTTAGCCTAAAATAATGCCCTCCTTTGTAAATTATTACAAAGGTTGTCTAATATCAGGCCAATTTTACATAGTAATATGAATAAAATCAGGGTTATTATCATGTTGTCAAAGCCGTAAGCTATAAGACCAGTTAATTTTGGCAAGCCTTTATGAATTCCAACTCCATATAGGGTGCAAACTCCAGAAGGTAGGCGAGGGGTAATATGCTGGGGCGTTTTGTTTGATTATATTTTATGTTCTTAGAGTATTTTTTCTGTCTGTGGCTGTGGTAGAATGAACAAATTGTTAACAATATGGAGTTTTAATACCCAGGAGTACTTAATGTTTTTTGTTTTTAATTTTCCTTCAACCTTGATATGACTTACCGCATTCTGGAATTTGCTTATGGACCTCATAAGTTCAGAGTTGAACTATTCCCCTAGTTCACATAGCTATTTAGTCGTCTTTTATGCCTTCTGATAAATTTTTCTCTACAAGCCAGTGATGAAATTTGAACTTTCGTTCCAAGGGAGTGTTTCTGTAATAGTCAGTCATCTATTATTTTGATGTGTTAGCCAAACATTGACTGACAAATGAATCTACAGAAAGCAATCCAGAAAGAAATAATTAGGTCTCTTTTACAGTATAAAAATCTCATATGTCAGGAAATTTCCTTACTAAAGCTATGCAGTTTTCTACCTTATAAACTGAGAATAATACTACTATCTCTTACGGTTACTGAAAAGAATTAAATGAGTTAATATAAATTAAAGTTCTTTATAAACCATAAAATGCTATATAGGTTAGCTAATATTATTAAATTTGCTGTATTGTATGTGTTTCCCACCTTCTTGAATACCAGGGTTTGTTTCTCTTGATTTGAAGTTGGGAAGAAGAAGAAGTTGGCCTCTCACAGCTGAGGGACAGGGCAAAGGGGACTGCTGACTGATTCTTTGGGTGCTGAAAGCACAATGTTCTCTACAGTTTCTAATGTTTCTACCTTTTAAAACTTCCATTTTGATGTGCTTTTACTTTAAACAAGGCTCAAGATTCTGGAAATTTTCTGGATTTTTAATGAGTTTGTGTTTTGGTATATACTTTCTGAATATAGTAAAATAAAAATTAAAATATAGCTGTTGAAGGAAGCTTAGGTGTAATCTCTGTGAATCATTATATTTTAAAAGTGAAATTTATAGCTGACCTTGGTTCAGCACAAAATTAGTCATCCCTTACTAATGCAGGATATTACATCAGAAATTCCTGGGTTAGTATCCAGCCCTAAGCGGTCAACTTCCTGGCCTAATGAAGTCCCAGAATAGCTCTCAGTTTAGCAGACATTTATTGAGCACCTACTGCATGTTAAGTACTCTAATAGGCTCATCTCAGTATTGTTATTCAAGTATTTTCAAATTTCAAATAAAATATAAATACTTGAGTATAATTGATAATGAAATATCCAGTCACTAGAATAATAATAGCTGAGTAAATGTGTAAATATGGTAAAATAAGATAAGGGACTTTACTTATGGTCAGAATCCTAGGCCTTTGGTTTGCTAGTTTAGGTTTTGTTTTGTTTTGTTTTGTTTTGAGATAGCATCTTGCTCTGTTGCCCAGGCTAGAGTACAGTGGCATGATCTTGGCTCACTGCAACCTCTGCCTCTCAGGTTCTAGCCATCCTCCTGCCTCAGCCTCCCAAGTAGCTGTGACTACAGGTGCACATCAACATGCCTGGCTAATCTTTCTATTTTTAGTAGAGATGGGGTTTCCCTATGTTGGCCAAGCTGGTCTCAAACCCCTAACCTCAAGTGATTCACCCGCCTTGGCCTCCCAAAGTGCTGGAATTACAGACATGAGCAACCATGCCTGGCCTACCTATTTTATTTATTTATTTATTTATTTATTTATTTATTTATTTATTTATTTATTTATTTTTGAGACAGAGTCTTGCTGTGTTGCCAGGCTGGAGTGCAGTGGCGTGATCTCGGCTCACTGCAGCCTCTGCCTCCCGGGTTCAGGCAATTCTCCTGCCTCCGCCTTCCTAAGTAGCTAGGACTATAGGCGCATGCCACCACGCCCACCTAATTTTTATATTTTTAGTAGAGACGGGGTTTCACCATGTTGGCCAGGATGGTCTTGATCTCTTGAGCTTGTGATCCTCCTGCCTCGACCTCCCAAAGTGCTGGGATTGCTGGGATTACAGGCATAAGCCACTGCTCCCGGCTTACCTACTTTAGTTTTTACAGTGCCTAATGAAATGCCACATGTATAAACACATTAATAACTGGGTAAAATTATTAACTGATAGTTCTAGGGAATCACCAATGACGTGTCTGCCTCTTTCTCCATACTAGTTTTTGAGCTCCCAAAGAACAATAATTAATAACAACTCAAGGCCAGGTGTGGTGGCTCACACCTGTAATCCCAGCACTTTGGGAGGCCAAGGTGGACTGATCACTTTAGGCCAGGAGTTTGACACCAGCCTGGCCAACATGGCAAAACCCCTCTCTACTAAAAATACAAAAAAGTAACTGGGCATGGTGGCCTGTGCCTGTAATCCCAGCTACTTGGGAGGCTAGGGCACAAGAGTCACTTAAACCTGGGCAGCAGAGGTTGCAGTGAGCTGAGATCGTGTCACTGCACTTTAGCCTGGGCAACAGAGCGAGACTCTTCTTAAAAAAAAAAAAAGTAGCAACTCAGATTTATTTATTTATTTATTTACAGATCTGTCACCCAGGCTGGAGTGCAGTGGAATGATCATAGCTCACTGCAACCTCAAACTCCTGGGCTCCAGTGATTTTCCCACCTCATCCTCCTGCATAGCTGGGACTACAGGCACACGCCACCATGCTGGGCTAATTTTTAAAAATTTTTAAGAGATAGGTGTCTCACTATTTTGCTTAGACTAGTGTCGAATGCCTGGCTTTAAGCAGTCCTCCTCTTCAGCACCCCCAAAGTGCTGGGATTACAGACATGAGCCGCCACCCATGGCTGCAACTCACATTTATTAAGCACTTAAAATGTTCATCATTACAACTCTCCATAGCAACTTCTAGAGGGTTTAGCAACTTATTCAAGATTACATAGCTAATAAGTGACAAAGCTTTTTTTTTTCAAAATCACCTCAGCATGACTTTGTAATCAGTGTTCTTTCCCATGATGCCATCCTGTTCCCACGCCCAGCACAGTTGTCTATTTGGATATGCTGGTGATGCTGGGATAAGTGATGGATAACTGTCTTCTACCTTGCTTAGCCAGAGACTTGGTTTTTAAAATATTTTTTCTTTTTCGTTTTTAAAAACAGATTTCATTTGAAAAGGTTAAGACTTATTTACATGAAATAAAATTGATTCTTACCTATTCTCCATTGCAGCCTTTCATCATGTTTCTGTTTACCCAAAGAAGGAGCTTCCTTTGTTCATCCATTTCACAGCAGGATTTTGCTCTTCTACAGCAATGATAGCCATTCTCACACACCAGTTTCCTGAAATCATGGGTATTTTTGCTAAAACTGTAAGTATGATCTCAAGGACTTGTGTAGATTATTTGTAAAACACACAAGAAACCATCTCTGATCTGCCTGTGCTAACTCAGCTGAACAGTGGAAGATATTTGTTGTAAATTAAAGGAATTGATTTGTATAGCTGCTGCCATAAATATGTCAAACATAAATTTTTGGTGATTTGAGCTACTTCTGTTGCTTAAAAGTTTAAAGAATACAATATAAGATTATAACAGTATAACATTATAAAGTTTGCTCTTATAGATCACTTTTGATGATAAACATAGCATTTGTTACTATCTTTGGTATTTTAAAAAATACCCTATTTTGGAAACAAACCCTTTGATTTTTTACATTTAAATGGAATCATTAGTTCTCAGGATTTGTTGAACTTTAAACTCAAGAGCACAACTAGGATGGATAATAAGTACATAAGGCAGGGGGACAGATGAGACATTGGTCCCTAGGTACAGAATGTGCCTATGTCTCAAAGATTCTCCAAGTTATTGTGTCTGCTTGTTCTTACTGACCTTCCCCAGACTTGGATATAGAACCATGTGTAGATCTTTATTTTCATTTTTACCCTTTAGTTTTGACTCTTTTTTTTTTCTTTTTTTTGAGATAAGGTCTCACTCTGTCATCCAGGCTGGAGTGTGGTGGTACGATCTCAGCTCACTGCCGCCTCTGCCTCCTGCGTTCAACAGTCCTCCTGCTTCAGCCCCCCTAGTAGCTGGGACTATAGGCATATGCCACCATGCCCAGCTAATGTTTGTATTTTTTGTAGAGGCAGGGTTTTGCCATGTTGCCCAGGCTGGTCTTGAACTCCTGGGCTCAAGTGATCTGCCCACCTCAGCCTCCCAACGTGCTGGGATTACAGACATGAGCCGCCATGCCCAGCAACTATTTACTCTTCTATATAAACTTGTTTGTTAATGTCACTGGCTCAAAGTAAAATTAGCAAAGATAATTGCCTTTAAGTCTCCAAGCCTTTTTCTTTTTTTTTTTTTTTTTTGAGATGGTCTTGCCTAGTTGCCCAGGCTGGAGTGCAGTGGCATGATCTCAGCTCACTGCAAGCTCCACCTCCTGGGTTCATGCCATTCTCCTGCCTCAGCCTCCCGAGTAGCTGGGACTACAGGCGCCTGCCACCATGCCCAGCTATTTTTTTTGTATTTTTAGTAGAGACAGGGTTCCACCATGTTAGCCAGGATGGTCTCAATCTCCTGACCTCATGATCCACCCGCCTTGGCCTCCCAAAGTGCTGGGGTTACAGGCGTGAGCCACCATGCCCAGCCTCCAAGCCTTTTTAAAAATTTATCTTTCTTGTACATCTTTGCATTTCTACCAGGTAATAAGAGTTAAAACCCAAAAAGAAAATGCTGATTAATTATATTCCCAAAAATAAAAACACTGAGAACCATGGAAAAACTAGTCCTTACTTGGTAATGTATTTTCTGTATTTTTCTCTATATGCCTCCATTCTAACTTGTTTCCTCACAGTTTCTTTTTCTGCCTTAAGAATAGTTTATTTTGTGCCTTAAAGATTAGTTGGCTTTTTTCTGGCACCAGTGGTAAGAGCAGTGGTTTCCCTTTTTCCCTGAAGGTCAGCCATATAATGTGTTAAGTTGCCACTGGCTGTAGGCCTAGGAGTCTGAGTCTGCACTTGATTCTGGGTCAAACTTCAAGAAGAATGACTTTCCACTGTTGTTCAGGGAGTATAGCTATTTGGTTTGGAAACTGACTATTCTATTTCTTTTTAGTGTAAAATGAACACTCAGTGATCACACTCGTAACTGTTATTTGCAATAGTGCTAATAGTTGAGTGAGTGCATCTCAAACTTAAATAACCTTACTATGTAATCTGGCATGGAATAAAAATGGCCTAGAAAGAGAATTCCATCCATTTAATAGCTGGAAAGAAAATGTGCAACTGTGTATGTGAGATCACAGGCAAGCAATGGGAGAGATGATTCTTGGATTTGTCTCAGGCAAGTGGAGTGGGAAGGAAGTGAAATAGAGCAAGGAGGGAGATCTAGAATCTGAAATAGATCTATACCAACTGTTAGTAGTATATTTCCATGGGGTACTAGCTACAATTAATGTATATGGTGTCTGCCTTTACCTAGGCAGTCACTAATGGCACCAGAAGAACCTTTATGATTACATAGCATAAGTTCCTTAGCACTCCTCTAGCAGAGACTGAGAATGAATAATTACATGTTTTAAAGTAGGAAGCTTCTTTTGCAGACCAAAAGTTATTGATATACTGCTTTTCTAGTTGATGGATAATAAACAAGCATTTATTTTGGTGTCTGTATAGGTGATGGTATATAGTGTTAAGAATGTGCCTAATGGTAAAACTTTTAGAGCCCCATTTTTATCCCTGTGGCCCTTACATGTACATTTTAAAACCCTAAAGGCTAAGTATTTACTGAAAGTTCCTGCAAACCAGTATTTGTGCAGGATTTGCAAAGTCAGGTTCCATTTAAGAGTTAATGGGAAATGACTGTGGTATGGGCAGTTTCCAGCTTTTTTTCTTTTTCTTTTTCTTTTTGAGACAGAGTCTCGCTCTGTCACCCAGGCTGGAGTACAACCATGTGATCTCAGCTCACTACAACCTCCGCCTTCTGGGTTCAAGCAGTTCTCCTGCCTCAGCCTCCTGCGTAGCTGGGACTATAGGCACGTGCCACAACACCTGGCTAACTTTTGTATTTTTAGTAGAGATGGGGTTTTGCCATGTTTGCCAGGCTGGTCTCGAACTTCTGGCCTCAAGTGATCAACCCACCTTAGCCTCCCAAAGTGCTGGGACTACAGGCGTGAGCCACCATGCCCGGCCAGTTTCCAGCTTATAAACACAATGTGTTAATACCTTTATAGACAGACAAACAACAAGGGAACTAGAGGTTTAAATTACACTTCTTTGCCACTTCATAGAGTATGCTCTATGCAGTAGGAGCATCACCATCACCCAGGAGCTCATTAAAAATGCATAACTTCAGGCACCACTCCAGACCTTCTGAATCAGAATCTGCATTTTAACAAGATCCCCAGGTGATCCTATATATACATTTAAAACTTGGGGAAACTTGCTGTACTCTACGCCCAATAAGAGGAATTTAGAACAGCTCAATAGTGCTGCCTTGTCAAGGTGGAAAAGAGGCAGCGTTGCAGAGTGGTTATGAAACAGACTGGAGGCAGACTGCTTTGCTTTGAATTCTAGCCCTGAAACACTGCTGTACAACGTCAGGTAAGTTACTTAACCTTTTCTAGCCTTAGTTATAAAATGAGAATAATACTACCTCTCATGGGTTTTGGTGAGTGTTAAATGACTTTAAAAGATTCAAGTGTTAGGAAGGACTATGTCTACCCACAGTAAAAACTAGGTGAGTGTTAGCTGTTGTTGCTACCTTCATTGTCATCATCATCACCAAAGTGCAACAATAGTGGGAAACCCTACCTCCTTCTTGTTTAAAGGAGACATGTCCTAACAGTCAGCTCAAAATGCATTTTTCCATAGAAACTGTAGAATAAATGGTAGTTGGGTATAATTTTAAAAACACTATTAGTAGGCCAGGTGCAATGGCTCTCCTGCCTGTAATCCCAGCACTTTGGGAGGCCAAGGCAGGTGGATTGCTTGAGCTCAGGAGATCATGACTAGCCTGGGTAACATGGTGAAACCCCATTTCTATCAAATATACAAAAAAGTTAGCCAGGCGTGGTGGTGTGCACCTGTGGTCCCAGCTATTCAGGAGGCTGAAATGGGAGGATCGCTTGAGCCTGGTAGGTGGAGGCTGCAGTGAGCCAAGATTTCACTATTGCACTACAGCCTGGGCAACAGAGCAAGACCCTGTCTCAAAAAAAAAAAAAAACACTGTTACTACTATGCTTCTGGCACATTATGTGTATATGAATGTAGAAAGTGAAGAAATGTTTCAGGTTCTAAGCAACTACCTTGTAGAACAGAACCTGTTGGTAAGTTACAAATTGTCTGTGTTAGCATTTCCAGTTAGCTCAGATATTTGATGGCCAAATAAAGTAGAAATTGATGAAGAATCTTTGAGACATACTTGTTGTATTTCAGAAGACAGACTTTTTAAAATTTTCCTAAATTTCTTTATTGTTACCATTGTCTCTTTTTTATCTAATATCTTTTCATAATAGCTCACATGCCAGAGCAAATTGAATTTGAATTTCTTAAAATGCATTTGTTACAAAAATTGCGTTATTATGAGGCCAGGCAGTGGAGACTGATTTTAAATAATTCTCACTGTACATCAGATTTAGAGAAATGAAAGGGAATTAACTAGAATGGCTAATGGTTTTAATTCCTCTTCTTTTGCATGGTATAAGGCTATGTGGAATAAGACTTCATTTTTAGCAAGTTAGGATTTTTCCCCCCTCATTTTTCTCCTGGCTGAGATGAAAACCTAGTCTGACATTAGACACAGAGCAATGAAAAAGTGTTGCATAAATCCCTGGAGATGTGGAATGTGCTTATATCAGAGCTGATATTCTCTAAGGCCAGAATTCCTGAAAAAGGAAAAATTGCTTTTAAGTGGTAGGTCATTTTCTCACCTGCTTTGAAGCCTGCTGGATTAAATATGAGAGTTCAAAGTAAGGGTAGCCAGCAAACCAACTGAACTGGAATCTGATTCTGCTTATCTGAAAGGAGCTTCTTTATTTAAGAACAGCACTGCCCTCTCCTTAGAGAACCAATCTTCTACTCTGGCCCCTTTCATTTCTCTCTTGCAAGAAAAGTGTTCTTCTTAGCAAGGCTTGGGAGGGTGTTATCACAACGTGAAAAGACTTAAAGATAGTCTTGGGGGTTTCACTAATTTATTGATAAACTCAGGCATGTGGTATGTGACTTTAGTGTTTTGAATTCAGAAGTGTGTTTAAATATAAAGTCCCTAGTTGGGGCCAGGCATGGTGGCTCACGCCTGTAATCTCAGCACTTTGGGAGGCCGAGGCCTGGGGATCACTTGAGGTCAGGAGTTAGAGACCAGCCTGGCTAACATGGTGAAACCCCGTCTCTATTAAAAATACAAAAAAAATTAGCTGGGCCTGGTGGCGCTTTCCTGTAATCCCAGCTACTTGGGAGGCTGAGGCAGGAGAATTGCTTGAACCTGGGAGGCAGAGGTTGCAGTGAGCCAAGATCGCATCACTGCGCTCCAGCCTGGGTAACAGAGCGAGACTCCATCTCAAAAAAGAAAAAAGTCCCTAGTTTGGTTTTAACTAAACAGGGTAGTCTTTGCAGTTTTGACAGAAAAGGGTGTTACAGGTAAAGGTAGGAATCAGAGATTCGCAAATAAATTATCTGTTTTAGTACAGCAAAACTTTGTTGAAGTCTGTTTTACTGAACGCATATTGTAGCTGTGCTGCAGTGGGAATGGGCTTTGTTTCCACATACTTCTACTAATCTTTATGTGGGAAAATGTGGTTGGACATGCCAATGATGAATTTCTGAGCAACTCATAATTGGCTGGCTCCACTGTAACTAGGGTCTTACAATCTGCTTGATTAATTCTTTAAGGACTACATTAGCCAAGTTGCATGATTTCCAAAGATATAGAAGGTCAGATGTTACACTAACAAAGAACCTCTCTACAGAACGTCTCACTGGGGTTTCTTCAGCCCCTTCTCAAAAATAATTAAAATTTTTCTTCCCAAATTACATTTTGAAAAGAATAAGCAGATAAAAATGCCAAGTGTCTTTCACTGAAAAGTGAACAAAACTTTTTTGGGAAGATTTGTCCACTATTCTTACCATTTTTTTCAGGGAAAAGAAAGATTGATCTTCAGAACTGGGGGAGTTAATAAACAATTATAACTATATATTAATGTATAACAATTGAAAAATATATGATTTTTTAAAGGTTCTGAGTTTTCTGTTATTATAACCTGTGACATGATAGTTGTATACTTCTTTATTAAATACCTAGGGCTACATTCAGAAATTAAATTAATGATTAAAATAAATTTCTTCACTTTGTTTGAAAATGGATTATTTTCAAAGCTATGAGACTTTTTTAGTTCATAAGAACTGATACAGTTTTAAAAACATTTTGAAATGTAACTAAACTTATATTTCTGTAAAATATTCTATAACCATGCTATTTCCACAGTTATAAATCTGAGTTGTTTCCCAGAGATAATACAGATAATAAAATAAACCTATTGTGTGACAGGTCAAAATTTTTAAATGTTTACATATTTGTTCCATTGTTGGTGCCTCTAAACTCTTTATTTGGGCAGTCTGGCATATTCAATTTTAATTTTCTTTACTAACTGGGATTTTGGATCAAGAGAAAAGATGTTCTCTACCTCCTAGAAGGGTATTTCTCATGTTTCATCCTTGTTTTTCTCCTTCAAAAAGAACCAAACTAAGAAATTTGTGAAATTGCTGGTATTATTATTCATCCAGATTTTCTAAGCACTGAACTCTTCTAAGAGGGAAAGAGAGAAAATAATAAAAGTTAGGACAATGTACTTTCTTTTTTTTTTTTTTTTTTTTTTTTTAGGACAGGGTCTCACTCTCTCACCCAGGCAGGAGTGCAGTGTGCCATCTTGGCTCACTGCAACCTGGGCTCAAGTGATCCTCCCACCTCAGCCTCCCAAGTAGCTGGAACTACAGGTGTGTGCCTCCATGCTAGGCCAATTTTTAAAAATTTTTTATAGAGATGGGGTCTCACTTTATTGCCCAGGCTGGTCTCCAACTCCTGAGCTCAAGCAATCTGTCCACATCGGCCTACCAAAATGCTGGGATTACAGGTTTGAGCCACTGTGCCCAGCCACGTCAATGTACTTTTTATTTTATGATGATGATGATGATGATGATGATGATTATTGAGACAGAGTTTGCCTCTGTTGCCCAGGATGGAGTGCAGTGGCACGATCTGGGCTCACTGCAATCTCCACCTTCCTGGCTCAAACCATATGCCCACCTCAGCCTCCCAGGTAGTTGGGACTACAATATGTACCACCATGCCTGACTAATTTTTGTATTTTTGGTAGAAACAGGATTTCACCATGTTGCCCAGGCTAGTCTCCAACTCCTGAACTCAAGTGATCCACCCACCTGGGCCTCCCAAAGTGCTGGGATTACAGGTGTGAGTCACTGCGCCTGGCTGACAATATACTTTTTAACGCATGTGTATCTCCTTTCCCCACAGTTCAATTCAGTTTTAAAGTTTGTAGAAAGCATCCTTTTGTTCCCATTAACATGTGCCTGTCAAGTATGAGGTTCACAGAAGCTCTCCCAGAATTTGTTTCACATATGTTTAATCATCTTTTTCCCCCTCGAAGTGAAAATCTCATTGCTAAAGTTTAGGACATCATGTCACTAACTGCTACTGATATATTTATTGCTTAATCATTAGCACTTAGGACACGTGGAGTGCTTAGCAGTTTTTAGAAGAGCTGTGCTTAGATATTGATATAAATCACTCATTCGAAACCCATTCTCCTAGTGATATTATAATTCACAATAGGAAACACTGATCTTTGTTTTAGAAAACATCTCTATCTTGCAGACCCAGCATAGTCCTCTAAATTTGGAGAATCATATAGCATACAGAAGAAAATTATAATATCAAAGAATAGTTTTTGGCTTTTTTCTTGGTGGAGTTTGGCTCCTTTCCCCTACCAATCAAATGAACTGAATTAGTAAGACTACATAATATATTACAATTCTAAACCAAGAGTAACTCAGACTTCAGTTAGTTCTTTATTTTTTTAAAGAGATTATACTTATATTCTCATTTATTCTTACTGGAGCCATTGGAACCTAGATTTACTGAAACCATGGGAACATTATAGATGTAAAGTTTGAGTCATCAAAGTTAAGTGATGTGCCTAAAATTACACAATTGGTAAGATAGCTTATTACTTTTAGTCATGATACATACTTTTGATTTCAATAATATATCACTTCACAGCTCTTCATAGTTTAAGTCTGTTTAATGAACGCCAATGCTTTAAAGAATGAAAGCTGTGCATGGTGGCTGACACCTGTAATCCCAGCACTTTGGGAGACTGATGTGGGAGGATTGCTTGAACCCAGGAGTTCGAGACCAGCCTGGGCAACACAGCAAGAGCTCGTAAAAATGAAAAGTAAAAATAAAAACAAATTAGCCAGGCATGATGGCGCACCCCTGTAGTTTCAGCTACTTGGAAGCCTTATTCAGGAGAATCGTCTGAGCCCAGGAGTTGGAGGTTACGGTAAGCCATGATAGCAACACCACATTCCAGCCTGGGACACAGAGCAAGACCTTGTCTTAAATAAATAGGTACATACATACATATATACATTAATTAATTACTTAAAAATAAAGAACACGGCCAGTGGTTCACGCCTGTAATCCCAGCACGTTGGGAGGCTGAGGCAAGCGGATCATGAGTTAAGAGATCGAGACCATCCTGGCCAACATGGTGAAACCCCATCTCTACTAAAAATACAAAAATTAGCCGGGCGTGGTGGCACACGCCTGTAGTCCCAGCTACTCGGGAGGCTGAGGCAGGAGAATCGCTTGAACCCGGGAGGTGGAGGTTGCCGTGAGCCAAGATCATGCCACTGCACTCCAGCCTGGCAACAGAGCAAGACTCCATCTCAAAAAATAAAATAAAATAAAGAACACACATATGCTTTTCTTTCAAACTGGTTCATTCCAATGTCATTCCTCTTACTAGTTAGCTACTTAAGAAAGAATGCCGCTTGGTCATTTACATTGCATACTCATGTTACTGCATAAAGGACTTCAGCCTCTCTAAGTGCTTAAAATGTACAATAATACTAAAGAAACAGTAAGCCCTGGTTTGTAATGATTCAGAGGGAATTGGATTCTCAAGTTACTTTTTTAAAGTTTTAATATGAAGTATAAATGTATACCTTATGTTTCAATATCAGTCTTCTTTCAAAATCAAAAGGCAAGTTTGTGAAGGATTATAGGGGAAAGATAAACTGAACATAATAAACTTTTGGTCTAAAATATCATAACCTGTAAGTTTTTTCCCTAAAGTAGGAATTTTGGGTAGCAGAGGTACTTCTAGTAATTGTATCAACAGGTAGGAAACTTGGGTGTGTTCCTTAATGCTCATGAGGCCTCAATAAAATATTGGGTTTTAATTGGGTGTTCTATCTGAATTTGATGAAATCGTAAAATTATCTTTGTTCTGTAATAACATTAAGATTGTATTAGGCCCTTCTTGACAGTAGCCAGCTTCAAGGAGAGAAATTATTTGGGATTCAATAATACTCAACAAAATTAAGAGTAGGATATTCAGAGAATGCAGAGCACATAATCACCTTCCTACCTCACTCTGTAATTTCAAGCATTCTTGAAATAAAACGTGTATGTACTGTTCAAAGTGTAGAAAAGGGCTGTGCTTCCTTTAAGCACCCTTGCAGATGACCAGTGTGACATAGAGAGAAAGATGCAGCTTAGGGGACAATTGGAGAAGGGAGCACATTCTCACACTCTTTGTTAGGAACATGCCAGCTCTTGTCTTCATTTATTCAATATGCTGGAGTCCCAGTTTCTTTCTGAAGCCAGAGTTCATGCTTTTGCTCCCAGGTAGCAGCAGCTTTACAATTAAATTTTAATCCGACAGTATTGTTAGACTCCTATCAAGAGTACAGCCACAGCTGTTCTTGGCAGGCAAATACATTGCTGGTTTTCCTTCAGTCACAGTGAGATAGAAAAATGTTCTCTGTCTAGGGTGTGGACGAAGGCACTTTACTAATCTTATGCATAATTCATCCTTGGTTGCTGGGGCAAAGTTGAAACTTTGCCCTCTGATAAAATTCAGCTGGATATTTTTTATTTATTAGACTCTGATCCCTTAAGGGGTTTAACCCTTATTGGGAGCCCAGGGATTCTAATTCGGCTAAGCCCTAGCTGTGAAGACTTTTCTAATTTGCCCTTGGTGAATTTTAGCTCTTGTAATACCACCTTTAAAAAACAAAAAACAAAAACTGCAGTAGAACATGCAGTTCGGAGAGTCCTGGATACCCTGAAAAGAGTCTTCTTTGAATGTTGGCTTATTGAATGGAAGGACTCCAATAGGGCCTGTCTTGATTTGTTTTCAAAGTTTAGATTTTTAAAGAGCCTCAGCACTTTAAAACATGGTTTTAATTGTTCTGTAACATGCTAAAATATGGTAATGATTGTTTTATAACATATAACAGGTCTTTGCATTTCAAATTCATTGGGTACCTATGAAGTAAAAAATATAATCCCTGTTCATAAGTAACTCATAGTCTAGTGGTAGGGGGTTTGAGATGGGCATGAAGATGTGTTAGTATAAGGTAGAAGCTGTTGCCTACAATAGATTAGTTCATTCTTGACTATTCATTTATTTGACTGGAAGGGACTGGTGAGTTATTTTCACATGCCTCCCATAAGACATAGTGACCCAAAAGGTCAATCTAGACTAATAGAGTATGCTTCCTTTCAGAAGAATTTATTTGGTTAGGTCAAGCAAGAACATATAGAAAGAGATATCTTTATTCCTTTTCAAATATGTGATGTGGAGTACTTTCATCTTTATACCCAGCAGCTGGAATTCACCTTTTTGTAAGCAGCGGTATTTATTATAATGTTTATAAAATAGAATTTATCAAAAAATGGAGAGCTCCACAATTCAAAATTTAAGAAATGTCTCACCTGATTCACAGAGTAATTGCCACAATGTCTTATGGCATTTTGAGTGTATGAGTGTATGAGTGTAAAGCTCTACACTCATACATTTTATATTTCTCTTTTATATCCTCTCATTCCTAATAATGACAGATTAATAAGAACTAATAGCCATCCTGGTTTTCAATATGAAACAATGTGATTTCAAGTGAAGCAGAATAGAACAGTAAGAGTTAGGACCAAAATTACTTAGTTCTTTGGGCATGTAAGAGAATAGGAAAGAGCTACCCTGAATTTTCCAGAGCTCACTTGATAATGTCAAGAGCTGCATCTGGCAGTCACTGATTCTGAAAATAGGCACACATCATGTTAATTAAAAAACTAAATAAAAGGATATTGGGATAAGGCACTAAAATAAGGTTCTTTTTGCCCTTTCTTTATAGCTGGGTTTTGCTGATCAATTCTGCATTTTTGACAATTCTCCCTCTTTACAGGGAGAACCACCAGTATTATTTTCTCTTTAAGTAACTGAAAAAATATTTCTTATGTTTATTGAGCTGTCTCATTACAGTAACCGACTAGCTGGATCACTGGGGATATGACTTTGGGATATATGTTTTAAAATAGGCACAGAGGCTGAGTGCAGTGGCTGATACCTGTAATCTCAATACTTTGAGAGGCCGAGGTGGGTGGATCATCTGTGGTCAGGAGTTCGAGACCAGCGTGGCCAACATGGTGAAACCCCATCTCTACTAAACATACAAAAATTAACCTGGTGTGGTGGCACGTACCTGTAATCCCAGCTACTCAGGAGGCTGAGGCAGGAGAATTGCTTGAACCCGGGAGGCAAAGTCCACAGTGATTCGAGATCATGCCACTGCACTCCAGCCCTAATGACAGAGCGAGACTCCATCTCAAAAAATAAACAGGCACAGAACCTCTCCTTCAATTTATACAAATTAGGCATGTAATCAGTAAATATGGTAAAATGATGAAAGTATACACAGTAGAAGAGCAGGCCCAAGGCTAAATTCTAAACTACTCATGTAAACATCATAATAATACTAGAGAGTTGTAGAGTATACTGATTTAACTCAGTGTTGCAGTAGAAGAAAGGAAGAAAAACTATTTGAACAACTTGGAGGCAGAAAACTGGGGATCTGGCTTTGGAATTTACTTTATTGGTGACTGTTACTTCTGTAGCTTGTCACTCACTTCTCTGAGCTTGTCACACCTACTGGAATAAGCAGAAATTATTATTCTTTGCCTAGGTTAACAAAATATATATATCTCCAGATAGTAAGTTAGTTGCATGATGGCATCTTCTAATTCAGAGGTCTAATATGTAGCATATTGGTAAGGAGGCACATTCATATTTCTGGGTGGTAGGGAGCCCACTTTCATCCATTCATCTGCATTCCTGTTCAAACTAGCAAATGTGTCTGCTAACATTAGGTTGCCAGAAAAAAGATGTAAGTAAACCCCAGTTCCACTGAGCTCCTATGAAGGTACCACCTACTACCATAGGACTTGGTTGAAGATAATGAGCATAGTTACCTTTTTTTTTTTTTTTTTTTGAACTTTATCTTTCAGATGGCATTGAGAGTAACCATCTGTTTTTTTGGCCTCAAGTTCCACAATGAATTTTTAAAAATCGCATTTTGAGCAATAACATTTCCCTGATTTGCTTAACCAGTTATACAAGTTGAGACTTCTGTCTCTATGCCTATTTTATAATAGCTTCTCTGGGAGAAGAGATGAAAAATAAGCCAGTTAGATATTTTATGAGTATTGAAATCCTTTCCATTCAGAAATGTAAATAAAACAACCAGCATGAGCAATCAGGTTATGTCAGATTCCATGGGTTTATGTTACATAGGGAAATTATAGTGCAACCTGAAACATGCTTCTTAATGAATTCATAGTGCTGTCACAGTTGAATGTAAACCCTTGAGCTTTTCTTTTGTGAAGGGTTTCAGAAATCACCCTTTATAAACTACTTAGGGGAGGGAAGAGAACTAAGATGATACTAACAAATGCTATCACTGTTTTGTGGCTGCCTCCCTTCCAGCACCAAATTTTGCCAGTTAAGTAAAGCAGAAACCTAGAATATGGCACACATTTTGGCTTATTCAATGTGCACACACACACACTCAGTGTCACACTGGGTCAGACCCACAGTTCAATACTCTGTTTCTGAAAGTGGCACCAGGGAACTGCTTTGGAAGAACAAGATTGCCCTTATGGTTTTTGTCCTCAGAAGTTAGGGAAGTTTGGTTAAGAAGTATGACAAAAGCCCCATAAGTAGCCATTTTTACCTGTAGCAAATGCAGGAAGCTAGACACCTAACTAGAGATCATGAAGTTAGAATTTGTCTCCTACTTTGGCTGCTACTTCAGCACCCAGTAGTAAATTAGAATAAAGTTCCTCTTTTATTAGTGAGTTGGTTTTGTAGTCTCTAAAGCTCTTTTGCAGCTCTTCTATTCACTATGGCCTCAGATACGATAAATCTGCTAGCCACAAAAATTCAATATACCAAGTAGAATATATAGGACCAGTCAAGTTTTAAGTTTGGGAGTGAGGAAAATAAGCATGTATTTTCTATTTTAAATTATTTTCTTTTCACATTCTAATTTCTTAAGGGTTTGGCTTGATTTATGCCAAGTTCTGGGCCTGTAAGCCTACATTAATGCATCACAGTACTGGACAGGATATTTGATATCTCTTACTTACCCCAGAATCTCAAATGATAAGGAGCTGTAGTTAATGATATGTAGCATTTTGTTGAACTTTACAGTGTAGTTCTCATTTAGTCCCTGTGTCTATAACAAATGGACTCATCCTTGTGCTTTTCCATAGGTGCCCTGATGTTTACTGACATAAATCAAGATACTATGTGGCTCTATAGGGGATGCTGAACCATTTGACAGTCAAGGTGCACACAGTCACCTCACATTATTTAAGCCCTGATCTCAGCATTCTAATTTCTCTGTATTCCCCAGTGTATATAATGTGTACTTGCTTGAAATTCCTTATATATTGCTTATACATTCCTGCTTCTAAGTTTCAGCACATACCAGTTCCTTCGATTTAGAATGCCTTCTTCTGACTGCCCTCAATCAGTTCATAAAACACATAAAGCTATCTTTTAAAAATTCAACTCAAAAGTCACCTCCTGTGGAATGCCATCTCTGATTAATCTCATTAACCTAATTCCTTTATTCTCAGACTTCTGCTTCCTAGTCCATTAAACTGTTTCATTTTCTTGTAATTGTTGCTTCTGTGTATTGTCACCCAATAAGCATAATTATTCTAGGAATGATCATCTTCCTCCAGCCTCTTGTGTCTACTTATTACACACAAATATTTTGAAGGCCTATTGATGACCTTTTCAGTTTCCCCAGAGTTCCAGTTCACCTTCCTTACTGTTTCCTTTTACTTCATGGTTACATTCCTAAAGAAGCAGCGCATGTGTTCAGGGTTGGCCTCCACCTCAGCATGTGTGTGGCAGCCTGCTGAATAGATCCCTACAATTGGGAAGGAGTTAACCCTCTAGTTTGACAATCTCTGCATTCTACTTGGACACCTTCAAGAAGTAGATGTGAGACCAGGAGTAGACCTGAAAATGGGAGTAGGTAAATTTCCACAGAAAGCCAAGTTAGCTTTGTCCTTCCTTTATACACAAGACCTATGAAGCTGCTGTCATCAGCAGCTCATTCAACACTCTCCTGCTCTGCCTCTTTTCCAGGAGTCAGGGTTAGTTTAAGAAAAAGCCTCTTGCTAGAAGCCATGACCTCGTACTTTTATCCCCTCCATCTGGTGTGTGGCCTCATGGGGCTGTGCTGCTATGCAGGAGGTGAGCAATGGAATTCTTTAGATGATGACTTCTGAGCCCACATGCAGAGGCAGTTGGGGGTGGGAAGCAGGGAGAACAGTGAGAGCCAAGATCGATGGACCAAAAAGTAAAGTCTGCTTTGGGGAAGTCCTGACTATAGGTAGACTGTTTTCATGAGGTGTTCTTCCCCTAGCTCAAGCAGGGGCCCAGGTCAGGGAGCTGCAGCATCCCAGGTGTATGATTGATGAACATTGTACTTTTCCCTTCTGTCTTAACAGTTGGGGTGCAGGATTGGGATAGGTAGCCTACGCTGTCTCTAACAGAAAACATTCCAGGATTGAACAGAAGAGTTCCCCTTGCATACATCATCTTTTGGAGCTGCTCTTACTCACTGTCTTGCACCTAAACAGAGGTCCAAATTTTGGATGGGAGAACAAAGAGAGGTTGAGAGCAGCCAAGTGTTCGATCAAGTGAAAATCTGCTGTCTGCCTCATCTCACAGGGGTTTCTCTGCAGGATTGAGACCCCTTGCCTTGGTGTACACAAGTTGCTTGCATCAGCTTGAGATCCCAAGACCTTTACCAGGCCATGGGTAGGCATCTATCTGGCTTGGCATGGGAGTTTCTTAGGACACTTATTCCCTGATCTTGCTTTCCTAACCCAGGAGTTGATAGCATTTTTAAAAGGAGTGAAATCTCAAAGAAAATTCTAATACATACTTTTTTTTTTTTTTTGAGACGGAGTCTTGCTCTGTCATCCAGGCTGGAGTGCAGTGGCGCAATCTCAGCTCACTACAAGCTCCGCTTCCCGGGTTCACACCATTCTCCTGCCTCAGCCTCCTGAATAGCTGGGACTACAGGCGCCTGCCACCATGTCCGGCTAATTTTTTTGTATTTTTAATAGAGACGGGGTTTCACCATGTTAGCCAGGATGGTCTTGATTTCCTGACCTCGTGATCCGCCCACTCGGCCTCCCGAAGTGCTGGGATTACAAGCGTGAGCCTGCCGTGCCCAGCCTCTAACACATACTTTCAAAGCCCAAAGCCTTAATAATTTTCTGTCATGACTGCTTCTACTGTGTCTATACACTTAGCATAATTTCCAAAGGACTAGATAAAACAAAATTTTAATGTTAATCTGAAGGGGAAAAAAGGAATAGAATTAGGAGCCAGAGTTCTTTAAATGTGGAATACTTTGTATAGTGGTCACATGGTACCGGTGGTAATAGTGGCAGAAATGGCAAAAGAGCCATTGGTTGATAAGGTTCAGGAGGGCCTAGGCTGTTCCTTTGTAAACTGTGCTCAGATATACTCTCCTGGCAGTCCTGGGGCTCCTATAAGACTTGAACATTTTGTATCAATTTCTGTTTTGAAGATGCTGGGACTCTGGCGCCCCCAACCCTGGGCATCCTCAGGCTTTGAGGAGAATACACAAGATTTGAAGTCAGAAGACCTAGGTTTGAGTTCTGGCTGAGCCACGCAGTTCATTTGACCTTGGACCAATCACCAAATTCTTCTGAACAGCATCTGTAAAGTGACAGTAACCCCTACCTCACAGGGTTGTTGTGAAGATTACGTATATGCTAAAGCATTCTGTATATGAAAAAGCTTCTTATGAACATTATTGTTATTCCTGGGGAAACCCCAGCTTGGAAGCTGTCAAAAAGGACAACTGTAGATGAAATTGTCTTCCTTTTTTCTTCATTCAGCTTAGCCTTTCTGTTTGGCCAGGGCTGCTTACAGGAGCTGTTGGGGTTGAAGTCAAGTCACCACATTTTGGCTCCTTTGGTCAAAGAGAAAGAACTCTAATGTCCAGCTGCTCCATCCATATACCCATAGAATGGAAGTGAGTAAAGGAAAATTTTAAGCCAGGATAGGTAACAGTTAGGGGGCCAATGGGAGAATGCTTGCCTTGCATTTGCAAATCCAGAATGACTAAAACATCTTAAGTAAATGAGGAATAGCCACAAAGATGCTCAGAGATAATATAAGCCATGAGTGGAAAGTGGGAAAATGAGTTTGTAAATTCCTCTCTTTTCTATCCCTTTACCTTTGAGGTCAGGGACAGGCATACAGCCCACTGGCTATTGCCCTATACCTGCCAATCACCCAAAGAAAATAATAGCTTCTGAGAAAGCTCAATTCACTGTAGCAACTGTGATATATTTACCCTAATAAAGCCACCACTTGGTCTTTTCCAGTGCTTCTCTCTTACGGAGGTCATCCCTGGAATCCAAAGCTATCCAGTTTTCTAACCCAGTTAAGAGTTTAAAACAACCACAGGTCATGAGCAGTAGGCTTGGCAGTTATACCTCATGCAGTCATAGGAGACTGTCCCATCATTCTCAGCACATTGGGTGCACATCTCACTGTCTCCAGCATGAACCAGCCTTGTGAATGTGTACAGTCTCAGCCACTCTGCTTTGGTGGCAATTCTTCACCACTGATCTCTCCTCACCATGTCCTTTCTGCATCCTTCCCCCAACCACCCACCAGAGGAGTTCTGGTCCCCAAACCAAAGAGTTGCCTGCAGGTTGGTAATGTAACTTTGTAGATATTCCTTGATTACAGCTAGACCCTATTGGTATCCTTTTTGAATTACTGGATCGAAATCTAATTGCTTTTTTTTTTAATTGTTGGGGAGAGGAGGATGAGCAGAACTCCTATGCAGCCTGAGAGAAGTTCTGTATGTGTCTATATATGTACACGTGTGTGTGTGTGTAACCTCATGGTTGTGCTCAGGCTGACAGGGAGGGCAAAGAGTGAAAAGGAACCATCTCTTTCTTGTTTTCCAACATTGCTTCAAAGATGCCCAACCCCCGTAGTAGCAGGCAGTTCCCAAGTGGAGGGTCGGGGCAGAGGCCTCCACCAAGGCCATCAATAACCAGGTGTGAGCTACAGGTCTCTGTGTAATGTGAAGCTTTCCCGTATTTCATTTCTGCACCCAGGGGGCGGCTCTGCAGGATTGCTTACGGAGAGCTCTGTGTCTGGCACCTCTCTCCACAAGGCCCAGGCGCCCAGGGTCCCACCGACCTGCCCAGGAATGCATCACATTGTTCTCTGGTGCTGTAATTTGGCTGCAGGAGCTAGGCTGAATGCCTCCCAGGGATGAGAAACATACTCTCCCTGGCGTCCTCCCTTCGCCCCAGCTAGCTTGAGCTTCTGCCCTATGACCACTGAGTGCATTTAAATAAAAACCTCAGAAAGACTGAGGGAAAAAAAATCCTAATTATCTCTCTTCTATTAAGCCATGTAGAGACTCGTGTCCTGAGTGGGTCTGAGAATTTGGCAAAGACTTAGTGGTTGGTGTTCTTGATAAGAGAAGTGAGAGAAAGGAGAAGAAATTACTCCCTGCAACAGGAAGGAATAGAAATGAAGCAGTGAGTGTTCAGAAGTTAGATCTACAAGAAGTTTTGCAGACAGACCCTCAGGGCCAGGCAATGTTTGTTTTTGTTTTTTTTAATCTGAAGCCCTTCATTTTATTTTTACAGCATCACTCTAAGGAAGAGTGTGGATTACTGCCATTATTCAGGACTGGTAATAATAAAAGTTAGCTTTTATCTGCAGGGCTAGGTTAAGGCTGGCATTCTTACTTTTACATTAAAAAACTGGCTACAGGCTGTGCAGCTGAGGTACTTCAGTCATGTGCCTTCTCTAAAGGATTCTTAAATCCTTAAAATATATAGTATCTTTTAAGTTTGTATCTAAATAGCACTTACTGTAATGTATTATACCTAAACGCTTATTAAAAGTTAGAAGAAATGAGTACCAACAGGAAGGAATGGAAGAGAGGAGACGGACTAAGACATTGCTGATCTGAGGGACAGACCTCTATCAAATAGAGGGCTGGGAGAAGTGGTGATTAGAAGCAGTGAGGGAACTAAATGGAGCCCTGACTGCACCAAATAAAGTTCTCATTTTGCTGCCTGTTCCAAATAAATTAGTGTCTGTTTGTGTAATGCCAGACTAAATGCCAGTTGTCTAAAGCCAATCAGAATGCAGAAGCAAGCTAAGAACGAAGAGGAAAAATTAATTGCTTTGCCATCATTCCTTTTTGGGGCCATATAACCTCTGTAGTGGGGCTCAAATGGACACCATTTCTCTCATCCACCTCGCTTTTCAAACTTCTCACTCTCTGGACAGCTTGCTCTTTTCTTAACCATTTATAGGAAATTGCAAAACTTGCATCTTTATGAGCTAGAATTTGGAGCCCAAGGAAAAGCACAGAGTAGCATGAGATGCCAGAAGAGGCCCATTTCCTTCCACAGGAATGAGAACCAAAAACCAAAAAATAGATAATAGGGCATAGGTAGATTTAAGTCAGGTTGACTTCCCATGGAAGGCCTATGCCATTGTTTATGTGGTAACCTGCATGTTCTTGTGAGAACAGGGGCTGGCTAGGACCTGAGTCTTTCCCCAGCAGCTTGGCATATAATATAAGGCAGCCTCCTCTGGTAAATTCATTCAGCCCTGTTGTTGAGTTCAGACTAACCATGACCCCCTTACCTCTCCACTACCCCAAAGCTTTCCTCAAGATGTCAGCTCTTCTCTTCCCCTCCCATTTCCCCCTCCTTAATCCCACCATTGGCTCATCAGTTATCCAGTTGACTCCACTCTGAAGGAAGACATTCTCTTGGCCTGACTCACTCAGGCCCATTTCTCCACAGGCATCCCCTTACCGCAGACCACAAGGGCCCTAACTAGCTCATGTTTTGTGTTAATGGATGTGAAACCGGAGCAAATCCCCTCACCAAAAGAAAAACCACCCTAAACTCTCCCACACAGGTCTCAGCAGGTTACACAAATATTAGTCCTATCATCCAAATAAATCTGCCCCCGTGGCCCAGAGCTATGGCTCCCCCAGCCTCCTGCTGCCTGTGCAGAGTAAAGCTGCTTCAAAAACATATGAGGACCCCAAGGGATGTTGGAGAGGAACTTGGGAAAGACAGGGGCCTATATCCAGAATTCTTTATGCAGGCCCCTTAATCTACAGACTTTTATTAATACTTTATAGTCCTAAAGAAGGACTGTTCCTAGAGAAGTCATGATGGGCTAGACCAGCCAGGAGCTTTGGTGAAGAGGATCTGTGGGCTGGAGTTTGGAGCATAATTAAAACTCAGTATCTGACAGCTGGGCACAGTGGCTTGCGCTTATATGCCCAGCACTTTGGAAGGCTGCAGTGGGAGGATTGCTTGAGACCAAGAATTCAAGACCAGCCTGGGCAAAATAGCTCCATCTCTGATAACTGTGTTTAAATTAGCTGGGCATGATGGCATGTCCCTGTAGTCCCAGCTAATGGGGAGGCTGAGGTGAGAGGATTGCTTGAGTTTGGGAATTTGAGGCTGTAGTGAGCCATGATCATGCTAGTGCACTCCAGCCTGGGCAACAAAGCGAGACCCTATCTCTAAAAGAAAAAAAAAAAAAAGAAAGAAAGAAATAAAAAGAAAAAAAAGAACAGGTACGTATCCTCATTTTACAGATGGGAAAATAGAAGCTCAGAAAATTTAGCTACCTTGCTCAAAATATCAAAAGCAAGTGGCACAGCTGTGATTTTTAACCCATGTCTGTCATAACTGCAAATTTCTATACCACTCTGCTGCTTTAAGATATCAACAGGCAAAAAATAACCACTGCCCAAATCACATAAAAATAGGACATCAAGGTTTTGGGGACTTCATGTCCTACCCTCCAGCTTACTAAGCCTGCTATCTCTGGAGATTCCACTATTGCAAACCTAGTTAGGCAATGGGTAATAGCATAGAAGAAACCCTCCTCTCTTTAAGCCGAATGCGGACTGAACAATAATAATCACCAGGACTTGGAGAGTCACTAAATAAAGATTTGTTGAGTAAATGGAGGAAGGCTGCCTTCTGTGTATCATTTTGGCCCCCACCCGTAGCACTCCTTCCCACTGTAGCCACTGACTCCTGCTCCCAGCTTCAAAGGCTAGGATCCTCTCATAAAGAATTACCAAAGCCAGAGATCCCTACCTTCCTAATATGTACTTATGCCTCATGTGGGCCCTTGAGATCAGACCTGCTTTCCTGCTCTCCCACCATCCATGAGTTGCCTATCTTTTACTCCGTGTTTCCCCAAATCTGGCTAACCTACAGAGTAATGCATGGAAAAAAAAAAAAAAAAAAAAAAAAACACAAGGCCTGGCCAGACTTACTATATTACTGTATCCTAGGAGTGTTCTAGGGTGTTCTAATGATCTGTTAAGCATGGGAACCACTGCATTCCACCTCGGTTTGAACAGGCAGCAATTAAGCAAAAGAGGCAGTGCTGTCCAATATAGGTTGAGAATGGTAGAGAGAAAAAGACAGAATGAATGTGTATTTGTATAGTTATGATTCTTTTTCTTCTACAAAACACAGCAGTTTATAAACATATGAGCATGTGAATGGAACCTTGTCCACTATGGCTCTCAATAATAGAATGTGGTAGCCTAAGATTTTCTTTTGGGGTACCAGGTAGTTCTGCTCAAACTGACTTCAGAGAATGGGCATATCGTTCATCTTTGTCCCATCTAACTTTGGCCAGGTAGAAACAAAAAGAAGCTCTCTACAGGTACCCTTCCTCTTGCACACCAAGGAAGTATCAGGAAGCTGGTGCAAAGGAAAGAAAAAAGGAGCCTGAACTACATACTTTAGTGCAACTCATTTCACTCTAAAGACCCTCTATCTCTTCTACTCTTCCTTCAAATCTCCAGAGTGGGAAATCAGGGAGCTTGCTCAGTTTCTTATATCCCCTGACAACTCCTTCCCAGGGCTAAGGAACCAGCCAGGACACCACGGTCCCTATGGATTACTCTCTACATCCTTAAATAGAAGCTGTAGCAGCCCAGAGTGGAGGGTGGAGGAAGGTGTGCATGCAAGGATCTTGTGCTTTTGAGTTGAGAGGCTTGAATTGGAGGGATGAGTGAGGTATCTGTGTTCAGGTCTGGTCCAGCCACTCTGCCTTCTTGGGGGCCTTGCAAGTATGGACATCCACAGTATTTCTGCATTCCTTGCACCGTACAGCACAGCACCAGTGGAATTTGCACTCACACTGGGTAACACGGGTGACTCGAGTTGTGTCATACCCTCGACCACAGCACATGATTTCACAACCGTCTGTTCCTTTTGATGTCTTGCTGCAGACACGGCCTGCAGTGCCTAGGGAACCTGGGTTGGGGAAGAGAGGGAGTGAGAACAAAGTTATCTCTTCAGCTGCCCTGGATACCCTTAACCCACATTCTCAGAAGGAAGACATAAAGAATCACTTTTTTGGGCTGGGCACAGTGGCTCACTCATGCCTGTAATCCCAGCACTTTGGAAGTCCGAGGCAGGAGGAATGCTTGAGTCCAGGAGTTCAAGACCAGCCTGGGAAACATAGCAAGCCCTGCCTCCACAAAAACTTAAAAAATTAGCCAGGTGCCGTGGGCATGAGCCTATAGTCCCAGCTACTCAGGAGGCTGAGGTGGGAGTAACACTTGAGGATGGGAGGTCGAGGCTGCAGTGAGCCGAGATTGTACCACTGCACTCTAGCCTAGGTGACAGTGAAACTCTGTCTCCAAAAAAAAAAAAGCATGGGCTCTGATATCATATTGTCTGGATTCAAATCCCAGTTCTACCACTCTTAGTTGTGTGATTTAGTCAAAATGAAACATTAACTTAGTTTCTCATATGAAAATAAGCACAATAATAGATTGTTAAATATAATCTCTGTTCATCTGAAGAGGTGAACTGATTACCATGACTGGCTGCAGGCATATTCCTAAGTAATATCCCTTGTATTATTATTATTATTATTATTATCCCTAAGCATTATCCCTTCCCCTTACAGTGGAAACTCTAGGATAGGGATCATGTTTTCCCCATGCATAGGGAATGCTTAGAACCTCATTCTGACTGATTTTAGCAAAAGAGATCCTGCCAACAGATCATAAAATCAATAGACTTTTGGATGAGTTGGGCCCATCAGAGCATCCACTCCAACCTTTTCCATGGTTAACAAGGATCCAGAGATGGGAAAGTAACTAGCCTAGGTTCAAAATGGAGAATAGATTAACTGATTTCTACAGCATTAGTCTCCACATGCCACTGGGATAGGGGAGGAAAATGCTAGAACTTCTATGTTTTTTTTATCTCATCAATTTAAAATATTGATGTATGTTTTCTTACATACATATTCATATAGTGGAACACAGATATAAATAAATATACATATAATGGAGATATATGCTCAAATTGTTTTAATGATAGGAGTAAAGGATCCAGAATGTTAGGAGACCACTGCTCTGGAATGTGGGCTGACTAGGTCTACTGTATATGTTAGTCTCCTAACTCCAAGGGCTGGGTCTTAAGTCCTCTTGGGCACCAAAAACCCCTTCTACACTGTGGAGCTGTGCTGTCCAGGGTAGCAGCCACTAGTCACATATGGTCTTTTACATCTAAATTAATGAAAATTAAGTAAACTAAAAAATTTAGCTCCTCAGTCACACTAGTTATATTCCAAGTACTCAGTAATCACATGTGGCTAGTTGCTACTGTATTGGACAACACAGATAGGAAAACATTTCTATCACCACAGAAACTTCCATTGGACTCTACTGCTTTGGAGGGAATTCCTGGCTCCATATTCTTTCTGGGATGACTTATATTCTTTTAATTCCAGGCCCCACTTTGGGTTTTAGGAGGCCTAATTTTATGCCTCTGAGAAAAACCAACACACATTTGACTTATCCTCCCTCCTAACTCCAAAGTTCCTTCCCTAAAGGTGTATTTTCAGTATGGTAGGGTAGGCTTACACCTCAGATATTATGGAATTATTTCTAGGTATCCAGAGAGTAACCCTCTGAATTAGACAAACTGGGAGGAAAGTATACTTAGTGGCAGGAAATCACTGGGAAAATCAGGAGGACTCCAACTTTTTTTCTTCTAGCACCCTACAAGGTATACAGACTACTTTCTTCATTAATTGCATAGAGCCCCTTCCTGTTTCTGTGCCCAGTTTTACTCCAAGCCACTTGACTCTTCCAGGAATGACAGTGATGGGTGAAAACAGTACCGAAGATAACTGAGGTTTTTTGACTCCATTTCACCCAAGTCCTGACTGCTGAGCCTGTAGAAAAGAGCCTGGGAGCCCCATGACAATAACCAGAGGAGAAGAGTTCTGCTGCATTGCATGTTCCTAGTTTAACCTATCTGAACCCGAAATGTGAGCCAGGATGGTAACTTTCATTCCCTTGGGGAAAAACCATATCACCTTCCAGCACCTCCAAGAATCCCACCGCAAATACCTCGAACAGACTGAAAAACAACCATTTGCAGCTTTACCTGCCTTTGGTAGGGATCTCTCCTTCGTTTCTTTTTCAGCTCTGTTTCAGAATCTTCAATGGCAGGACACTGGATAAAACCTTTCAAGGACATCTTTCTAGCTATAATCTCCCTTACAGGGAACTTTTACCCAGCAGATTGGTCTGTTCTCTGTCCCTGGAACAGTCATGTGCTTTCCCACCTACTACTCTGATAAGAAATTGCCCACTCTTCTCTCAAGCTATCCAGACACTCCCTATGCTTCAAGGAGCAGCTTAAATTCTACAGTTTCGGCCGGGCGTGGTGGCTCATGCCTGTAATCCCAGCACTTTGGGAGGTCGAGACAGGCGGATCACGAGGTCAGGAGATCGAGACCATCCTGGCTAATACGGCGAAACCCCGTCTCTACTAAAAAATACAAAAAACTAGCCGGGCGAGGTGGCGGGCGCCTGTAGTCCCAGCTACTCGGGAGGCTGAGGCAGGAGAATGGCGTAAACCCGGGAGGCAGAGCTTGCAGTGAGCTGAGATCCAGCCACTGCACTCCAGCCTGGGCGACAGAGCGAGACTCCGTCTCCAAAAAAAAAAATAATAAAAAATAAAAAAAATTCTACAGTTTCTTTTTTTTCCCTACATTTTCAAATAAACTTTTACTGATTTCTCCAATCAACTCTCTTTGCATTTGTCTACCCATTATGTCTCATTTCTTTAAGTAGATTGCAAACAGCCAAAGGGTTAGGGCTGCATCTTATGTTTCTGTGTAGCCCACACATTGCTTAAAACTGAAAACAGGTAACTAAATTAAACATTCCCTGAATAATGCCCACTGTATCCCAGATGCTGGGATACAAAGGAGTGATGCATGACCTCAGGCCCCAAGGAGCGGAGTGACCTCCTCTCTACTTGGGCAGCACTGGGCCTGGTGGACTGAGGCATAAGTCAACAATCTCATGAGCAGGTGTTCATGTGGGGAGGAAACTGCCTCCTCCCACAGCACCCCCTTCCCTAACTCCTGAGACCGAACAGACCATGATTAACCAGGAGTGCCTGCACTAAGAACTGGGACTCCATGTCCCTGCCTGCCTTCCTTACTCACCTGCAGCCTTGTCCAAGACACAGTAATCTGGGGAGTTGTCAAAGTAGACAAGATCAGTTCGGGTGGCACGGCGATAGCCTTGGCGGGCTGCGGTGAAATTGGCACCATCCTGCGTGGCCATCACCTGCACAGCCCCATCATAGCGCCGCCGCAGGTAATCACCTGTGCGGCGGAAATCTGAGAGCGCACGCCAGCAGGTGCGCAGAGTACAGGAACCACTCACGCCATGGCACTTACACTCCAGCTTCAGAAACCGCCGCACAGCCTGGGGGGGGGAAGGCAGTTAAGGGAGAGGTAGCTGGTCAGGGCACATTTTAGTCATCTCTAGGGTCAAAAGGATGAGTGCTCTGAGATAGGCTGGACCTGGCCCTGGCTGGCTGACTGAGCTCTTGGTTGTTCTCTCCCACATCAGATCCCACCCATTCTTCCCGATCGAGTTCAAGAAACTCTTTTTCCAGTAAATCTTCCTGGACCAACAGTGCTTTCCTTTTCATGACAGCCCACTGAACTTTAGAGCCACAGGATTCTGTTCACGATAACAGTTTGCTTGCATATCCTCTACTTTTCACATTTTAGAATGCCAGGTACCATGCCTTCTACTTTAGTAGTATGCCATTTTCCGGCATAGTACTAGGCACATAGAAGGTGTTCAAATACCAGGGAATTGACTAGAACAACCTCTTGTCCTCTCAGTCTTTATGAAAGCAGTTCTTTCCCTTCTTAAAAAGTTACTTCTTTTCTCCACCTTTTCCTACTTTCCACCTGTGTGAAGACTCTTCAGGCACCTGGTTGACCCTAGGCATTCCCAATCTCCCTTGCATTTAGTGCTCCTGTCCCAGGATGTTGGGGCTTCTGGAAGTGACCCAGAAGCCTTCAGCTCTTCCACTTTCACATTTATTTAGTCCATAGTCACACATACTGGTCACCCCCAGCAAATATGAGTGTACTTACACAGACATGAGTACTGACCGTGCGACCACAGCGGTTATTATGTAAGTTCATGAGGGCCCGGGCATCCTTAAGCCTCTTCTCCTTGGCATCCACGAAGGCCTTGGCAAAACGGACACCATAATGGATGTTGTCACTGCAGCCACCCCAGTCAAAGTCCCCACGCTGGTCATGGTGTCGGCCACGGGTGTAGGGGTCACAGCTGCACACACTCAGTTCACCCTGGCTACAGGCACGAGTAATAGCATGGACTACCCCTGCTGATGAGATGGCATATACAAAAGCTGCTTCTCGGCTACCTAGAGAGAGAATTGTAGAGGTGTGCTTCAGGAAGGAGGCCCATGTCTGGCCCCTTCTTCAGCCCATACAACCTCTGACTCTGAAACCTCTTCCCTCCTTTTCTTTCGCAGAGTCACCCCTACACCCCCTTTATTCAAGGTGCCTTTCATTTCCAAGAGCATTCCCCAGAGTATCTGACCTCTACCCCTCAGCCTTCACTACTCTCTATCCACTTCTTTGTATATCTGACCTTCTGAGCTGACCTATACTCTTGTTTCCTGCCAAATTCCCTGTGTCCATCCATTGAAAAGTCTCCTGGTGAATCATCCCCTCCCACTGAGTGCCAGCCCTGGCTCAGCTAAGCCTGCCTTAGTCCACATTCCAGGCCTTTTCAGGCCCACTCTGCTGGACAGTTCCCCCACAATGGAGACCCCAGCCCAGGGGTCAGCCTGTTTAGAGATGCATGCTACCTTCCCTTGCCTGCTTGCTCTCCCTCCCTGCTCTTGGAGACTGATGAATGATCACCCCTGTATGCCTGACACCTCCAGATTCCCATCTTGTTCCCTTTCTCCTAGTTTACTGTCTAGCTCTATTTATCTTTTTTGCTGAGCTGAGGCCAAGCCACTGACTCTCCAAATATTTACATATCACCTTTCTGTTTATCTCTTGTTCCCATTACTGTAGTGCTGGGAGTGTTGGGGAGACGATAGTGATGGTGGTGTTAAGAACAGAGGCCCTATGGTAGACCTCAGCCTTACAGTACATGGTAGCCTCCCAAGCTGGGGATTGGAGAGGACAAGGAAAATGAGGGAGAAAGATGGAGGTTCTAGGGAATGTTTTACCTTGGTCTTGTCCCAGAGCACTAGGATTTAGAGGAGCCCCTGTCTACAAATCTAAGGTGCTAAGAGTCTGTTCCCAATTATATCCTGGGCTCTGCCCACAATTCTTCCTCTGATTATGAAACAGTGTGTGGGAGAGGAGAGGGGAGATCTTGCCTACGCTTCCTACTCACCACCCCCAGCACAGAAACAGAAGGAGTTGACACAGAATGGAAGAGGCCCCTACTTCTGAGCATGACACGGCCAAAGACAGTGTGGTCCCGGTCCAGGGTGGTACAGTTCCAGCGGTGGTGGCGGAATTGGTGCTGACACTCTCGGATCCATTCTCGGGCACCCTCGCCCACTGAACGCATGATGTCTGGGTAACGCTGGCACAGCTGCCGCTGCCGGCTCACCAAACCAGGGATATTGTCACAGATCACTCGTGCCCCCAGTGCCCCAATGTACCTGCAAGGTGGAGAGGGCCCTGTCAGAACATCCCAGCCCTTTTTCTGCATTGGAAGGGAATAAGGAAGGGGTACGTTTAGCATCCAGACCTTGAAGAGATTCTGTCCCCTCTCCCTAACCTACATTCCATAAAGCTGATGAGTAGAACCATTTCCCACAGTTCCGAAGAAGTATTAATAGTTATACAGTTGCAGAGAGAGTAATTGAGTGGCCTCCCACCATCACCAGTTCCCCAGCCAAAGGCCAAAGTGACACACACTCCCAGAACACAGGCTAGGCATGTGTCACATACACAGAAGCTGTGGGCATGTCACACAAACTCATTGTCTGTTTATTTAATAAACATTAAGAGCTTCATGGAAACATAAACGAACAAAATAAGGGTCTGAGACAACACTCTTATGCTCCCATTAACAGGGGTGTCCTGCATGGCTGGTCCACGAAGATACGGTTTGACAGCAGGGGGATGGTGACAGGGAGGGGCTCGTGGGAAGAGACATAGTGAGCAATTTGAGTAATGTTTACAGCTCTAGTCAGATCCGTGGAGCTAAAAAAATTCTCATTCCCAATTGTGAGGTCTGGGGAGGAAGATCCCACCCTCTACTCTCCTCCTCAAACCCTTTATTTCCAGGCCCCAGGGCCTTTCTTAACTAATGAACCTTTAAAACCATCTTCCCCAACCTGGATGGAACTGCATGGACTATTTGCAGTGGGAAGCCAAAGGCCAAGATAAGTAAGAGGGTGACTCTCCCCACACTCCAGTCTCCAGTCTGTCCAATATGAACAATTAAAAGAAGGTCAATTGAGATGGGCTACTGAAGAATAGGTGGTTTGCTGGAGTCATTATTGTTTCTCAAGGCAATATTTTCTCTTCACTCAGTTTTGACCCTGGATCCCACCACAAGCCTCAGGAAGAATATTTCAGAGAGAAAACAGGAGTATATCACCCATTTTCCCCAAAAGGCCACCAAATGAGATCTGACCCATTCGCCCACTTCCTTCAGCTCAACAGCCCAGCTCCATTCTCATTCTCTTTCTCTCCCTTTAACCCCATAGCACCTTCCTTGATTTGCTGGGAACTTTCTATTCTCCTGTCCGGAACGCATCAAAGGGCTGCCCTCCCTCCCCTTTTTGAACAGGTGGGGGCCATGGAGAGCAATTGCTACTGCAGACAGAAAAGACTTGGTTTGAGCTATGAATGAGCCTGTGGTTTGGGAACGGCCCCAAAATGGGCCTAGAAGTGGGTGAGGAGAAGGGAGGGCAGCTGGTGTGCGGAGGGGAAAAGCTAGACTGCCCTGGGCTCTGTGTCCCCCCTTACCACCCCCCCGCATTCCCACAGCCAGCCCTCACCCACAGACTGGATCACCACTGGTGACACCAACTCAAACAAACAGAAGGAGGGCTGATGCTTGCCTCTTCGGGAACTCAGCAGGGCTGATGGGGCCCATCTGTCCCGGGGAAGGGGTGAGAGGGCTGGCCCTCCCCTAACAAATCCCATGGAATCAGCGTCCCCAGCACTGTCCATCAGGGCAACAGCTTCCAGGAACAAACAAAATAAACACCCCAGACAGGGCCAGGCCGGAAAGGGCTGCCTGACGCACAGCCCAGAGTTACACCCACTGCTGTGGTGCTTTGTTTGGAGAATCAAGACCGTTGGAGTTGGAGCTTGTCCCTGTCTCACCACTGTTCAGCTTCCCTAATTCAGCCCAAGTACTGCTCTAGGCAATGGGTGTTTTTTTTTTTTTTTTTTTTTTTTTACTGGGGCTTGGGTGAGGAGGGTTGGATGGGAATGACAGACCAATAACCCAGCCCTCGTGAGACAGTCTGGAGTGGGGCAGGCCAAACTCAGGCAAAAAGTCCTTCTTGTGGTCTGACTTAAGTCTATTCTGCTGCAGCCCACATAGGTCCTTTTAATTACATCCTCACTGAGTGTGGGAACATCTGTTCAGTATCTAAGATGGGAAGATAATTAAGTGTCTCTATTACCACCCTTACTCCACTATGTAACGGCCTCAAGACACCACAGAGCAAGGCGCTTGCTTGCTCTCCAGTAGTCAGCCCCTTGTAGTTAGTGTAGGAGGCCTCCAATAAAGCTGAGCCTAGAGGCTAACCCCATCTTCCTCTCAGTTCAACACCAGACTGCAAAATGCCTACCATGTGCCAAGCACTGAGCTCAGATGTTAGCGATACAAAGATATTTAAGGCATCTCCCACCTCATGGTCTGGTAGAGTGTTAGATGCCCTGACTCTAGCTTTGTTTTTTCCTCCTGGAAGTTCTTCACTTCCTTCCCAGCTTCCTGCCCCAGAATGCTTCTCTTCACCTGCTTTTGGACAATTCACATCCCTTCATTTGACAAAGTGAAGCACACACTACTCTAGCCCCTTGCTACTCAAAGCGTGGTCCCCAGAACAGCAGTATCTGTATCATCTGGGGATTTGTTAGAAACGCACACACTCAGGCCCCACCCAAGGCCTACCGTATCAGAATCTGCATTTCACCAAGATCCCCACATGGTTTGGATGCACTGCTCCACAGAGGCAGGGATTTTTGTCAGTTTTGTTCACTTCAGTATCCCCAGTACTGAGAACAGTGCCTGACACATAGTAGGTATGCAATCCCTATAATAAACACCTAACTGTTCTGATTTATCCCCAACTCCCTTCTCCCTCTAGTCAGCCATAGACTCCCATTTCCATCACAGCTTTACTTGTCAACAGTTGCCAGCCTATCTGCAGATGTTTTATGTTTGTATATTAAAGACACAAATGGGCCAAGGATCCACTTTTTTTTCTTTCCTCCTTTCGTGTACAGCCCCTAGTGTACATGGTTCAGCCCACCACATATAGGACTTCGAACAAAGGGATAACACTATTAGCCTCCATGAATCTGCTCTTAATGCCTCACTTTCATTTGTGAAATAAGGATGATAATTACAGAACTTATCTCACTGGATTATTTCAGATTGACAAAGATCATGCTCATAAGGTGTTTGGCCATAATGCCTGAAGCTCAGTAAGGGCTTATTAAAAGCAACTGCTGTTGGTAACAGTAATGCTAACAATATGACACCACTTTGTGTTTCTCTCCCTTTGTGAGCCTATGAACACAATCCTGTTCTCGTGATTCCCTACATCCAACACCCTACAGAATGCAAAATGGAATAGGAAAGCCCATGCCGGAACCCCCCTATTTCTTGCTCTGTTTAGGATAGATAGAGGGAGGGCAGTGGTTAGAGAGTAACGGGAAGAATCTCAAGCTATAAGAAAAATCCAACTAATAACTGGTGAAAATGATGGCCTTCTGCTCCAGAGTGGAACACGGACATACCAGAGTCAACAGGCATTTCTCTTCCACGGGTTGTACAGAACATCAGTCTTGCTGGTTTTTTCCTAAGAGAAAAGCTTGGGGGCTTAGCCTGCCTTTAGAAGGTAGCTTTTCACCTTATCCCACAAGTGGTGATCACTGAGGCAGGTATCTGGGCCTGTAACTATGACAGGTGTAGAGCAAGGAGGCTGAAACAACCTCTGTACGCACTTCCCAACCTGGCCCTGTTGCAGCCTTCCTCCTTTTCACAGTGGCTGCTAAGTCACTCTGTGTGTCACCTCCCTCCCTCCCTAGCTCTTTCACCCAGGAAATTTTTCCAGAATCTTTAATATGAACCACATCAGGGGAGGGTAGTAGAGGGAGAAAGGAAAAGGGAGAGGGAGTAGTCAAGGGTACAAAATGGGGACTAGGAAAACCCTCATTTGAGTCTTTAGGAACCGCTGCCAGGATGCTGAAATTACCAGAGTGACACTTCCTCACCCAAACACCAATTGGTCCCCAAGACTACATCCCAAACTGGTAAGAAGCAATCAAGAGTCCCAAAAAGCAAACTGCCATCTGGGCCAGATAAAGATGGGCAGTGGTCACTTCATGTTATCTCAACAAAGACCCTAAAGATGCCAAGTCCCCAGCCAGACCGAGCTCATGAAGGCAAAAGGTGGCTTTGATCTCACTCAAAACTTTGAAAGGTTTTTCTCATCCCCCTTCTCCTCTTTCCCTTTCTAAAAGAATGTTTCAAGCCAGATGTAAGATATAGGCCTCTCTGTTCCCCCATCCAGAACCCCCCCTCCCAGCCTTCCCCAACACTGCAGAGATTAAAAAAAAAATCCAAAAGAGAGATTTTTCTGAAACAGGAAAACAGGGAGTGGGGGTTGGGATGAGGAGAGACGCATCTTGAAATGATAGGAATCTGCAGCCCAAGCTGGCGGCCCCTCGGCCAGCTACCCCTCACCCTTCAGCCAAGATTCCAAGTCAAGAGAAGAAAAGCCACAGGGTGCAAGGGGAGAAGAGACCACACTTGGGGGAGGGGGGCTTACACGGGAAGAAGAACGGAGTAAGGAAAGGAAGGGGGGCACTGCATGGTGGAGAGGGGCAATAGTCCGGTCCAACAGGCCAGTTTGATTGCGGGGTGAAGAGGAAAGACTGAGTCTTTTCTAGGTTCAACTCTCCCTGCCTTGCCCTCTCCCCAGGGTGGGGAAGAAGAGAAAGCAGCTCCTTCTCCTATGGGAAGGTGATGAGTGCCATCCAAGGAATAGTGGGCAGGGAGGATTCTAAAAAGAACAGACACCAGACATCCAGTGGATCTGTAATGCCTTTTTGCCTCATCTGCCCTCTTGTGAAGTGTCTGGAGTCTAGGGCCTGCAAGAAATCTGGGGAGGGGTTCTCTTAGTACCTTTGGACTCCGCAGCCCTCTGGCTCTTGGAGGGGAGAAGTGGGAGATAGGAAAGAATAGGAAGAAGGGAAGGAGACAAATTTCCCAAGTGACATCCTCAAAACGGTGGCCGAAGACAAACGCCTAGATAATGCAAACCCATGCATTTTGTTTTAATTGTGGGAGTTAATGGGGTAAATTTTGCCTCGATTCCATTTCTAAGCCTCGGCTGGGTGCTGCTGCCTCACCAAAGCCTTCCTGTGGTATGGGTGGGCTAGACTAGCGAGCTGCCCCTATCTCCACCTCTAAGAGGGCGACCTTAGACGTTCGGGGCCTTGGCGAAGCTATTGCAGCCCCTGGAAGGTCATTGGTTCCTTGAACTCACCCTGAGGGAAACTCGGAAGGTAGCTTCCGCCCTAAGGAGCTTGAGCTGAAATAGAGGAGGTACAGCCCATGGAGGCCTAAGGAGCCGCGACCACCGGGCGTCCTGGCTCCGAATGCCCCGCGCCTTTCTCACCAGGCGTGTAAGACGCGGCGTCTCACCCTCCCGCCACCCCGGGACTTCAGATTTCAGTGACAGTCCTGCCCGAATGTTCTCCAACTCCGTCGAAGCGACAGCCTGGTCCAGTGAGCAGCCAGTCCCTCCAGGCGCCTCCGGGCCTCTCCTATCAAGCGCCTCTCCCGCCCAGCCTAAGAGCCCCACTTACCACCAGGACGTGTCTACGCGGGCCGGCAGCGTCAGCAGCAGCAGGAGCAGAAGGCAGGCAAGACCTAGGCGGGCCGAAGCCCGGGAGCCGTCGGGGACCGCAGGCGAGGGCACAGGGACCGGGGCGCGGGCGCGCCGAAGCGGGAGCTGCGCAGCTTCCTCCGCACCACCCGGTCTCAGCATAGCTCCCCGAAGACTCCCGCCGCGCAGCCCGGGGGGGCGTGGACGGGGCACCTTCTAGGGGTACTCACGCTGCTCCTACCTCATACCCCTGGGGGGCCATGGAGTTCGCCGGCGGCTGGGGACCTAGGGTCACCTGGGGTCCAGAGCCCGGGAGCAGGGTCCCAGAGAGGGGCGCAAGTTGCAGTGTCCGGAAGACGACGACGGCGCGCCGAACCCGGGGTCTGGGGCCCGCTGCCTGAGCACCGCGTGCGATGTCAGGGGGTCTGCGGCGCAGAAGGGAGCTGCGGGCCTAGTGTGCGGACAGCCCCTTCGGCCGCGGGCTCTCATTGGACGGGGCGGGGCGGGGCCGAGGCCGGGGACACGCGCGGCCCTTAGGGCGGCTCCGCCCGCGCCAACCGCGGGGCGCTCCGCGGCACCCTAGGTGTAGCGGCCGCCTCCGCCCCTCGGGGCTCCAGCGCGCCACCGCACCGCTCCCCCACCTGCTCCCGCGCGCTGCGACGGGGCGCCGCGGCTCCCTCCTGCGCCCGGAGCGCCCAGTCCCTGCCGACACCGCGCCACCGGGTCCTAGCGCCGTTCAATCGGCAGACCCACTTCTGTGGGTGACGGCCAGGCTGGCGGAGCGGGAAGGGGATGCGGGCACTTCCCTCCTGTCCCCAACCTACAGTGACACTGGCGCTGAGCACGGAGGATGCGCTCATTTCCTCCATCCTTGCGCTTCTGTGAAATGGGTGGAGTCCCTGCCACCGGGAGTTGGGGGGTCTTGACTACCTTTTCAACACTGCCTACAGGGGCGCCTTGGGCAGTCGGCTTCGGGCAGGGGATGCTTTCAGCTAGAGCTCATCGCCCTGCTTCTTCCGACCCACTGCACCCCCCACCCCCAACGCATCACGTTTAGACCTGGCTCCTGCCTGCCCGGCCTGCGCGGCCCGGTGCTTTTCTTTACGGACCGGGAATCGACTGCCGACGTTAAGGGGGCACCTGCGGACTCCCCGCCCCTTACAGCCGGGCTCGGCGGAGCTCAGTCTCTCCCCGCTCCCCCTCTGTGCCTCGGTTCTCCACCCTCTCGGGCGGGGCTGAGCGTATGAAAGAATCAGAAACAGCTGGGAGGTTTTCCCGCACCAGAGGCCAGGGTGGGGGTCCTGCCGAGAGGGTGGAAGCCCTGGAGCTTTTTCCCTCCTTCGCCTTCCCATCCTGCCTCCTCCCCACTGCTCCCTCACCCTCCCTCCGCCCGCAGATCGCCTGGGGGCGTGGTAAATCGGGAAGGGGTGGGGAGGTGCAGTCTGCCGTAAGTGACTCTCCTCTCCCCACTACCCCAACCCTCAAACCTCCCAGGATAGCAGGTACGGCCCCTGCGGGCACAGTGGCCCTTAGAACTAAACTTCTTTTTAAAATCCTGGGCCTTCCAACTTCGAGAGTTGAGAGTTCACCTGGGGTCCCGCTCCAGTCCCTTCTTCAGCCTCAGTTTCTCCCGCCTCGCAGGTGTCTTTCCTGCCTCCTCATGTGATTTTAAAGTCCTGGTGTAAACAACTAACTAGTAACTGCCGATGCTCCCCAACCCCAAATTCACTGTCAGTCCTTGGCTGGGGGTTGGGGGCGGTGGTGGTGTTAGAGGTGCCTCCCCAGTGTAAGCAGATGGGGTGCAGCTGACTTAGGTTCAGAGGAACCTAAAGTTTTCCTGAGAGGGGCAGGTGGGAGACGAATGAGCCCAGGCTCATTATTGGTTGGGCCCCTTTCCTCGGACCACTCTTTTACCTCCTCCCTGCCCGGCCCCATCCCTACGGCAGGACAGACATCTCAGAGACAGAGATAGTGGAGATGGTTTCAGAGGAACTTTTATCCTATCTCCCACCGCCTCCTGGTCCTAGCGCCCCTCACTCCGCAGCCCCATCTTCTGTGGGTGATGGCCAGGCGGGCAGAGCGGGAAGGGGCTGCAAGCACTTCCTTCCTGTCCCCAACCTACAGTGACACTCCTTTACCTCCACTTTCTGTGGTAAGGTGCTGAGTGCATTCATTAATTCAACAAATACTTATTTCCTATCACATGCCAGGACTGTGCTAGGCATTAGGGGCACATTGGTGAACAATCTATGCCCTCATGGAGTTTGCATTCTATTGCAGGAGGATAGACCATAAACAATAAACATCAGAAGTAAAACAGAGCATGTTAGAAAGTAGTAAGTGCAGTGGTAAAGAGAGCACAGTCAAGGGGATGGTTACAGTTGCAACTAGGATGATCAGGGTAGGCCTCATTAAGGTGAAATTCAAGCAGAGATTTGAAGGAGGTGAGGAAATGAGCGAGGCAGCTTCCCGGTGAAGAGCATCCCAAGCCGAGTGCAGAGCCGGTACAGGGACCCAAAGGCAGGAGTGGGCTGGTGTATGAGGGCTATCGAGAAGGCCATCGAGCTGGAGCAGAGTGTGCCACGGAGGAAGAGAATTCAGATGAGTCCCTGAGGTGCTCCAAGTCATGAATGGGAGGCAGTGCTCCCCACTTGGGTGGAAAGTGGGGGCTGGGCTGGAGCTGGATGGGAGTTGGAGTGGACTGAATACAGAGACCTCTCAGGGCCGACTTCCTGGCACAGAAACTGGGACTATATCCTTTGTGACCAACCAACTAACTTGTTTTCTTCCCCTTCTCTCCCTTTCTTTTTGTCAGGCGGGCTCCAGTTGGCCCGGCTATTTCCTTAGAAAGGCACAGACACTGTGCCTAGTTTTCCTGAGAGAGGCAGGTGGGAGAGGAATGAGCCCAGGCTCATTCTTGGCTGGGCCCCTTTCCTTGGACCACTCTTTCACCTCCTCCCAGCCCGGCCCCATCCCTACACAGGGCAGTCTTGGAGCTCCAGCAGCCTCTCCCAGACTCCCCTGTGTGTTTAGACCTGGGTGTGACTCTGGCCCTGTGTTTATTTCTACATATGGGCCTGGGGTTGGTGGGAAGCGCGGGGAGAGAGAAAGTTGGCTGAATATGATCACATCAGCCCTAACCTAGAGTGGACTCGCCCACATGAGCCCCCAAATCACTTCAGGGGCCCCTTCTTTGGCTTGAGCTGTCTTTATAGTCAAGTGGGACTGTGTCTTGGCACAACATAGATGCTCAAGTACTAAAGCATGTTTTTGAGGCCCAGGCTTGGTGACTTACGCCTATAATCCCAGAACATTGGGAGGCTGAGGTGGGAGGATGGCTGGAGCACAGGAGTTAGAGACTAGCCTGTTCAATACGGTGAGACCCCCCAAATTTTTTTAATTAGCCAGGTGTGGTCACACACACCTGTGGTCCCAGCTACTTGAGAGACTGAGGCAACAGGATAGTTTATGCCCAGGAAGCCAAGGCTGCAGTGAGGCATGAATGCACCACTGCACTCCATCCTGGGCAAGAGAGTGAGACCCTGTCTCAAAATAAATAAATAGAAATTAAAAAAAAAATTAAAAGCATGTTTCTGAGCTGAAGGGCGGTGGGGGGCAGGGGCAGGGGGTGGCCAGAAACATCAGCAGCTCTGAGAGGGAAGGAAGTGGGTGAGGGGACTAGATTTCTCTCTAAGGTTTACAAGTCACCTCTGCCCCCAGAGTGGACAACCTAGGCTGGGCCTTGGCTCCTTCTGCTTCTTCGTCCCCTCTCCTCTGAGTCCCCCGCTCCCCAGGAGGAATCCCAGGCTGCAGGAGCCAGCTGACTGCAAGAGCTGCACTCAACCACTTAACTAGAGAACAAATATGGAGCCAGAGAAGAGGTTTTCTGGGATCTGCCTCTTTGGAGCTTCAAATCTCAAAATAAACTTCCAGTCTCAAGGTCCTAGACACTACTGGAGAGCTCAGCTCCTCACGCAAAGGCCTGTTGTGGGGCTGCCAGGCAGAGGGTCAAGGCCAGAGGCTCAAGCTAGCTCCTGACCTGCATCTTCATTTTATTCCACACTGTCACTCTCAGTTCTGGGAGCCAGAGGGAGGAGTCACTGATCTGAGAGTTAAGTTCTGGTCTGTAGAACCCTGCATGGAGTCAAGTCAGCACTTACTGAGCACCTGCTGTGTGCCCAACACTGGCCAGGGTATCCTAAATAACAAGGAGCAAAAGGCATTATGCCCAAGGCATTTTCATGGAAATATAATAAAACTGCTGGTGGCACACTAGGCTCTGCTGAGGTTCAAGGGCGCGTGCTGCAGACACGGTGGACTGTATCAGCAGAGACCTGAGGAAGAATCCCAGGTCCCCTCAAGGCTGCCAGATTACCTGGGGCCTCCAGCAGGACAGCTTCCACCCAGCCAGCAGAGTCGGGTGTGACCTCGTCCTCATAGTGGCACTAGAGCCTCCTTTTGTCCTTTCAAAAGTGGGTGACCAAAGAAGAAGGGTCCACTCTCACCCTTGATATCACCTTATGCTCTGCTCTCTCGTGGGGCAGAGTTAAGATTTCTCTTCACTCTGTTCTCAGCTATGCGTGGCTGAATGATTTTGAATTTTTGCTGGCCCTTGGATGGGAGGGGAGATGAGCTAAGGGGAGCTGGGGTGTGGGTAAACAGCTCTTACCCCCGCCCTGCTCTATCCTCCAGAAGGCTCCCCTTCCCTGGGCCCCTTTGGCGATGACCTTCTCTTTTTCCCGGTGGGTGGGAGGTGGTGTGGATGGTAATGAGCAGAGAGAAAGGCCAAGAAGGGGCTGGGGGGAGGTTTGGATGGGAGTCAAGGAATTCCTGAGCCTGCTGCTTGCACAAGGGGCCCTGAGACGCCTTTCCTGAGATTTCTTTGCAAACCGAGGCAGGTCTTATTTGAAATAGGGCCAGGTTCACACAGGTAACTAATGCCTCACCTCTTGCCCTGCCACCCCATGCAGGTGTCTGGGGAAGTAAAGGAAGCTTGGGAGGAACCCAGGAGCTGTTAAAGCGGGTGGGGGGTGGGGGGAGAATGGGGATCCACGCTTTGTACACAGCCTGGCCGGCCTCTCCTTGGTATTTATGAGCTCTTAGGCAAGGCGTGGAACGTGTCTCAAAGAGGCCAGACCAAGAGGGCTTTGGAGGGAAGGAGCATCCAGCCCCAAACCAGGAAAGGGGGCTTGATGGACGAGGACCCCTTTCCTTACAGCTAGTGGCTAAACAGGGGCACAAACTGCTCCCCTGAGGACCAGGAAGAAAGGAAGAGAGGGAGCTAAAGGGAAAGGAAGAGAGGAGGCTTGAGGAGGTGAGATGATGGGGGCAGGGAATGGGGGTGTCTGGAGCCTTTTGGCACTTTGGCTGTAATCAGACTGGAGCCAGGCGGTGGGCGGGCTGACGGCCATTCCGGGCGGGTGGCCCAGGTTCTGTGTGAGGCCAGTGGGTGTGCTGCCGGGATCCTGGGTGGTCACTGACCAGCCTCTCCCCAAGGGAGGGTTCCCAATCTGCCTGTATCACACAGGCTAAGCACTGAGCTCTCTTTCTCTCCCTACCACCTGTTCTAGGCCCTAGAATGATCTGGAAGTGAGAGTTGTTTCCAATGGACAAATATCTGCAGAGGGCATGGCCTGCCTCCCTCCCACTCTGCCTTCCTCAGTTCCCTCTGCCTCTTGTTCTCATACTCTCCCCATGTCTCTTCTGAGTCTCCATCTCACTGGGTCTCTCTCTGGCTCATGTTTCTGTCATTCTGCTTCTATTTGCATCTGTCTCTTGTGTTTATCTCCCTGTCTTCATTTGTCTCTCTGTGTCTAAGTTGGCCCGCCTCCCCCTCCCTGTCTGAATGTCTCTGTCCTTCTCTTTCTGAATCCCTGTCTCTTGCCTGTCTCCCTGTCAGACTGTGTCACTCCCTGTCTCTCCGTGTGTATGTCTCTGTATGAATCTGTATGGCTGTTTGTCTTGCTCTTTCTTCACTCTCCACCTGTCTCTCCATGTCTTTTCTGACTCTCTGTGGCTTTCTCCGTCTCTCTGTGCATGTGTGTGTGCGCGCCCCTCTGTTTTCCTTGGTGTGAATCTTTGCTTTTGTGTTTATCTCTTTCTTTCTCTTGCCCTCTCTCTGTCTCATACCTCCCCCTTGCAGCTCCTGCAACACGGTACAGGGAGCACTGGACCAGAAAAAGTCAGAAAACCTGAGGGTTTTTTCCCCCAACTCAGCCATGCACTATTGGCATGACTCTGTAAATCACTTTCCCAGTTCGGGCCTCAGTTTCCCCACTGGTGAAACAAGTAGGGTAGAGATCTAGTTCCTTCTGTGGAACCGTCTTTCTGCTTCCTAAATCTGACCCTGAAGTCAGGACTGCAGTATCCTAGGGACTCCAGTGGAGTGGGGTCTTGTACTGTCAGCCAACAGGCCCCCAAAGACAGACTCCTCACTCCTTCACATCCTTACATATCAGGGTGGACAAGGTCCCTTTCTGGGGCCATGTCTGGGATACAAACCAGATTAGCTCATCTCTCTAATCCTCTTTGTGCTGGGGCCTCTGCCAGGCAGGGACACCCACAGTGCAGAGCAATGGTGTGTGTGTGAGTGTGTGTGCAGATTCTTGGAGAAGGCAGGACACTCAAAGTTCTCCTCCCTTTGTTACTCCCTCCTGCCTGAAAAACTCAAATCAGCAACCCTCACTGTGTAAGAAACATCATCAGACTTGAGCCAAGTCAGGTTTTCCATAGTCCCTGTCTGCAATCCCCTCTCCCCCAATTTGCTTTTCTATAGCCTCTCTAAAACTGGACCAATCATTTCAGAAGTCCTCCTGTTCCTGAAAAACCCAGAACCCACCCCCTCCTCCTCTCCTAACCCATGTGTTCTGTGTGTATACTCTCCTCCAGTCATCACAGGAGAAGGGTCTTCCCATGAAAAGCCGGAGGGTGAGGCTGGGGACCATGGACACGCAGGGTTGGGGGAGGGTGGGGAAAGCATTGGGCTTTACACCCCCAAGTCCGAGGCCTCCAGCCCTTCTCTGAGGTTTCCTTTGGAGAGGTCTCTCTTGCCTGATAAGATCAAAGCATTCCCTCTGCCAAATCATTACCTTATTTTCGAGGCAATTAGAGAACTTATTGTATCAATTAGCCGGGTCTGCAGCTTTAGCCGTTTATCACTGCTTGTCTCTGTCTTGCAGAGGAAAAGGTCTGCCCGGCGCAGCCCTCCGGGCCAGAGAAGGAAGAGTGGGGTGCAGGGCAGGGCTCTGGCGGGCTCCAGGGCCGCGGCCCGGGGAGCTGTCCGGATGCTTTCAGCAGGGACGGGCAGCTGGAGGGCACGGGGACGCGCTCCCGAGAGGAGAGCTGGGCGGCTCCTCCCGGCGTCCGCGACGGCCGCAGGAGCGCCCTCTCCCGCGGGCGCAGCACCTGCGCGCCGGAGTAGCCCGGGAGAGCGAGCCGCAGAGTGAGGGGAGACCGCTCAGGCCAGGCCTGGCCAGGGCCCCAGCCCCAGAAGAGAACGCTGAGCTTTAGCCAAGATGCCGGGCCCCTCCCGACTCGCGGGTGGGCGACTCGCCCTGTGAGCCGGGCGCCGCGCCGTGGCGTTCGCGGGAAAGGCATGGCAGCCTGAGCTTCGTCTTCTTGGGGACCCCCGCATTTCAGACCCGGAGAAAACCTTAGGAGCGGGCGTGGCACGGAGAAGTGGGGGTTCCCAAGGGCAGGCGAGTGTGGCCTGCTTTGCTTCTACCAGACCACAACTCCCGCCTGCAGACGAAGCGCGCACACACTGGGGATTCGGGTCAGCCAGAGGATCCCTAGAGCGGTGGTTCTCAAACATTTTGGCCTCAGGAGCTCTTTACACTCACAAATTATCGAGGACCCCAAAGAGCTTTTGTTTATGTGGGTAATAGCTGTCCGTATTAAAAATTAACATAAGGAGGAGCCAACTGAAAAGTTCCCAGTGGCCAAAACTGGACAATTTGGGCAACAAAATGAAATAGTTTTCGATTGTAACCCAAAGCATAAAATTAAATATACATGAGTCCATGCTGATACAAATAAATGATTGAATGAATAAACAAATGGAAGAGAAGAGACAAATTTCCCATACAGAATTCCAAATAATGTATGTGGGTATTCTGCCCTGAAGGAGGTGAAATACAACTCCCTACCACTTAAATGCGGGCTATGCATTGTGACCTCTTTCCAAGCGTATAGTACAGATAGGGAGTGTGGAGGGGAAAAGCAACTTCACAGTGGAGAAAGCTGACAAATACAACCTCACTGGGTGATCAAGGTCAACATACCAGTGTCAGGTTGATAGTATGTACCCTTGAAATGATATGATAAAACAACACTTTCCCTCTGTGGTCCTCCTCCCCATAACCCCGGACTAATCATGAGAAAAATACCTGGTAAATTCCACCAGGAGAGCATTCTACACAATACCTGACTAGCACTTCTCAAAATTGCCAAGGTCATCAAACACAAGGAAAGTCCGAGAAACTGTCACAGCCAAGAGGCGCCTAAGGAGACATGACAAGTAGATGTAATATTATATCTTGGATAGGATCCTGCAAAAGGAAAAGGACATTGGGGAAAAACTGAGGAGTTCTGAACAAAGTATGGACTTTAGTTAATAATAATGTATTAGTATTGGTCCAAGATTGCGACAACTGTGCCATACATTTGTAGTGTAAGAAAGATGTTTATAATCGGGAAAACAGATATAAGGGCACTTTGTACTATCCTTGCAATTTTTCTGTAAATCTAAAGACTAAAATATACAATTTTATTTTATTTTTATTTTTTGAGACAGGGCCTTGCTCTCTCGCCCAAGCTGGAGTGGAGTGGCACGATCATGGCTTGCCCTGAACTCCTGGGCTCAAGCCACCCTCCCTCCTTAGTCTCCTGATTAGCTGGGACTACAGGTATGCAACACCATGCCTAACTAATTAAAAAACATTTTTTTTTTTTTTTTTTTTTTTTTTTTAGAGACGAGGTCTCACTATGTTGCCCAGGCTGGTCTTGAACTCCTGGGCCAAAGCAATCCTCCTGCTTCAACCTCCCAACGTTCTGGGATTATAGGCATGAGCCACTGCACCTGGCCTAAAATGTATTTTATAAGATCAAAATGGAAACATTTAAAAATATTAATTTTAATTTTAATTTGTTTTATTATTAGCAATAATAACCCCAATACCTGTTAATATTAATACCATATTTTTATGGGAAAATACCTATAATTTCCAAAACAAAAAGAGTGAAAAGAGTGGCATTATTTAACATTTTTGCAAATACTCTGTCTTTAATGTCTGGCTTAATTCTCTTATGTGCTTCTACATTCAGACTGGTGTGATAATGTACCCTCTGGAAAACTCCACTGTACACCCATAAGAGAATGAGGGAAGCAAGAACAAATAACAGCTTAATATTACTGTGAACCTCTTTGAGAGCCACTACCTTAGCAATCTTATCCATTACTGTGATTTGAGATCCTCAATTCAAAGTTCCTAAGTTTGACATCTCTTGTGAGTTCTCTGATTATGCCTGTCGTCATACACTCACTTTTTCCCCAACCATCTACCCATTTAAGACTTCCTGGTTCATGTCAAAATGACCATCGTGCCTCTGCTCATAGCAGCTTTGTGGAGTTAATGGTCAAGACATTCTACTCCCACTGTGCACAATTATTTAGTAATGAGACAGTTACGCCTCTCATTTCTCCTGAACATATTGAGAAGTGTTACAACTCCTAGAATAGTGAACAATAAATGATTGTTGGATGACTAGAAACAATTCTGGAGTCTGCGTTATTTTTCCTTCTGATGAAATATCTTCACCCTGCATAGCAACCTGAGTTTCCACCATGCAATGATAACACTCTGATTTAGTAAGTACATTTGACATTAAGTATGTTAGCTATAGGGTTTTTGTACATGTTTTTTTTTATCAAGTTGAGGAAGTTTACCTCTATTGCTAGTTGATGAGAGTATCATGAATGGGTGTTGGGTTTTGCTGAATTTTTTTTTTTTTTTGCTTTTATTGATATGATCATGTGATTTTTCCTTTTTAGACTGTTAATGTGATAGGGTATATTAATTGATTTTCAAATGTTGAATCAGCCTTACATATCTGGGATAAATCCCAGTTGGTGAATTCTTTTCATACATTATTGGACTTGATTTGCTTATATTTTGTGGATTTTTGCATCTGTGTTCATGAGAGATGTTAGTCTGTCGTTTTCTTTTTTTTTTTTTTTTTTTTTTTTTTTTTTTTTTTTGAGACGGAGTCTCGCTCTGTCGCCCAGGCTGGAGTGCAGTGGCGCGATCTCGGCTCACTGCAACCTCCATTTCAAGCCATTCTCCTGTCTCAGCCTCCTTAGTAACCGGGATTACAGGTGCGCGCCACCACGCCTGGCTAATTTTTATATTTTTAGTAGAGACAGGGTTTCGCCATGTTGGTCAGGTTGGTCTTGAACTCCTGACCTCGTGATCCACCTGCCTCGGCCTCCCAAAGTGCTGGGATTACAGGCGTGAGCCACCGCGCCCAGCTGGAAGCGGCTTTGAAACTGGGTAATGGATAGAGGCTGGAATGGTTTTGACGTGAATGATGGAAAAACTTACATTGGTGTGAATGGAGTATTAAGGGTGATTCTATTACACTAAAGGCTCAGAAAAGAAGAGCTATATAGGGAAAGCTTCTCTCTTAATGATTACCTAAGTGATCATGATCAGAATGCTGGTACAAATATGGACAGTGAAGACTATTCTGATGAGGCCTCAGGTGGAAATGAGAAACATTTGCCAATTTCCAATTGGAAACTGGAGGAAAGGCCATTTTTGTTACAAAGTGGCAAAGAACTTGGCCGTGTTATGTTGGTGTCCTAGAACTCAGTGGAAGGCAAAACTTAAGAGTGGTGAACTAGTGCAGCCATTAAAAAAAATGAGTGTGGTGGCTCAGGTCTGTAATCCCAGCACTGTGGGAGGCAGAGGTGGGTGGATCACCTGAGGTCAGGAGTTTGAGACCAGCCTGGCCAACATGGTGAAACCCTGTCTCTACTAAAAATACAAAAATTAGCCTGTAATCCCAGCTACTCAGGAGGCTGAGGCAGGAGAATCACTTGAGCCCAGGAGGTGGAGGTTGCAGTGAGCCGAGATGGCGCCACTGCACTCCAGCCTGGGTGACAGAGTGAGACTCTGCCTCAAAAACAAAAACAAAAACAAAAACAAAAAAAGGAATGAGATCGTGTCCTTTACAGGGACATGGATGGAGCTGGAAGCCACCATTCTCTGCAAACTAACACAGGAACAGAAAAATAAACACTGCGTGTTCTCACTCATAAGTGGGAGTTGGACACAAGGAGGGGAACAACACACACCGGGGCCTATTGGGGGCTGGGAGGGAAAGGAGAGGGAGAGCGTTAGGACAAATATCTAATGCATGAGGGGCTTAAAATCTAGATGATGGGTTGACAGGTGCAGCAAACCACCATGGCACACGTATACCTATGTAACAAACCTGCACATTCTGCACACATATCCCGGAACTTAAAAAAAAAAAAAAAAAGAGTGGTGAACTAGGATATTTGGTGGAAGGAATCTCTAAGCAGCAAAGTGCTCAGGGTGCTACATGGCTTCTCTTACCTGCTTATAGTAAAATGCAAACCGAGAAACGATTTTAAGATGGAATTTCTTAATAAAAAAGAGAAGCAAAATGTAGAGATTTGGAAAATTCTCAGCCTCGCCATGTAAAGAATAAAAAAGCATGTTTAGAGAGAAAACCAAAGGTGTGGCCAAGTGACTGTTTGATAAGGAGATTAATAAGGCTAGAAGGAAGTCAGGTGGTATTCATCAAGACAATGGGAGAATGACCCAAAGGCATTTTGGAGGTCTTTGTGGCTGCTGTGCCCATCACAGGCTTTGAGTGGTAGGGCCTTAGAAGCAGAATGGTATTGGGGGAGTGCCTAGGGCACCTGTGGGCCCTCGGGATTTCCTGCCCAGGGCCATTTAAAATCTTTGCTATGCCGGCCTAGGTGCAGCTGGAAGACACAAGCCATAAACCTTGGCAGCGTCCGCATAGTGCTAATTCTGCAGGGTGCACAGTGCAAGAGCTGTGTAGGCATGGCTATCTCCATCTAGATTTGAAAGGATGCCTCAGACAACCCAGGGCCCAGGCAAAGACTTGCTGCAGGAACAGGGCTGCCACAGAGATCCCGCACGAAGGCAATACCTAGTGGAGTTGTGGGGGCAGGACCACCCCTGAGACCTCAGACCCATTGAGTCATGGACTTGTGATGCCAGCCTTGGGAAAGCTACAGGTACCCTATTCCAACCCATAGGAGCTGCTGTGTAGGCTGGGCCCAGCAAAACTGTGGGAGTGGGGCTGCTCAGGGGCTTGGGAGCCCAACTCCTGTGGGAAGTGTGTCTGGAAGGGAGGACATGGAGTCAAAGATTATTCTCCAGTCTTAGGATTTAATGTTGTTTGCCTTGGGTTTTAGACTTACTTGGAACCTGTTACTCCTTCTTTCTTCCTTCTTTCTTTCTTTTTTTTTTTTTTTTTTTTTTTTTTGAGACGGAGTCTCGCTCTGTCACCCAGGCTGGAGTGCAGTGGCCGGATCTCAGCTCACTGCAAGCTCCGCCCCCCGGGTTCCCGCCATTCTCGGGGTTTCACCGTGTTAGCCAAGATGGTCTCGATCTCCTGACCTTGTGATCCGCCCGTCTCAGCCTCCCAAAGTGCTGGGATTACAGGCTTGAGCCACCGCGCCCGGCCTACTCCTTCTTTCTTATTGCTTCAGATTGGACTAGAAATGTCAGTCCTGGGTTGGGCACAGTGTCTTACGCCTGTAATCCACCACTTTGGGAGGCTGAGGCAGGCAGATCACCTGAGATCAGGAGTTGGAGACCAGCCTGACCAACATGGAGAAGCCCTGTCTCTACTAAAATTACAGAAGTAGCTGGGCGTAGTGGTACATGCCTGTAATCCCAGTTACTCGGGAGGCTGAGGCAGGAGAATTGCTTGAACCCAGGATGAGGAGGTTGCGGTGAGCCGAGATCGCACCATTGTACTCCAGCCTGGGCAACAAGAATGAAACTCCGTCTCAAAAAAAAAAAGGAAAGATGCTTGGTGTTCATTGAACTTCTTGGACCTGAGGTTTGGTGGCCAACATTAATTTGGAGGAAATTCACAGTCATTGCTTCAAATATTTCTGTTCCTTTTTCTATTTTTTCTCTTTATGGTATTCTCATTACACGTTATACCTTTTATAGTTGTCCCGCCATTCTTGGTTATTCTTTTTCTTCTTTCTAGTCTTTTTTCTCTTTGCTTTTCAGTTTTGGTTTCATTTTATTTTTGAGATAGGGTCTTGCTCCATTGCCCAGACTGGAGTGTAGGGGTGTGATCACAGTTCTTTGCAGTCTCAGTCTCCTAGGCTCAAGTGAACCTCCCATCTCAGCCTCTTGAGTAGCTGGGACCACAAGCATGTGCCACCATGCCTGGCTGATTTAAAATGCATTTTTTTTTGTAAAGGCAAGGTCTCACTATGTTGCCCAGGCTGGTCTTGAACTCCTGGGCTCAAGCAATCCTCCCAGCCTCCCAAAGTGCTGGGATTACAGGTGTGAGCCATCATGTCTGGCTGCTTTTCAGTTTTGGAAGTTTCTATTGAGGTAGCCTTATGCGCAGAGCCTCTTTCCTCAGCTGGACCCAGTCCACTAACGAACCCATCAAAGGCATTCTTCCTTTTGTCACAGTGCTATTGATAGAGCAGGATCTCTAGCATTTCTTGTTTCTCCTTTCTTTGAATTTCCATCTCTTTGTTAACATTGCCAGTTTGGTTTTGCATGCTATCTACCCATTAGAGAGAGCTTAACATATTAATCATAGCTTTTAAAAATTCCCATTCTGATAATTCCAATATCCCTGCCATATCTGAGTCTGGTTCTGGCGCCTGTTTTGGCTTTTCAAACTGTCTTCTTTGCATTCTGGTGTGCCTTGTAGTTTTTTTTTGATCGCCAGGCACGATGTATTGGACAAAAAGAAATGCTGTAAATGGGCATTTAGTAATATGTTAAGGTGTTAAGATGTGAGGAAGCATTCTGTAGTTCTATGCTAGGTCTCTGTCATGTACTGAGACCTAGACCTAGTCTATGTACATGACCTAGTCATGTACATGAGCCTCTGGACTGTGCACCTTACAAAAGCTTCTCAATCCTTCTACCCTTTAGGTAGGATAGGATGGTTACAGTGGGCTGGAATTTAGTATTCCCTTCCCCAATGTAAAGGCTACAGGGGGCTGAAATTGGGTGTTTTCCTTCCCATAGTTTGAATAGACTCTGGAAAAAAAAAAAAAAAAAAAAAGCTTAGGTTCTGGCAACATAGTTTCTCTTAAGAGAACAGGACTTGTTAAGAAGAACAGAATGCTTAAGTGTATTTAGAAATGGTTACTTTTCCTTCCCCCAGCCAGAAGCACAGGGGATATTTTTCTGATATTTACTGTGAGAACCTGGTGAGCTCTAGGAGGTAAAACTCACAATATGTGGGGTCCTCCCACGACTGGCTTCCCCCCCGGAGTTTTTAATTCTCAGAGTTGTCCATACTGAGTCTCCAGCAATTCATCAATTACAGCTCAGGTTTCAGTATCTTGGTACTGGTTCCTGCTCATGGGTTTCTGCTCTGGTAAGCTGTGATTCCCTGCATTTGCCTGCCTGTCTCTGTAATTTAGGAGGCAGTGATTTGCCCTGTGGCCTCACTACTCTGGTGGATGTAAGAAGAGTGTTGATTTTTCAGTTTGTTCAGGTTTTTACTTATTGTTAGGATGGAGTGATGACTTCCAAGCTTTCTGCATGCCAGATAGGAAACTGTTAAATCTTAAGTGTCTTTTTTATATTGATTTGTAATAGTGTCTTTACATCTTGTGGAAAATAAGTCCTTTGTATATATTTTGAAAATGTCTTTTCCTATTCTGTTACTTTTTCTCTTTATTTTATTTATGTGACTTGTCGTACATATATGTTTATGGCTTCCAGGTTACTATCTTACTTAGGAAGTTGTTCTCACTCCCATGATTATGAAACTCATATCCTCAATTTTCCCCAATACATTTATGAACATAAATAAAATTATTTTATTGGAAATTTTTTTTTGAGACAGGATCTTGCTGTGTCACCCAGGCAGGAGTACAATGACACAATCATGGCTCACTGTAGCCTCAAATTCCCAGGCTGAAGTGATCCTCCTACCTTAGCCTCCTGAGTAGTTAGGACTACAGGTGTGGGCCTCCATACCCAGCTGATTTTTTTATTTTAAAAATTTTCTATAGAGATGTGGTCTATGTTGCGCAGGCTGGTCTTGAACCCCTGAGTTCAAGTGATCTGCCCGCCTTGGCCTCCCAAAGTGCTAGGATTACAGGTATGAGCCACTATGCCCAGCCCTCCCTCCAATCCTTCTAACTCTTCATGTTTATTTAGCATTTTCCCTTGGCCTGAAATGCTCTTCCTGTCTCTAATTAGCTGATTCCTGCCCTTCTTTAAAGGCCTTTTCCATGTAGTCTTTCCTGAACAGCTCAACACGTTCTTAGCCTCTTCTGAAATGCTACCTGATCTGTTATTTGACTTATTTATTTATTTATTTATTTATTTATTTATTTATTGAGATGGAGTCTTGCTCTGTTGCCCAGGCTGGAGTGCAGTGGTGCAATCTTGGCTGGCTCACTGCAACCACTGCCTCCCAGGTTCAAGTGATTCTTCTGCCTCAGCCTCCCAAGTAGCTGGGATTACAGATGTCCGCCACCACACCCAGCTAATATTTGTATTTTTAGCAGAGACAGTTTCACTATGTTGGCCAGGCTGGTCTCGAACTCCTGACCTCATGATCTGCCTGCCTTGGCCTCCCAAAGTGCAGGGATTATAGGTGTGAGCCATCATGCCGGCCAATTTATTTTTTATAATTGGTTGTCTGACATTTTAATTATCATGTACCTTTGCAAACACTTGTCGAAGGCCGACTATGTGTAGGTATGCCAGGTACTGCCGTCCTCAAGGATCCTTCAGTCTCGTCAGAAAAGAAAACACAGGCACAACTTAACATAATAAATGCTATGGATTTTCAGCAGAAAGAGGAGTGATTTGTAGATTTATTTAGGGGAGAGCTATTGGGAATCCAGGGGAGATCTTTCCGGATGAGGTAGATTTTGGCCTAGACCTTGATAGATGAGTAGGATTTGAAATACAAAAATGGGCATTTTCGTTTTTTCATTAAGAATATGAATTATTTGAGAAAAAAGTAATTTATTATTCTGTTACCTCTCTCTCTTTGAGCCCCTTTCTCACTCACACTTGGAAGAACACCTTTGGTACAGGTTACATTGAAAATGGAATCTCTAAGAATCCTTCCTCTCAGCTTCTCTCTCAGAATAAGGAGGTGATCCCAAGGCTGATTTTCTCTACGTAGATAGTGAATTCCCTCCTCTTCCAAGTCCCCCAGGACCTTCCTCCAACAGTTAGACTTGTCACTCCAGAGGTTTTTGTTGTCTTTGGACATCACATGCAGAGAGTTGAGTTAATGCTACTGCTTAGTTCTTAACACAGGATCATCATCAACTTATGTGAGGTGTCTCTCTTGTTTGTTTCTTTATTTCCTGTATCCCATTTCCCACTCTTATTCCTGCCCCTGGTAACAGGCATCCACTCTAATGTAACTAAAATATGCCCTTGGATATATATGTATTCTTTTATGTTGTTTGCATGTGTATTTCTCATTTTTAATTTTTATAAATGATATTCTGATATAAAGCTTGTGTTAGATTTCCATCTGTAAGAAAAAAAATCCTAAAATATAAAATCCTAAAAACCAGTAATTGTGGTTGGAGATTGAAGTTCTCTTCCTCCATCTTCTCACTTTAAGATCTGGGGTGAAGGAGCATACTCATGAGGGATATGCTATATTTTCTTGCAAAAGGAATAGTAAAAAAAAAAAAAAAAAAAAAAAATTGGCAGTATTTGTGATTCTTCTTAAAACTTCAGCTTGAATTGGCATGTGTCACATCTGCTCCCACAAATGCTATCTAAACCCAACAATGGGATGAGGAAATATATCCATTGGCAGTATTGGCATTGCAAGTTTTATGGCAACAGGTAGAAGGGAGTATAATACAATGGATTTTAGACCTCTTTGGGTTTTTTGTTTGTTTGTTTGTTTTTGAGACAGTCTTCCTCTGTTGCCAAGCCTGGAGTGCAATGGCGTGATCTCGGCTCACTGTAGCCTCCACCTCCTGGGTTCAAGTGATTCTCCTGCCTCAGTCTCCTGAGTAGCTGGGATTACAGGTGCCTGCCACCACGCCCGGCTAATTTTTTTTGTATTTTTAGTAGACATGGGCTTTCACCATGTTGGCCATGCTGGTCTTGAACTCCTGACCTCTTGTAATCTGCCCGCCTCAGCCTCCCAAAGTGCTGGGATTATAGGAGTGAGCCACCGTGCCTGGCCTTTTTTTTCTTTTTCTTTTTCTTTTCTTTTCTTTTTTTTTTTTTTTTACACTCTCATGTTAAAAAAAAAAAAATCTGTCCTTGTTACTCTATAGATATGCATAGTTCATTCCTTCAAAGTGTTGCACTCTATTCGTAGTGACAGCCTCCACAATTTACTGACCTGTTCTTCCAGTGATGAGCATCTAAGTACCTTGAACCCATGCTATCAAAAAATGCCTCCACAAACATCTTCATACCTGACCTTTAAGAGTGCAAATTTATCTGGGATTGCTTGGTTTTAGGAGGCACAGATGCTTAATTTCACTGCAGTTTACACTTTCACAACAGGGAATGAGAATTCCCATTTGGGAGTCCGAGGTGGGAGGATTGCTTGAGCCCAGAAGTTGGAGAGCAGCCTGGGTGACACAGGAAAACCCTGTCTCTAAAAAAAAAAAAAGGTAAATAAAGGGCCAGGCACGGTGGCTCACACTTGTAATCCCAGCACTTTGGGAGGCCGAGGCAGGCAGATCATGAGGTCAGGAGATTGAGACCATCAGACTATCCTGGCTAACACGGTGAAACCCCGTCTTTACTAAAAATGCAAAAAAAATTAGCTGGGCGTGGTGGCGGGTGCCTGTAGTCCCAGCTATCTGGGAGGCTGAGCCAGGAGAATGGCGTGAACCTGGGAGGCAGAGCTGGCAGTGAGCCGAGATTGCGCCACTGCACTCCAGCCTGGGCGACAGAGAGAGACTCTGTCTCAAATAAATAAATAAATAAATAAATAATAAAAAATACAGTAAGTAAATAAAGAAGGAAGGAGTCTTCCTTTCCATAGTGCAGTGTCACTAAACACTCTAGTTATTACGAAACAAGGCAGGTAAGGAAGAAGGCCAGTCTAATCAGAGAAACAAAGGTTATGGCTGCCTGTCATGTGACTCAGGTGCCATAACCGTGTTCCCTTAAGGCTCAAGATATTTTAGAGGTTTTTTTTGTGTGGCTTTTTTTGTTGTTGCTGTTTGTTTGTTTTGTTTGTTTGTTTTTTGAGACAGTCGCTCTGTTGTCCAGGCTGGAATGCAGTGGTGCGATCTCGGCTCGCTGCAACCTCTACTTCCCTAGTTCAAATGATTCTCCAGTCTGGGCCTCCCAAGTAGCTGGGATTACAGGCGTGCACCACCCTGCCCAGCTAATTTTTAAATTTTTGATAGAGATGGAGTTCCACCATGTTGGCCAGGCTGGCCTCGAGCTTCTGAGCTCAAGAGATTTGCCCGCCTCGGCCTCCCAAATGGGTGGGATTATGGGCGTGAACTACCGCGGGTGGCCAGATTTTGTTTCTTTAAAAAAGTTTGTATATGAGTCGTCTACCAACAGCTTAGATTTTTTTTGTTGTTGTTGACACAGAGTCTCTCTGTGTCACCCAGGCTGGAGTGCAGTGGCACAATTTCGGCTCATTGCAACCTCTGTCTCCTGGGTTCAAGCAATTCTTGTGCCTCAGCCTCCTGACACAGCTGGGATTACAGGCATGTGCCACCATACCCGGCTAATTTTTGTAATTTTAGTAGAGACAGGGTTTCACCATGTTGGCCAGGCTGGTCTTGAACTCCTGGCCTCAAGCAATCCACCCGCCTCAGCCTCCCAAAGTGCTGGGATTACAGGCGTGAGCCACCACACCCAGCCCAGCTTAGATTTTGAATTACTTATTTTCACAAACTGCTTCAATACTTACATTGTTTTTCACTTTAGTATTCAATAAATTACATGGAATATTCAACACTTTTTTATAAAATAGGGATTGTGTTAGATGATTTTGTCCAACTGTAGGCTAATGTGTTCTGAGCACATTTAAGGTAGGCTACACTAAGCAATGAGATGTTCAGCAGATTAGGTGTCTTAAATACGTTTTTCACCTGGTTATTTTAAATTTATGATAGGTTGATTAGGAGGTAACCCTATCATAAATTGAGAGGCATCTGTATATATTTCTTATTATATCACACCTTTGTAATCCCATTTCTATTCTCTTTGCTCCCTCCCCCAATCCCCAGGCAACCACAAATCTTTTATTTACTGTATCTTATCTTGCATTTATAGAATTTAAACAAACAGAATCATATAGTGTGCACTGATTTTAAATGTCTTCTTCCACTAGCATAATTGAGATTCATTCATGTAGCTACATTCTTTTTATTGTTGAATAGTATTCCGTTTATGGATATATCACAGTTTACTTACCTATTCACTTGTTGATGGCTATTTGGGTAATTGCAAGTTTTTGGCTGTGACATGTAAAACTGTTATGAACATTATTTTACAAACTTTGCATGGAATATACCTTCATTTCTTTTGAGTAAATACCTAGGCATGGGATAACTGAAACATGTGGCAGGTTAATGTATGTTTTCTAAAGAAACTATTGAAATATGTTCCAAAGTTGTTGTATCATTTATACTCCCATTTGCAGTTCGAGTTGCTCTACAGTCTAGTCAACACATAATGTAAAAAGTTCTTTTAATTTTAGGCATTCTAGTAGGTATCTATTGCTATCTCATTGTAGTTTTAATTTGCATTTCCCTAATGACTAATGATCTTTTCATTTGCCTACTGCATGTCTTTTTTGAAGTTTCTAGTAAAATATTTCCCCATTTTTATTTTTATTTTTTTTCTTATTAACTTTAGAAAGTTCTTTATATGTTCGGGACACAAGTCTTTTATTAAATATGCGATTTGAAAGTATATTCTCCTAGTTGATGGCTTGTCTTTTCATTCTTTTAATAATGTTTTTTTGAACAGCAGAAGTTTTAAATTTTGGTAAAGTCCAATTTATCAATTGGTTCTTTATGGGTAATGCTTTTGGTGTGTTCTTTTTGTTTTGTTTTGTTTTTGAGACGGGGTCTGGCTCTGTTGCCCAGGATGGAGTGCAGTGGTGTGACCTTGGCTCATTGCAACCACTGCCTCTGAAGCTCAAGCCAACCTCCCACATCAGCCTCCTGAATAACTGGGACTACAGGCACTTACCGCCATGTCTAACTAATTAAAATTTTTTTTGTAGAGATAGGGTCTCGCTATATTGCCCAGGCTGGTCTTGAACTCCTGAGCTCAAGGGATCACCTGCCTTGGCCTCCCAAAGTGCTAGGATTATAGGTATGAGCCACAGCACCCAGCCTGGTGTGTGTGTGTGTGTGTGTGTGTGTGTTAAAAACTCATTATGTTGCCTAGGCTGGTCTTGAACTCCTGGGCTGAAGCCATCCTCCCAGCCTCCCAGTAGGCTGGGGTTTTATCAAAACAAACCCAACAATATATAAAAATATAATACATAAATGACCAACTGGGTTTATGGCAGGAATGCATAATTGGTTTAATATTTGAAAATCAATCAATATATTTCACCATATTAACAAGTCAAAAAATCCCATATGATCATGTCAATGAATTCAGAAAAAGTAGCTGGGATTACAGGCATATGCCACTGGGCCTGGCTGCTTTAGGTATATTAAGAGAAATCTTTACATAACCCAAGGTTACAAAGATTTTCTGTTATATTTTCTTCTAGAAGTTTTACAGATTTTTAGGTTTTACATTTTGTTCCAAAATATATCTTTAGTTAATTTCTGTGTATGGTGTGATGTATGGATCAAAGCTTAGTTTTTGCATATAGATATCCAGTTGTTTCAGCACCATTTATTGAAAAGATTATGCTTTCTTCATTGAATTGCTTTTGCACCTTTGTCAAAAAATAAACTAAGCACATATTTGAGAGACTGTTTCTGGACTCTCCATTCTGTTTGACTGATATGGTGATACAGTTCTTTATTTCTATGCCAATAAAACACAGTCTTGATGACTATAACTTTTTTTTTTTTTGAGACAGAGTCTCACTTTGTCACCCAGGCTGGAGTGCAGTGGCACAATCTCAGCTCACTGCAACCTCTGCTTCCTGGGTTCAAGCAATTCTCGTGCCTCAGCCTCCTGAGTACCTGGGATTACAGGCACCTGCACCATGCCCAGCTAATTTTTGTATTTTTAGTAGACATGGAGTTTTGCCATGTTGGGCAGGCTGGTCTCAAATTCCTGACTTCAGGTGATCTGCCAGCCTTGGCCTCTCAAAGTGCTGGGATTACAGGCATGAGCCACCATGCTCCCCAGCTTGATGACTATAACTTTATAAAAAGCTTTGAAGTTAGATAGTGACATTTTCTAATTTGTTTCTGTTATTCAAATGTTAGATCCTTTGCATTTCCATAAAAATTTTAGAGTTAACTTGTCAATTTCTACAAAAAACCTGTTGGAATTTTCACTGGGATTTGCATTAAATCTATATGTGAATTATTTGGGGAGAACTGACATCATAACCATATTGTCTTCTGATTTATAAACACGGTATATCTCTCCATTTATTTAGATCTTCAATTTGTCTTAGTAATGACTTGTAGTTTTTGTGTATAAGTCTTGCACATCTCTTGTCAGATATCTTTACATTTAGTATTTTTAATGCTATTATAAACAGTATTGTTTATTAATTTCTACTTCCATTGCTAATATAAAGAAATAAAAAAAATTTTTTTTTGAGAGGGAATCTTGCTCTGTCACCCAGGCTGGAGTGCAGTGGTGCGATCTCGGCTCACTGCAACCAATTTTTATACATTTATATTCTGTTCTATAACCTTGCTAAACTCACTTTTTAGTTTAGTAGCTTTTTAAAAAATAGAACCCACCAGATTTTCTACTTAAATATGTTGTCTGCAAATAAAGACAGTTTTACTTCTCCCTTTCCAATATGGATGCCTCTTATTTCTTTTCCTTGTTTTACTGCATTGCATTGGCTAGTACTTTCACAGTAATAAAAGTAATGAAAGTGAATATTCTGGTTTTTTTTTTTTTTTTTTTTTGAGAGGGAGTCTTGCCCTGTTGCCCAGGCTGGAGTGCAGTGGCATGATCTCGGCTCACTGCAACCTCCACCTCCCAGGTTCAAGCAATTCTCCTGCCTCAGTCTCCCAAGTAACTGGGATTACAGGCGCCTGCCACCACATCTGCTAACTTTTGTGTTTTTAGTAGAGACGGAGTTTCACCATGTTGGCCAGGCTGGTCTTGAACTCCTGACCTCAGGTGATCCACCTGCCTCGGCCTCCCAAAGTGCTGGGATTACAGACGTGAGCCACCACGCCTGGCCTGAAAGTGAATATTCTTATTTTATTTCTAATCTTGGAGAAAGCACTTAATCTTTCATTATTAGATTTGATGTAAGCTGTAGGTTTTTCCTTGATGTCCATTATCAGATTGAGGAAGTTCCTTTCTATTTCTGGCTTGCTGAGTTTTTATCTGAAATGAATGTAGGATTTTGCCAAATGCTTTTGATGAATTTATTGACATGATCATATAGTTTTTCTTTTTTGAATTGTTAACATGGTAAAATACATCAATTGATTTTCAAATTTTAAAACGACCTTGCATTCCTGACATAAGCCCAAGTTAGTCATTTATGTGTTATCTTTTTATATTGTTGGGTTTGATTTGATAAAATTTTGTTAAGATTTTTTACATGATGGATTTTGATTTGTAGTTTTCTTGCCATATTATTATTATTGCTTGGACTCATTTAATGAGTGCTGAGACCAGCTAGGTCAGGAAGACCCTAACCCAGCGGTACTAGAGGAATTAAAGATACACACATAGAAATACAGAGGTGTAGAGTGGGAAATCAGGGGTCTCACAGTCTTCAGAGCTGACAGCCCCAGAGATTTACCCATGTTTTTATTAACAGTAAGCCAGTCATTAGCATTGTTTCTATAGATATTCAATTAATTAAAAGTATCCCTTATGGGAAACAAAGGGATGGGCCAATTTAAAGGAATAGGTTGGGCTAGTTAACTGCAGCAGGAGCATGTCCTTAAGGCACAGATCACTCATTCTATTATTTGTGGCTTAAGAATGCCTTTAAGTGGTTTTCCACCCTGGGCGGGCCAAGTGTTCTTTGTCCTCATTCCCGTAAACCCACAACCTTTCAGTGTGGGCATTATGGCCATCATGAACATGTCACAGTGCTGCAGAGATTTTGTTTATGGCCAGTTTTGGAGCCAGTTTAGGGCCAGATTTTGGGGGGGCTTGTTCCCAACATGTCCCCCTTCTTTGATTTGCAAATCGATAAAAGCAAAGGCAGCTTTGTCACAGTGAGCTACTTCTCGCAGGAGTCATCTGCAGACTGTACAAAGACAGACAACACAGATTAAAAGCACAATCATCATTGAAATTACAGAGCTTCCAAGTGTTTTTATCCATTTTAATGGGTTACTAGCTGCTAATTTGTCTGCACCTCCTTTAAGCACTCCAGTTCCTGGCATTAAGGTCAGGTGTGCCTGGGATGCTTTACATATTTGTTCTTTTAATTTTGCTATATACAAAAACAAGTTTGTAGAGTGTCCTTCCAGATACTTTTTTATTCTTTCCCAAATTTTGATCTTATTAAGAGCATTTAATAATTTCCACAAATCCTTATGTTAAGCTCCTAGAGCGGGCCATATCATTTGAGGTGGAGGTGCCACTATACCACCATGGCTCCAGATAATAGGAACTCTTGCCATGCTTCTTGCCATTTCTACCATCTGACTGTTTTGTTCAGACCAGCTGAACATAGTGTGACCATGGCACGCAGACTGAGAGGTGCAATTTAAGCTAAACATCCCTTAGGGGACCAACCAATAGTGATTCCATAGGAATCATTGTGCAGCACCTCTGCCTGTTCTGCAATGCAATCTTCCCAAACAAGTATGTTCATTTTTTCTGGCCAGGTTCAATTTTGTTCACAAATAGGTTTTTGAGGGCAGTGTGCCTCAATTATAAGAGCAGATTTATCATGGTAAATACCAAGATCAGAAAACAAGTGTAACTGTGTCATAGAGTGATTATATCCAGGCATTATTACCATCCAGGATTGATAAATATGCCCAATAAGTATAAATTGTTCTCTGTGTCAGCCCTTGTTGAAGGAACACTCATGGCAGTGGTGATCACCGCTATCATAGCTACCATTAAATTACTCGTTGTGACTGGTTGTCCCACTTTCCTCAGGTTTTCTTCCACCATCTGTGACAGCTTCTTGATCTGTCTCCAGCTGGGTGGCTGTGTTTGACGGGTGTTGCTCGTGACAGTTGGGGTCCTCCTCAGTGTCAGCCTCGACATGGCTGCAACTGGGGGGGTCCTCGGATCCTCCCAGAGTCTCTTCCTCGGCATCTGGCTCATGATAAAGTTTCACATGTCTTGATGGTATCCAGATCGGCTGTTGATTTTGGCCTGGAGAAACACAAGCATAACCTCTATCCCAAGTTATTATTTTACCTATTTCCCAACTTTTTGTTATTGGATCTCTCCACAAAACCAATTGTTCTGCTTCTGTCTTTGCAGCTGGTTTCTGTAGATGCTGTTTAGGTGCTGATAACATCTGGCTTTTGGGCAGGCTCAAAAATTTTAAAGTTAATGATGCTAGATTCATTTGTATCTATGGTGTTCCATATTCTCTGTCTCTCCCTTTCTGCTTCTGCAACTGCTGTTTTAGGGAGAGATTCATCCTTTCCACTATGGCTTGTCTTTGAGAATTGTATGGGATAGCAGTAATGTGTTTTAATATTCCACTTAGAGAAAAATATAGCTAGAGCTTGGCTAGTATAGCCTGGGGCATTATCTGTTTTAATAGAAGCTGGAATGCCCATCACCGCAAAACACTGCAAAAGGTGATGTTTAACACAGGCAGAAGACTCTCTTGATTGGCATGTAGCCCAGACAAAGTGAGAAAAGGTGTCCACACATACATGTACATAAGCTAGTCTCCCAAACGAGGGAATATGTGTGACATCCATTTGCCAAAGAGAGTTAGGTTCCAATCCTCCAGGATTAACATCTCCTGTAAAAGGTGAGGAATGTACCATTTGGCAAGTTGGGAATCATTGGATAATATTTTTAGCTTCTTTCCAGGTAATGCTGTATCTGCATTTGAGACCAGAGGCATTAACATGGGTTAAATTGTGAAAGTGCCTAGCATTAGATATTGCATTAGCAACTAGGCGATCAGCCATTTGATTCCCTTCAGTCAGAGGTCCTGGAAGAGTTGTATGAGCCCTAATGTGAGTGATGTAAAAAAGGTGCATTGTACTTCTAAATGCTGTTTGCAATTAGGTAAATAAAGTCATCAGTTGTTCATCTGTATGAAATCGTAACTGAGCATTTTCAATTAACTGTGTGGAATGAACCACGTATGAAGAATCAGAAATCACAGTAATAGGCATATCAAAAGCAGTCAATACCTCAATTACAGCTACAAGCTCCACTTTTTGAGCTGAAATATAGGGTGTCTGGAAAACATCACTTTTTGATCCAGAGTAAGAAGCTTTACCATTACTAGACCCATCTGTAAAACAATGAAAATGCTTAGCAGGCTGCAGGTTGTTTACTGCAGGAATTGTAAATGCAAACCGTTCACAGTCTTGCTCAGCTAAAGCGATAGTAAAGAAACAGTCTTTTAAATCTATGACTATTAAAGGTCAATGTTTTGGAATTGTAGCAGGAGAAGGCAATCCTGGCTGTAATGCTCCCATAGGTTGTATAACTGAATTGATGGCTCTTAAGTCAGTTGACATTCTCCATTTACCTGATTTTTTCTTTTTTTTTTTTTTTTTTTTTTTTTTTTGAGACGGAGTCTCGCTCTGTCACCCAGGCTGGAGTGCAGTGGCCAGACCTCAGCTCACTGCAAGCTCTGCCTCCCGGGTTCACGCCATTCTCCTGCCTCAGCCTCCCGAGTAGCTGGGACTACAGGCGCCCGCCACCTCGCCCGGCTAGTTTTTTTTTTTTTTTTTTTGTATTTTTAGTAGAGACGGGGTTTCACCGTGTTAGCCAGGATGGTCTCGATCTCCTGACCTCGTGATCCGCCCGTCTCGGCCTCCCAAAGTGCTGGGATTACAGGCTTGAGCCACCGCGCCCGGCCGTGATTTTTTCTTAATTAGGAAAACTGGAGAATTCCTAGGGGAAAATGTTGGAGCTATGTGCCCATTTTCTAATTGCTCAGTAACTAATTTCTCTAAAGCCCCCAGTTTTACTTAACGGCCATTGTTCTACCCAAATGGCTCATCTGTTAACCATTTTAAAGGTATAGGTTCTGGAGGCTTAACAATGGCCGCCATCAAAAATGATATCCTAATCTTTGGCGGGAATTCTGTCTTTCCGTTTGAAGCGGTTCTTTCAAACCTTGCAAATTTTTTTCTAGTCCCATACCAGGGACATACCCCATTTCATGCATCATATGTTGACTTTGAGGGCTTTATAATTGTTCTGGATTTAGAACTTGTGCTCCCCATTGTTGTAATAAATCTCTTCCCCATAAATTTATAGGTACAGAAGTTTTAATTGGTTGAATAGTCCCAGGTTGTCCATCGGGCCCTTCACAATGCAAAATACAACTACTTTGATATACTTCAGGGGCTTTACCAACTCCAACTGTGTTAAATTGAGCAGGTTGAATTGACCGTGCAGGCAGCCAGTGCTGTAGAGAAATGATTGAAATGTCCGCTCCTGTATCTACCAAACCTTTAAATTTCTTTCCCTGAATAGTTATTTCACAGGTAGGATGTTTATCAGTAATTTGATTTACCCAATAAGCTGCTTTGCCTTGTTTATTTGTGCTTTCAATTCCTCCTCTTCGTTTAATTTCACTTTTTCCCATTCCCACATATGGCACAATCAGGAGCTGTGCTATACGCTCTCCTGCTTTCCAGGGAACAGAAGTAGATATAACAATTTGAATTTCCCCATTGTAATCTGAATCAGTGACTCGTGTATGTATTTGTACCTCTTTTAAACTTAAACTAGACCTTCCTAAAAGTAATCCTATTGTCCCTGCTGACAAGGGTCCAAAGACTCCTGTTGGGACCTTTGGCAGGGGTTCCCCAGGCAGAAGGCTCACAGCTTTCGTGCAGCATAAATCTACTGTGGCACTACCAGCTGTGGCAGGGGACAGACATTGTATAGGGGTGAGGGAATGACCTGAGCTGGAAATGCCCGGTTTAGAATGGGGCCCGGGATGGACCCCTCATGGCATTTCACAAAATTGGGTTCCCTTCTTTATCAAACTTAGAGTGACACTGATTAGCCCAATGTTTTCCTTTTTTACATTTTGGATATATTACAGGCTCAGCAGTTTTCTTTTTTCCCCTTACTGGCGGCCTGACTTGCTGATTTTTTTCTACATTCTTTTTCAGTATGACCATACTTCCCACAGTTAAAACAAGCTCTAGGAAATGGAGTATTTCCTTTATTCACTCTCAGTCCTGCCATTGCCTGTGCCAACAAAGTAGCTTTATGCAGATTACCTCCAATACCATCACAGGCCTTGATATAATCAACTAAATGTGCTTTCCCTCTGATAGGTCGCAGAGCAGCCTGGCAATCGGGATTAGCATTGTCAAAAGCTAATAACTGCAACACTATATCCTGAGCAGCCAAATCTGCAATCATCTTTTCAAGAGACTCCTATAACCAAGCTATAAAATCAATGTGTGGTTCTTTGGGTCCCTGTTTTATAGCACCAAAGGAAGGGTATTGTTCTTCACTTGAAGTGATTTTTTCCCAAGCTCTAATGCACCCTCCTCTAAGCTGTTCTATAGCATCATCCTGCATGACCAGTTGTGCATTTAAACCAGCCCAGCTGCCAACCCCCAAAAGTTGGTCTGCAGTTATATTAATTTGAGGTTGGGCCTGGGCATTGCAAGCAGCCTGAATGGAAGCTTCATCTGCCCACCAAGTTTTAAATTGTAAGAACTAAGCAGGAGTTAGACAAGCTCGAGTAAGAGTGCCCCAGTCAGTAGGAATCATCCGACTGGAAAGAGCAACATTCTTTAACAGTCCCATTACAAAAGGAGAACCTGGTCCATACCGATTTATAGCTTGTTTAAATTCTTTGAGCAATTTAAAAGGAAAAGGCTCAAATGTAGCTATAATATTTCCCTGTTGATCTGGGAGGTATATTCTAACAGGGAACTGCCAAGCCTCTAAATCACCCTCTTGTCTGGGTTGCTGAATTCCTGCCTGAACAGAACTAAGAGCAGTCACTCGAGGCGCTCCTCGAACAGTCACTAGGGCAACTACTTTTTGCCGAGTTTCCTCTGGAAAAGAAAGATCTGGAGGGTCTTTTTCTTCAAAATAATAATGAGGTGGTGCAGAAGGGTAGGGATGAACCTCTCCCTCCTTTGCTGCTTTAGCTTTAGCTGGCAAATAAACCTGCTTTGTAACCTCTTCTGTTACTTCATTATACTCTCCTTCCTCCTCATCATCAGTGTGAAAAAGTTCCAAGGTGGAACAAACCAGACCCCACACTTGTCCCATGGTTACCCTGACGCTTCCAAGCTGCCCTTCTTATTCACCACAGGGATTGTTTTAAGAGTACTCGGGTGTCCTCCAGCTAGTTCCACATTCTCCAACTGCTGCTCCGGTGACCCTTTGACCTGGATTTGAGCCCCTATGAATGGGCGCCACTTGCTGAGACCAGCTTGGTTGGGGAGACCCTAACCCAGCAGTGCTAGAGGAATTAAAGACACACACACACAGAAATACAGAGGTGTGAAGTGGGAAATCAGGGGTCTCACAGCCTTCAGAGCTGAAAGCCCTGAACAGAGATATACCCACGAATTTATTAACAGCAAGTCAGTCATGAGCATTACTTCTTTTTTTTTTTTTTTTATTTTTTTTTATTTTTTATTTTTTATTTTTTTTATTTTTTTTTTTATTATACTTTAAGTTCTAGGGTACATGTGCATAACGTGCAGGTTTGTTACATATGTATACTTATGCCATGTTGGTGTGCTGCACCCATCAACTCGTCAGCACCCATCAATTCATCATTTATATCATGTATAACTCCCCAATGCAATCCCTCCCTCCTCCCCCCTCCCCCCTCCGCATTACTTCTATAGATATTTGATTAACTAAAAGTATCCCTTATGGGAAACAAAGGGATGGGCTGAATTAAAGGAATAGGCTGGGCTAGTTAACTGTAGCAGGAACATGTCCTTAAGACACAGATCGCTCATGCTATTGTTTGTGGCTTAAGAATGTCTTTGGCTGGGTGCGGTGGCTCAAGCCTGTAATCCCAGCACTTTGGGAGGCTGAGATGGGCAGATCACGAGGTCAGGAGATCGAGACCATCCTGGCTAACACAGTGAAACCCTGTCTCTACTAAAAAATACAAAAAACTAGCCGGGCGAGGTGGCAGGCGCCTGTAGTCCCAGCTACTCGGGAGGCTGAGGCAGGAGAATGGCATGAACCCAGGGAGGCAGAGCTTGCAGTGAGCTGAGATCCGGCCACTGCACTCCAGCCTGGGTGACAGAGCGAGACTCCGTCTCAAAAAAAAAAAAATGCCTTTAAGCAGTTCTCCACCTTGGGCTGGCCAGGTGTTCCTTGCCCTCATTCCCGTAAACCCACAACCTTCCAGCGTGGGCATTATGGCCATCATGAACACGTCACAGTACTGCAGAGATTTTGTTTATGGCCAGTTTTGGGGCCAGTTTATGGCCAGATTTTGGGGGGCTTGTTCCCAACAATGAGTTTGGAAGTGTTCTAATTTCTTCAATATTCTGGAAGACTTTTTGTAGAATGTTTAAAAAAACATAGGGGTCAGCTGGGCACAGTGGCCCACTATTAAAAATCTAAAAATTAGCCAGTGTGGTAGCGGGTGCCTGTAATCCCAGCTATTTGGGAGGCTGAGGCAGGAGAACTGCTTGAACTCGGAAGGTGGAGGTTGCACTGAGCCGAGATTGTGCCACTGCACTCCTGCTTGGGTGACAGAGAGAGACTCCATAAAAAAAAAAAAAGTTTGCAGGATTCACCAATGAAACCATCTGGGTGAGAAGTTCCTTTGTGGGAAAGCTTTAAACTAAGAAGTCAATTTCTTTAGTAGGTACAGGACTAGTCAGATTACCTGTTTCTTCCTGGCTGGGTTTTGGTGTTTTGTGTCTTTCACAGGATGTTTTCATCTGATATAAGTTGTTGAATTTATCGGCATAAAATTTTTCATATTTCCTTATTTTTCTTTAATACCTGTACAATCTGTAGTGATGACACATCTCTTTCCTGACATTGATCATTTTATCTTTTATTCCTGATCAGTCTAGCTAGAGGTTTATCAGTCTTATTGATCTCAAAGAACTAGCTTTTGGTTTCACTGATTTTTCCCTGTTGTTTTTCTGTTTTCCATTTCATATATTTCTGATCTGATCTTTCTTGTGTTATTTCTTCTGTTTACTTTGGGTTGAATTTGCTATTCTTTTTCTATTTTCTCCACCACTCCACAGCTTTATTGAGGTGTAGTTGATAATTAAAAATTGTATATATTTAAGGTGGATAACTTGATGATTTGATATCCATATACATTGTGAAATATTTACAAGCTAATTAACACATTCATCACCTCATATCGTTTCTATTTTCTGTGTGTGTGTGTGTGTGTGTGTGGCAAAAACACTTAAGATCTACCCTCTTAGCAAAGTTTGAGTATTACAATATTGTTAACTATACTCATAGTGTTGTACATTAGGTCTCTGGAACTTATTCATCCTGCATAACTGAAACTTTGTACCCCTTGACCAACATCTCCCCATTTCCTCCTCCCCTTGGCCCCTGGTAACCACCATTCTACTTTCTGTTTCTAAAAGTTTGACGATTTTCAACTCCACATATAAGGGAGTTCATACAGTATTTGTCTTTCTGCATCTGGCTTATTTCACTTAGCAAAATGTCCTCCAGGTTCATCCTTGTACAAATGGTATGATTTCCTTCTTTTTTTTTTTTTTTTTTTTTTTTTTTGAGACGGAGTCTCGCTCTGTCGCCCAGGCTGGATTGCAGTGGCGCGATCTCCACTCATTGCAAGCTCCGCCTCCCGGGTTCACGCCATTCTCCTGCCTCAGCCTCCCGAGTAGCTGGGACTACAGGCGCCCGCCACCGCGCCCGGCTAATTTTTGTATTTTTAGTAGAGACAGGGTTTCACCGTGTTAGTCAGGATGGTTTCGATCTCCTGACCTCGTGATCCGCCCGTCTCGGCCTCCCAAAGTGCTGGGATTACAGGCGTGAGCCACCGCGCCCGGCCGATTTCCTTCTTTTTTAAAGCTGAGTAATATTCCACTGTATATGTGTGTGTATCACATTTTCTTTATTCATTCATCCATTAATGAATATTCAGATTGTTTCCATATCTTGACTATTGCGAATAATGCTTGAAATGAACATGGGAATGCAGGTATCTCTTTAAGGTCTTGATTTCTTTCCTCTGGATGTATACCCAGAAATGGAATTGCTGGATCATAAAGTATTCTATTTTTTTTTTTTTTTTTTGAGGAACCTCCATACTGTTTTCTACAATGATTTTACCAATTTATGTTCCCACCAACAGTGTATAAGAGTTCTTTCTTCTCCTATGTCCTCACCAACATTTGTTATCATGTCTTTTTTTTTTTAAGACTGGGAATGGGATCTCACTCTATCACCCAGGCTGGAGTGCAGTGGCATGACCAAAGCTCCCTGCTGCAGCCTGGAACTCTTGGTCTCAAGCAATCCTGCCACCTCAGTCTTCTGAGTAGCTGGGACTACAGGCACATGCCAGGCATAGAGTTTGGTGATTTAACAAATTTAAATTTTAATTTTAAAAATTTTGGTGGCCAGGCACAGGGGCTCACACCTGTAATCCTAGCACTTTGGGAGGCCGAGATAGGTGAATCACTTGAGTCCAGGAGTTTGAGACCAGCCTAGGAAATGTAGTGAAACCCTGTCTCTACAAAAACAAAAACAAAATTAGTGACTCAGGAGGCTGAGGCAGGAGGATCGTTTGAGCCTGGGAAGTGGAGGTTGCAGTGAGCTGAGATTGCACCACCAAACTCCAGCCTGGGTGACAGAGTGAGACCCTCTTCTCTCTCTCTCTCTCTCTTGCACTCTCTCTCTCTCTCTCTCTCTCTCTATATATATATAATTTTTGGAGACAAAATTAATATATATATAACATATATATAATTTATTAAATTATTATTATATAAAAATATTAAAAATTATTATACTAAAAGTTATATAATTTTTGGAGACAAAGTCTCACTATGTTGCCCAGATTGGTCTTGAACTCCAGGGCTCAAGTGATCCTCCCACCTCAGTCTCCTGAATAGCTGAAATTATAAGTGCAAGCCACCATACCTGGCTTTTGTCTTTTTGGTAATACTAATTCTAACTGGTGTGAGGTAACATTTCATTTGATTTGCATTTCTCTGATGATTAGTGAAGTTGAACACCTTTTCGTATACTTGTTGGCCATCTGTATGCCTTCTTTTGAGAAATGTCTATTCAGATCCTTTGCTCATTTTAAAATAGGGGTTTTTTTTGTTTTTGTTTTTTTACTTTTCTTCCTTCCTTCCTTCCTTCTTTCTTTTCTCTTCTCTTCTCTTCTCCTCTCTTCTCTTCTCTTTTTTCTTTCTTTCTTGCTATTCAGTTGTATGAGTTCCTTATACAATTTAAATGTTAACCCCTTATCAGATACATGGTTTCAAACTATTTTCTCCTGTTCTTCAGACTGCCGTTTTTCTCTGTTTCCTTTGCTGTGCAGAAGCTTTTTAGTTTGATGCAGTCCCATTTGTCTGTTTTTGCTTCTGTTGCTTGTGCTTTTGGTGTCATATCAAAAAAATCATTTCCCAGACCAATATCAAGAAAATGTTCTCCTATATTTTCTTCTAGGAGTTTTATGGTTTTAGCTTTTAAGCTTAGATCTTTAATCCTTTTTGAGTTGAGTTTTGTATATGGTGTGAGACATGGATCCAATTTCATCCTTCTGCATTTGTATATCCAGTTTTCCCAATACTATTTATTGAGGAGATGATCCTTTTCCAATTGTGTGTTCTTGGCACACTTGTTGAAGATCAGTTGACTATAGATGCATGGATTTGTTTCTGGGAGCTCTATTCTGTTCCTTTGTTCTATATATTGTTTTTATGTCAGTATCATACTGTTTTGATTACTATAATGTGTGTGTGTGTGTGTGTGTGTGTGTGTATGTATGTATCTATGTTGCCCAGGCTGGAGTGCAGTGGCTATTCACAGGTGCAATCATAGCACACTGCAGCCTCAAACTCCTGGGCTGACATCCTCCTGCCTCAGACTCCACTCCCAAGTAGCTGGGACTACCCCATATCTGGCTATAATATATTTCAAAATTGGGAAGTGTGATTCCTCCAGCTTTGTTCTTGCTCAAGATTGCTTTGGATATTCTAGGTCTTTTGTCATCCCATGTGAATTTTAGGATTCTTTGTCTATTTCTGTAAAGAATACCATTGAGATTTTGATAGGGATGGTGTTAAATCTGTAGATCACTTTGGGTAGTATGAACATTTTACCAATATTCTTTCAATCTGTGAACATGGAATGTCTTTTCATCTCTATATAATGTTATTTAATTTCCTTCAATGTTTTATAATTTTAGTGTACAAGTCTTTTTGGCTAAGTTTATTCCTGAATATTTTATTCTTTTTGTTGTTAATGGGAATGGGATTGTTTTCTTAATTTTCTTTCTGAATAGTTTGCTGTTTGTGTCTAGAAATGTGACTAGGGGTGGGCATGACGGCTTATGCCTGTAATTCCAGTGCTTTGGGGGCTGAGGCAGGAGGATTGCTTGAGGCCAGGAGTTTGAGACTAGCCTAGGCAACATAGCAAGACCCTGTCTCTACAAAATAAAAAATAAAAAATTAGTGGGGCTGGTAGCATGTGCCTGTAGTCGCAGATTATCAGTAGGCTGAGGTGGGATGATTGCTTGAGTCCAGAAGTTTAAGACTACAGTGAGCTATGATAACACCACTGCACTCCAGCCTGGATGACAGAGCAAAGCTCTGTCTCAAAATATATTTTTGTGATTATTATTATTATTTTTTTGACACAGGGTCTTGTTCTGTCATCCAGGTTGGAGTGTAGTAGCACAATCATGACTCACTGCGGCCTTGACCTCTTGGGTTCAAACTATTCTCCCACATCAGCCTCCCAAATAGCTGGAACCACAGGTATGCACCACCATGCCTGGCTAATTTAATTTTTTTTTTTTTTTTTTTTTTTTTTTGAGATGGAGTTTTCACTCTTGTTGCCCAGGCTGGAGTGCAATGGCACATCTCAGCTCACTTCTGAGCAACTTCTGAGCAACTTCATCTCAGCAACTTCTGCCTCCCAGGTTCAAGCGATTCTCCTGCCTCAGACTCCCAAGTAACTGGGATTACAGGGCATGCATCACCATACCTGGTTAATCTTTTGTATTTAGTAGAGATGGGGTTTTACCATGTTAGTCAGGCTGGTCTCGAACTCCTGACCTCAAGTGATCTGCCTGCCTCTGCCTCCCAAAGTGCTGGGATTACAGGCATGAGCCACCATGCCCGATCAATTTTAAAAATGTTTTGTAGATATGGGAGTCTCCTTATGTTGCCCAGGCTGGTCTTGAACTCCGGGACTCAAGCAATTCTCTTGACCTGGTCTCCCAAAGTGCTAGGCTTATGGGCATGAGCCACCATACCTGGCCTGATTAATTTTTTTATGTTGATTTTCATACCCTGCAAATTTACTGAATTCATTTATGAGTTCTAACAGTTTTTTCATTGAGTCTTTGTGTTTTCTATGTATATGATCACACCATCTGCAAGTAAACAAGGATAAGTTTACTTCTTTTTTGTTTGGATGGCTTTTTCTTGTCTCATTGCTCTGGCTAGGACTTCTAGTACTATGTTGAAAAGAAGTGGTGAAAGTGGGCATCCTTGCCTTGTACCAGATCTTAGAAGGAAAGCTTGTAGTTTTTCCCCATTGGTTATGATATTAGCTGTGAACTTTTCATAATGGCCTTTATTATGTTAGGGTAGGTTTCTTCTGTACCTCTTTTGCTGCAAGTTTTAGTCATGAATAGATATTGAACTTTGCCAAACTTTTTTCTGCATCTATTGAGATAATCACATTTTTTCTTTAGCTAATATGTTGTATCACATTGGTTGATTTTCATATGTTGAACCATACTTGCATTCCAGTGATAATAAAACAAATGAACAAATAAATAAGCAAATTGCACTTGCTCAGGGTGTATAATTTTTTTTTTTTTTTGGAGACGAAGTGTTGCTCTTGTTGCCCAGGCTGGAGTGCAGTGGCGGGATCTCAGCTCACCGCAACCTCTGCCTCCCAGGTTCAAGCAATTCTCCTGCCTCAGCCTCGAGTAGCTTGGATTACAGGCACCTGCCAACATGCCCAGCTAAATTTTGTAGTTTTAGTAGAGACAGGGTTTCTCCATGTTGATCAGGCTGATCTCGATCTCCCAATCTCAGGTGATCCACCCACCTCAGCCTCCCAAAGTGCTGGGATTACAGGTGTGAGCTACTACGCCTGGCCCATGGTGTATAATTTTCATAATGTGCTGTTGAATTAGTTTTGCTAGTATTTCATTGAGGGTTTTTACATCTAAGTTCATCAGGGATATTGGCCTGAGGTTTTCTTTTCTTGGAGTATCTTTGTCTGGTTTTGGTATCAGGGTAATTTTGGCCTCACAGAATAACTCCTGAAGTGTTCCCTTTTCTTCTATTTTTCAGAAGAGTTTAAGAAGGATTAGGTGTTCATTCTTTTCAAAATGCTTGTAGAATTCACCTATGAAGCCATCTGGTTCTGGGCTTTCTTTTTTGGGAGACTTTTTGAGTACTGATTCAATTGCCTTATGTGTTATTGGTCTGTTCAGGCTTTCTATTTTTTGCTTCAGTTTTGGTAAGTTGTATGTTTCTAGAAATTTATCCATTTCTTCTAGGTTATCCTGTTTGTTGGCATATAATTGTTCATAATAGTCCCTTATAAATCTTTTAGTTTCTGTGATATCAGTTGTACTGTCTTCTCTTTTTTTTTTTTTTTTTGAGATGGAGTCTTACTCTGTCACCCAGGCTGAGTTCAATGGTGTGATATCGGCATGCTGCAACTTCCACCTCTCAAGTTCACGTGATTCTCCTGCCTCAGCCTCCCAAGTAACTGGGATTATAGGCAAATTTTTGTATTTTTAGTAGAGACAGGATTTCACCATGTTGGCAAGGCTGGTCTTGAACTCCTGACCTCAGACCTCAAGTGATCTGCCCATCTTGGCCTCCTAAAGTGCTGGGATTACAGGCATGAGCCACTGTGCCCAGCCATAGGTCTTTTGTTTATGGTTAGCTTGGAGTTATAACTCATTTTTAGTTCATAACAACTTAACTTCAATTGCTTTCAAAAACACTAGACTTTTACTCTCCATCACTGCACCCCTGCACACTTTGTGATCTTGTTGGCTGTTGGCTTGTTTTTATATCGTATATCCATTAGCATTTTTTTTTTTTTTTTGTGAAACAGAGTCTCACTCTGTCTCCCATGCTAGAGTGCAGTGCTGTGATCTTGGCTCACTGCAACTTCTGCCTCCTAGGTTCCAGTGATTCTCCTGCCTCAGCCTCCCAAGTAGCTGGGATTACAGGTGCCTGCCACCACACCTGGCTCATTTTTGTATTTGTAGTAGAGATGGGGTTTCACCATCTTGGCCAGGCTGGTCTCGAACTCCTGACCTCAAGTGATCCACCCATCTTGGCCTCCCAAAATGCCGAGATTACAGGTGTGAGCCACCATGCCCAGCCCCTGCAAATTTTTGTATTATGTTTTATTTTATCTTATTTGTAGTTTAATTTTTATTATATTATTTTTTATTTTTTTGAGACAGAGTTTCACTCTTGTCACCTAGGCTGGAGTGCAATGGTGCAATTTCAGCTAGTTACAACCTCTACCTCCTCTGTTCAAGTGATTCTCCTGCCTTAGCCTCCTGAGTAGCTGGGATTACAGGCATGTACCACTACACCCAGCTAATTTTTGTGTTTTTAGTAGAGACGGGGTTTCACCATGTTGGTCTGGCTGGTCTCAAACTTCTGACCTGAGGGGATCTGCCCACCTCAACCTCCCAAAGTACTGGGATTACAGGCATGAGCCACGGCACGCAGCCCTTTAATTTTATTGTTATAGACAGAGTCTTGTTCCGTTGCCCAAGCTAGAGTGCTGTGGTGTGATCATGCCTCACTGCAACTTCAAACACCTGTGCTCAAGCAAGCCTCTTGCCTCAGCCTCCCTGGTATCTGGGACTACAGGAGTGTGTCACCACACCTGGCTAATTTTTAATTTTTTGTGTGTGGAGATGAGGTTTTGCCATGCTGCCCAGGCTGGTCTCAAACTCCTAGGCTTAAGTGATCCTTCACCTCAGCCTTCCAGAGTGCTGGGGTTACAGGTGTGAGCCACCATGCCCCACCTCTCCTTCATTTTTAAAGGAAAAATTTTCTAAGAATAGTATTCTTAAATGGCATTTTTTTTTTTTTCCTTCTTCAGTACTTGGGTTATATCATCCTATTTCCTCCTGGTCAGCAAGTTTTCTTCTGAGAAATCTTCCAATAGTCCCATGAAGTCTCCCTTACATGCGATCAGTTACTTTTCTCTTGCTGCTTTCAAAATTCTCTTTGTCCTTAACTTTTGGTAATTTGAGTATAATATGCCTTGATGTAGCCTTCTTTGGGTTGATTCTATTTGGGGACTGTTTGGTATCATGAATCTGGATGTCTATATCTCTCTCAAGATTTGGGAATTTTCAGCCTTTATTATTATTATTTTTTAAAAAGCTTTCTGCCCTCTCTCCTACTTTTCTTTTTTCTTTTCTCTCTCTTTTTTTGAGACAGCATCTTGCTTTGTTGCCCAGGCTGGAGTGCAGTGGTACAATCACAGCTCACTGCAGCCTTGGCCTCCTGGGTACAAGTGATCCTCTTAACTCAGCCTCCTGAGTTGTGGAGACTACAGGCATGCACCATCACACCCAGCTAATTTTTACATTTTTTATAGAGACCAGGTCTCACTATGTTGCCCAGGCTGGTCTTGAACTCCTGGGTTCAAGTGATCCTCCTGCCTTGGCCTCCCAATGTGCTAGGGTTATAGGCATGAGCTACAGTGCTCAGCCACTCTTCTGGTTTTGGAATTCCCAAATACATATGTTGATTTCAGTTATGGTATTCCATAAATCCCATAGGCTTTCTTTACTGTTCTTCATTCTTTTTTCTCTTTTGTCTGCTGACTGGATAATTTCAAATGATGTGTCTTCAGGTTCACAGATTTTTTATTATTATTTTGCTTGATCAAGTCTGCTGTTGAAATTCTCTATTGCATTTTCAATTTCATTTATTATATTTTTCAGCTCCAGAATTTGTTTGGTTATTTTTAAACTACTTCTATCTCTTTCTTGAACTTTTAATCTGTTCTTGTACTGTTTTTCTGGTTTCACTGAATTGCCAGTGTTTTCTTGTAGCCACCAAGGTTCCTTAAACAATTATTTTGAATTATTCTTTAGGTAGTTCATAGATCTCTATTTCTTTTTTCTTTTCTTTTTTTTTTTTTTTTTTTTGAGACGGAGTCTCGCTCTGTCACCCAGGCTGGAGTGCAGTGGCCGGATCTCAGCTCACTGCAAGCTCCGCCTCCCGGGTTTACGCCATTCTCCTGCCTCAGCCTCCCGAGTAGCTGGGACTACAGACGCCCGCCACCTCGCCCGGCTAGTTTTTTGTATTTTTTAGTGGAGACGAGGTTTCACCATGTTAGCCAGGATGGTCTCGATCTCCTGACCTCGTGATCCGCCCGTCTCGGCCTCCCAAAGTGCTGGGATTACAGGCTTGAGCCACCGCGCCTGGCCTAGATCTCTATTTCTTTGGGGTCAATTACTGAAAAATTATTGTGTTCCCTTGGTGGTGTAATATTTCCTTGATTTTTTATGTTTCTTTAGCTTTGTAGTGATGTCTGCATGTTTGAAGTAATAGCCACCTCTTCCAGATTTTATGGACTCACTTCAATAGGGAAAGACCATTTATAAGTGGGCGTGAAGATGCTATCTGAGTTGGGTGTAGTTGTTCTAGCTCTGGGAAGCCACAGCATCAGCTCCAGCTCCTTTTCTCCCACAGGTGGAGGTTGTGGGTTGTGTCAAGGAGATGCCTCTTGGTACCAAGCTGTGATGGACTGTGGGATGGGGTGGAGTAGGTAAGATACTTTCTGTATTTTTTAATATGGCTGTCTTGGTTTGTGTGCTCCTCTGTGTTGCTGTAAGTTTTTCATTGTACTCTGAAGCTCTCCCAGAGCTATTTTAGTTGGTATGTAGTTGTTTATTCATTCTTTTTCTCAGTGGAGGATGAGCATTACCTTCTCATCCACCATCTTGGTGATGTCATTTGGACTTCTATTTTCTTAACTGATTTTATATCTTTCTTCTTTTTTTTTTTTTTTTTTGAAACAGAGTCTTTCTCTGTCGCCTGGGTTGGAGTGCAGTGGCCGGATCTCAGCTCACTGCAAGCTCCGCCTCCCGGGTTTACGCCATTCTCCTGCCTCAGCCTCCCGAGTAGCTGGGACTACAGGCGCCCGCCACCTCGCCCGGCTAGTTTTTTGTATTTTTTAGTAGAGACGGGGTTTCACAGTGTTAGCCAGGATGGTCTCGATCTCCTGACCTCGTGATCTGCCCGTCTCGGCCTCCCAAAGTGCTGGGATTACAGGCTTGAGCCACCGCGCCCGGCCTCTTTCTTCTTTTTTAATATAGGCATTTAGTGTTATAAATTTCTCTTTAAGTACTCAATCTGTGTCCCATAAATTTTGATATGCTACATTTTCCTTTTCATTCAGTTCAAATTATTTTCTAGTTTTGCCTTTAATTTCCTTTGACCCATGGGTTATTTGGAAGTGTGTTATTTTCCAGACGTTTAGGGATATCCCAGAGACCTGCATTTTATTTACTCTACATTTTATTTACTCCACAATTCCATTGTGGCCAGAGAACATAATTTTTTTTTTTTTTTTTTTTTTTTTTTGAGACGGAGTCTGGCTCTGTCGCCCAGGCTGGAGTGCAGTGGCCGGATCTCAGCTCACTGCAAGCTCCACCTCCCGGGTTTACGCCATTCTCCCGCCTCAGCCTCCCGAGTAGCTGGGACTACAGGCGCCTGCCACCTCGCCTGGCTAGTTTTTTGTATTTTTTAGTAGAGACGGGGTTTCACCATATTAGCCAGGATGGTCTCGATCTCCTGACCTCGTGATCTGCCCGTCTCGGCCTCCCAAAGTGCTGGGATTACAGGCTTGAGCCACCGCGCCCGGCGAGAACATAATTTGTAAGATTTAGAACTTTTAAAATTTATTGAGGCTTTTCAGTAGCCAAAAATATTGTCTATCATTGTGAATGTGCTATGTGTGCATTAAAAAATAATATGTATTCTTTTGCATTTGGGTAGGGTAGTCAATAATAATTTACCCTACATATGTCTTTATATTTAGAGTGGATTTCTTGTGGGCAGCATATATTTGCATGTTTTTCTTTAAAATACAATCGGACAATCTCTGCCTTTATCTTTTTTTTCCTTTTTGTGGAGAACAGGGTCTCGCTATATTACCCAGGCAGGTCTTGAACTCCTGGGCTCAAGCTATCCTCCCGCCTCTGCCTCCCTGAGAGCTGGGATTACAGGCATGAGCCACCGTGCCCGGCCAGTCTCTGCCTTTAATTGAGTTGTTTAGACTATTTAAATTGTAAGTGATTATTCATATAGTTAGCTTAAATCAATAATCTTACTATTTTTCTGTCATCTGTTCTTTGTTCTTTCCTTCTCATAGATTATTTTTATGATTCTACTTTTATCTTCTTTGTTGCCTTATTAATTTGTTTTGCTTTTTTTAATGGTTGCTTTATGGCTCATTGTGTACATCTTTAACTTACTGTGGTCTAGCTTCATGTGATATTATACTGATGCATTTACAGAATAAGAATCTTACTACAGTATATTTCCACTTCTCTTCCCTCAGCCTTTGTGCTATTGTTGTCATACATTTTATTTCTACATATGTGAAAAACCCCACAATACACTGTAATAACTCTTTAAAGAGACTTAAAGATTTGAAGAAAAGTTCTTGTTCTTTAAATCTCTTTAAAATGGGTCTTTCACATTGACCCATATGCCTACCATTTTTTGATGCTCATCATTCCTTTGTAAAGATGCGGATTTATTATTATTTTTATTTTGCCTGAACTACTTCCTTTAGTATTTCTTGTACTGCAGTTCTGCTGATGAGGAATTCTTTCATCATGTGCATGTTTGAGAAATATGTTTATTTTGCTTTTTGCCTGGGGGAGCAAATCTCACTTTAATTGCAAATAATTTCATTTACAGCACACTCAATAATGAACCAACAGGAGAATTGATGACTCGCACACATCAAGGAAAGCAATCTGTATTAGTCCATTCTTGTATTGCTATACAGAAGTACCTGAGACTGGGTAATTTATAATGAAAAGAGGTTTAATTGTCTCATGGTTCTGTTGGCTGTACAGGAAGCATGATGCTGGCATCTGCTCCATTTCCGGGGAGGCCTCAGGAAACTTACAATTGTGGTGGCAAGTGAAAGGGTAGCAGGCACATCACATGGCCAAAGCAGGAGCAAGAGAGAGAGAGCTGGAGGTGTGTGTTGGAGGGATTGCTGCACACTTTTAAACAACCAGATCTCTCAAGAACTTACTCATTATCATGAGAACAGCACCAAGGGTGCTAAACTATTCATGAAGGATCCATGCTCATGATCTGATCACCTCCCACCAGATCCCATCTCCAACACTGGAGATCACAATTCAACATGAGATTTCAGTGGGGATACAGATTGAAACCATATCACAATCCTCATTTTTCTGAATGGTGTTTCGTATTTTAAAAGGTGACTATTGCCATTGTTTTTGAAAGGTATTTTCACTGGGTTTAGAATTCTAGGTTGACAGTTTTTTTCCTCAGTAGTCTACCACTACTGCTCCACTGTCTTCAGGGTTGTGTCATTACTGATGAGAAATCTCCTGTTCTTTTATGTTTGTTCATCTGTATGTAATAACTTTTTTCCCTCTGGTTGTTTTAAAAGTGTTCTCTTGGCCAGGCATGGTGGCTCACGCCTGTAATCCCAGCACTTTGGGAGGTGGAGGCAGGCAGATCATGAGGTCAGGAGATTGAGACCATCCTGGCTAACGCGGTGAAACCCCGTCTCTACTAAAAATACAAAAAAAAATCAGCCAGGTGTGGTGGCATACACCTGTAGTCCCAACTACTCGGGAGGCTGAGGCAGGAGAATTGCTTGAACCTGGGAGGCGGAAGTTGCAGTGATCCGAGATTGTGCCACCGCACTCCAGCCTGGGCGACAGAGTGAAACTCCATCAAAAAAAAAAAGCGTTCTTTTTATCATAGGTTTTAGGCTATTTAATTATGATGTTCCTTTTTATCCTTTTTTTTTTTTTTTTGAGACAGAGTCTCACTCTGTCACCCAGGCTGGAGTGCAGCAGCCTGATCTCAGCTCACTCACTGTAAGCTCTGCCTTCTGGGTTCACACCATTCTCCTGCCTCAGCCTCCCAAGTAGCTGGAACTACAGGTGCCCGCCACCATACCCGGCTAATTTTTTTTTTTTTTTTTTGTATTTTTAGTAGAGACGGGGTTTCACCATGTTAGCCAGGATGGTCTCAGTCTCCTGACCTCATGATCTGCCTGCCTCAGCCTCTCAAAGTGCTGGGATTACAGGTGTGAGCCACCGCGCCCGGCTGATGATGATGTTTCTTGTTGCAGTTTCCTTCATGTTTCTTATGCTTATATTTATTGGCTTTTTTGTATCTGTGAATTTATTGTTTTCATCAAATTTGGAAATCTTGGCTATTGTTTGTTCAAATATTTTTCTTTGGGGATGCCGATTAAACTTATATTAGGTCACTTGAATGTAACCCAAAGCTCACTAATGCTTTGGTCATTAAAAAAATATTTTCTTATGTTCTGTGTTTTATTATGGATTGCTTTTATTAATATTGCTTCATATTTAATAATCATTTCTTCCACAATGTGTAATCTGTTGTTAATCCCATCCAATTTTTTTTTAGATCTCAGATACTGTGATTTTCATCTCTAGAATTTTGGTTTTAGTTTTTCTGCATCTTTCATGTCTCTAGTTAACAAACTCAATCCTTTCCCTATCTCCTTGAATATACAGTACAGTTATAATAGCTGTTTTAATGTAATTGTCTGCTATTTCTGTCATTGTGTTATTTTGGCCAGCCTGCCTTCCCTCTCTCCCTCCCTCTTTTCCTTCCTTCCTTCCTTCCATCCTTCCTTCCTTCCTTCCTTCCTTCCTTCCTTCCTTCCTTCCTTCCTTCCTTCCTTCCTTCCCTCTCCCTCCCTCCTTCCCCCTCTCCTTCTGTCCCTCCTGCCCTCCCTTCCTCCTTCTCTTTCTTTCTCTCTCTTTTCCTTCCTTCCTTCTCTTTCTCTTTCTTTCTCTCTCTTTTCCTTCCTTCCTTCTTTTCTTTTCCTTTCTCTTTCTTTCTCTTTTCTTTATTTTCTTTTCTTTCTTTCCTTCTTTCCTTCCTTCCTTCCTTCCTTCCTTCCTTCCTTCCTTCCTTCCTTCCTTCCTTCCTTCCTTCCTTCCTTCCTTCTTTCTTTCCTTCTTTCTTTCTTTCCTCTCTCTCTCCCTCTCTCTTTCTTTCTCTCTTTCTTTTCTTTTTTACTATTGCTTTGTTGCCCAGGCTAGAGTGCAGTGGCGTGATCACAGCTCACTGCAGCCTCAATCTCCCAAGCTCAAGTGATTCTCCCACCTCAGCCTCCTGAGTATCTGGGATTCCTGGCATACACCACTACATCCAGCTAAATTTTGTATTTTTTGTAGAGACAAGGTTTCTCCATGTTGCCCAGGCTGGAGTAATTTTCAAGGATTGAGTTTTCTTCTAACTATTTGCCATATTTTTCTACTTTTTTGTATGCTTTGTAGTTTTTTATTGGATGCCAGACATTGTGATTTTTACCTTTTGACTGCTGGATATTTTTGCTTTCCTATACATATTCTTGAGCTTTGTTCTGAGACATAGTTATTTAGAAACAGTTTTATCCTTTTGAGTTTTTTTCTTTTTTCTTTTTTGTCAGGGGTTGGGGGTTGGTGGGAACAGAGCATCATTTATTCTAGGGCTTATTTTGGCCCACTATAGAGACAAAACTCTGATGACTCTATGAATGTGCTACAAATTATGAGATTTTTCATTGTTCGCTAATGAGAACAGAAACTACTCCCAGTCCCATGAGATCTCTGAGTAGTTTCTTCTAATCTTTTTGGGTGGTTCTCTCATTGGCCTTGGGTAGTTTCCTCATACATTTGCTGATTAGCACTTAGTCGAAGACTCCAAGGGGAGGCCTCTGACATCCTTTGGCGATCTCTCTCATTGAAGCTGTCTTACCTCCAATACTCTTCCCTCCCAAGATTCCCAGCTTGACCTCCTCAACTTAAGGAGATCACATGGCCATGCCTGGATTTCTCCTTCCAGTTGGGGGGCAATTATAAGACTCACTTTTTTCCCCATCATTGTCCTTTGTTGTCTGATAGTCAATGTCTTTAATATAATTGGTTTAATGTTTAGTTTTTTTTTTAGGTGTGAGAATAAATCCAATTCCTGTTACTCTATTTGAAGTCAGAAGCAGAATTCTTGAAAATAAAAAGATATATATATCTTTTGACTTCATACTCCTTGATCACATCTTCATATGTATGATGTATTTATAATTACATACGCTGCATCACTGAGCAGTTTCCTTGGCAAGAGATAAATTTTGTTTTTGCTGGGCATTAATGAAAAATTAATTGCCTACTTATAATTTTACACAGCTGAGAACTAGATGAATTTTCTATAGATGTGTCCTGGCTCCACATATTCCAAACTGGTTTCTCCTTCGCTTCCCACTTTACTTTTAGTGCCAGATACTATAGGGTATATTCCTTGAACACAACCTTTGGCACTGCTGCTTCATGTCCTTACGTCAGGTCAGGCAGCACATTGATTGATGGTAGTATTCCCAGAAGCTATTCCTATTGGCATGGATGGCATAAACTCATGGAAGTGACGGCAAACCACAGAAATACATTTCTCTCAAAAAAACTGAGATAGGCGTTCGAAATGGCTGACTAGAGACTTTGGACACTCACTCTTTACAGAAGGAATCAATAATTGTGAATAGATCATTATCCCTCCAATAGAACATCTAGGAGAGAACACTGGGGTTCAACAGAGAAGTTATGGGAAATACCTGAGGCACAGATGGAGCAGGAAGGGAGTGGCCAACTCAGTCAAGGTTGGCCGTGAGAATCCCTCTGCTATACACATCCCTGCTGCAGACTGCTGCAGTCCTAACCATGAGAGAGCTCCTCTACCCATACAAACTCTGAGACTAGTGTGGGTGGTGGTCTGGTGGCCCTGTCAGGGCATCGCACCAGGGTCACATGCTTCCGCAAGACATACTTGACTGCAGCACAGCATCATTGTGAAAGCACCCTCCTATGTCCACATTTCAGGATCCCCCACTGATATCCCTTAGTGTCCACTCAGAGGGTTACAGTGGCACAGCACTGGCTGGACCCAAAGGTGCTACAGGGTCCCCAGTACCCTGGCCCACGTTAACTGCTACTCCTCAGGGAAAGGATGGTGCCACACACCAAGGAGGCAGCCCCTGGGACACAGTCGCAGTAAACCAGAGCACACACTTTCCAGACCCTGTGAGAAGCGACCTTGCCCCCAGCAGAGGCACAGACTCTATTCTGGGTCTCATAATTGGAGAGTGGAATTCCTTCCACCCATCCCACTGCCTCCCCTTCCTCCCCACCACCCACACAAATGCAGTGGTTGTTGCCACCAGGAGTCCAAGTGGGCGAGCCTGAGAGCTGACTGTCTGGGGCCTGGGGCGGTGACCCTAACCCCACTGGTGGAGCAGCCTCAGTGCTTAGGTTCGTGCATAGAGAGTGGACGCCTTTCCCCCACGTGTACACTGTAGCAGCATGATTTATTATTTATTTATTTAGAGACAGAGTCTCACTCTGTTTCCCAGGCTGGAGTGCAGTGGAGTGATCTTGACTCATTGCAACCTCCGCCTCCTGGGCTCAAGTTATCCTCACACTTCAGCCTGCCAAGTAGCTGGGACTACAGGTGTGCACCACCACACCTGGCTAATTTTTATATTTGCAGCAAAAATGGGCTTTCACCGTATTGGCCAGACCCTGTGAGAAGCCACAGGCTGGTCTCAAACTTCCATCCTGAGGTGATCCACCCACCTCAGCCTCCCAAAGTGCTAGAATTACAAGTGTGAGCCACCGCGCCCTGCTGAGAGTGGCATGATATATTTAAAGTGCTGAAGGAAAAAACTTTTACCCTAGAAAATTATATCTGGTGAAAACATCCTTCAAACATGAAGGAGAAATAAAGACTTTCCCAGAAAAACAAAAGCTGAGGAATTTCATCATCACCAGACCTGTCCTACAAGAAATGCTAAAAAGAGTTCTTCAATCTGAAAGAAGAGGTCATTAATGAGCAATCAAAAATTATCTGAAGGTACAAAACTCACTGGTAATAGGAAGTACACAGAAAAACACAGAATATCTTAACACTGTAATTGTGGTGTGTAAACTACTCATATTTTGAGTAGAATGACTAAAAGATAAGCCAATCAGAAATAATAATCACAACAATTTTTGAAGATGTAGTACAAGAAGATATAAATAGGCAGGGCACGGTGACTCACACCTGTAATCCCAGTACTCTGGGAGACCGAGATAGCTAGATCACCTGAGGTTGGGAGTTTGAGACCAGCCTGGCTAACATGGTGAAATCCCATCTCTACTAAAAATACAAAAATTAGCCAGGCGTGGTGGCATGTGCCTGTAATCCCCGCTACTCGGGAAGCTGAGGCAGGAGAATCGCTGGAACCTGGGAGGCAGAGGTTGCAGTGAGCCAAGATGGCACCACTGCACTCCAGCCTGGGTGACAGAGCTCCCTCTCAAAAAAAAAAAAAAAAAAAGGAAAGAAATCTGATTTACAATAGCTACAAAAACAAACAAACAAACAAAAAACTTAGGAATGAATTTAACCAAGTAGGTGAAAGAGCTCTACAAGGTATACTACAAAAAACTGATGAACAAAATTCAGGATGACACAAACAAATGGAAAGGCATTCCATGCTCTTGGACTGGAATAATGAATATTATTAAAATGACCATACTGCTTGCAGCAATCTACATATTCAATGCAATCCCCATCAAAATACCAATGCCATTTTCCGCAGAATAGAAAAAAAATACTAAAATTTGTATGGAACCAAAAAAGAGCCAGAACAGCCAATGTAATCCTGAGCAAAAACAATAAAGCTGGAGATATCACACTATCTTCCGATGTGACTTCAGAGTCACTTCTTCACTCACTTCAAAATGGATTACATGGCTTTAGTAACAAAAACAGGATGGTATTGGTATAAAAGCAGACACATAGACCAATGGAACAGAATTGAAAACTCAGAAATAAATCCACATATTTACAGCCAACTCATCTTCAACAAATCACCAAGGACATACAATGGGGAAAGAACACCCTCTTTAATAAATGGTGCTGGGAAAACTGAATAACCATATGCAGAAGAATGCAACTGGATTCCTATCTTTCACTATGTACATAAGACAACTCAAGATGGATTAAGAACTTCAATGTAAGATGCAAAACTATAAAACTAGTAGAAGAAAACAAGGAAAATTCTTCAAGGCATTGGTCTAGGCAAAGATTTTATGGCCAAGACCTCAAAAGCACAGGCAACAAAACAAAACAAAAAAATAGACAAATAGGACTGTATTAAACTGAAAAACTTCTATGTAGCAGAAGAAACAATCAACAGAGTAAAGAGACAACCTCTTGAATGGGAGAAAATATTTGCTAACTACTCATGCAACAGGTGACTAATTCCAGAATATACAAGGAACTCAAACAACTAAACAGTAAATAATAATAATAATAACCCCATTAAAAATGGGAGAAGGGCATGAATAGACATTTCTCAAAAGAAGACTGACAAATGGCCAACGGACACATGAAAAAATGCTCGATGTCATGAATCATTAGGGACGTGCAAAACAAAACCAAAATGAGATATCATCTTACCCTAGTTAGAATGGCTATTAAAAAGAAGAAAAAAATAACAGAGGCTGATGAGGGCGCAGAGAAAAGGGAACTCTTACACACTATTGATGGGAATGTAAATTAGTACCACTATGGAAAACAATACGGAGATTTATTAAAAACTAAAAATAGAACTACTATAATCCAGGAATCCTACTACTGGGTATCTAGCTAAAGGAAAATAAATAGTATATCAAAGGGATGCCTCCGTTCAGATGTGTGTTACAGCATGATTCACAGTAGCAAAGATATAAACCTAAGTGTCCATCAACAGATAAATGAATAGAGAAAACTTGGTATAGATACACAATGGAATATTATCGGTTATAAAAAAGAATGAAATCAACTCATTTGCAGTCATAAGGTTTGCTGGAAGTTATTATGTGAAATGAAATTAGCCAGGCACAGAAAGACAAATGCTGCATGTTCTTACTCATATGTGGGAGCTAAAAAAGTTGACCTCACGGCCGTAGAGAAGAGAAAGATAGAAACCAGAGTCTGGGAAGGGTGGTTGGTGGGAGGGGAACAAAGATAAGTTGATTAATGGGTAGAAACATACAGTTAGATAGAAGAAATAAGTTCTAATGTTTGATAACAGAATAGGGCGACTATACTTGGCAACAATACTTCGTATGTTTCAAAGTAACTAGAAGAGAGGACTTGAAAGGATACCAACACATGGAAACGATAAATACTCAAGGTGATGGACATCCCAAATATCCTGACTTGACCATTATACATACTGCGCATATAACAAACTTGATCATTATACATACCACATATACAACAGACTTGACCATTATACATACCATGTATATAACAAACTTGATCATTACACATAGTATGTATACGATATATACTCCATAAATATGTAAAATATTATGTATCAAGAAGAAAAGGGGAAAATTAAGTACAAGTATCAAACAAAGTAGTGTTTCACTCAACTTACTTTTAGTTGAATTCCAAAAATGCTTACGGCTACCACTCCAAGGCCATCCAACATGGGGGAAAGTGTGATACAGGAGAAAGAGTGAAAAGAGACAGCAGTGTTGACTGATTGCAGTTAAGATTTATCTTATTTTGCAAATTTTACAACCACATTGCTTGGGCTCTTCAGGGTTTGGAAGGGGCCATGCCAGTGATGGGCCTCGAAGCTTAAAGCTCATTAGCTTCTTAGTAAATGTGCCTGTGCTCACGATGCTCCTCAATTCAGGCTTCCAGCGGCCCACCAAATAAGGGCCCAAATTCTTTGCCTGGGCAGACCATGTCCTTTCCTGTCGAGTTCCTGCTTACTTCTCCTGATCTAGACTTCCATCCCAGGCTTCTCACCAGAAACATGGTGCCTGCTGGCAACTTGGTGCATTGTATATGCTATCCTCATTCCTTGGAATGTCCTTCGTTCTCTTCTTCACCCGGGAGCATCTACTTCTCCTTCAAGACCAAGACAATTGTTCCTTCCTCTGTGAGACCTTTCCTGACTCCACTGGGGGTTAACTGTGCAGCCACAGTCCTCTATTTATTATGATCCACATAACATTGCGTTTCATGTTCTGTCTCTCCCACCAGCACCTAAAATCCCTAAAGGCCTGTAACTTATTTCTCTATCCTAGTGCCTCTCCCAGTGCCTGGCACCTGGTAGGAACTGTGACATGGATATTTCAATAAAGGAAATCTCTTTGTTTTCCTCTCAGAGTGCTGGCTCTTGCTTACTTACTTGGCTTATTATGGCTTTTGTAGTTTACAGCATCGACAGTATGAAAAGAGCAAGACATTTCCGAAGCATAATTACGTGGATGAATGAATAAATAGAGTCCTCCTGGCCCCTTTTTAACAGTTATGCGCGTCTACTATAAGTCAGCCACTGTTCTAGGAGCTACATAATACTAATAGCTATCACTTTTTGAAGGTTTTCTTATGTCAATGACCTGTTTTAAGTCTTAAGTTTGCTCATTTAAGGCTCACAACAATCCTGTGAGGTGGTTTCTGTTCTCCTCTGTTTTTTTTAAGCAGTCTAGGCTTCGTTCCGCTTTTCAGGCAGGGTAAGCTGCTGTGCTCCGAACTAGAGGCGGCTGAGCACGCGGACGAGAGGAGGCACATCCTTGTTTGCCCCGGCGTCTGAAGTGGGTCCCTTCCTGGCCGCTGACCCTGTCCTTTCCTCAGAGAGGTAGCGCGCGCCCAGACCTCGGTCGCGAGAGATTCACAGCATGCGAAACACCAGGGGGCGCGAGTAAGTCAGCTTTCCGAAGAAGGGCGGGGCTGCCAGCCCGGAGTAGCCAGTCGGGCACGTTGCAGCAGGGCCTTGGCGTCAGAACCACATGGCTTCCAATCTAGACAAGCAACTCCTATCGCCGCGCCTTGACCCATAGTGCCGCTCCACAAAGGGAGCAGCAAACCCACGCAATTCTTACTGTGTGCTGGGCACGTGCCTGCTTTATCTCACGGCATTCTCACAAAACCCTGAGAGGGAGGTTCGCATCTTTATTTTACTGATGCTGTGATGGAGGCTGGCAGAGGTTCACTCACTTGTCCAAAGTTGCGCACAGAGCGACAAAGCTCCTGTTCTGAACTGCTTTTCTTGCTCGGACTCCTTGCTGTAGTGTACCCAGAACCCTATCAGTGCAAACCGATCTCCTCTCTTTTATTTAAAGCAGGTGCTTCTTAAGTCTCTAGACCCACGGATTTCCAGTTCTCCTGAATCTTAGGGGCCCCACCCCTCATTTGGAGCACTTGTAATATCCTGCACTGCACAACCCTGAGAGTCACCTCTTTGAGACATGTTCCTCCACCAGAGTGTAAATGCCAGCCCTTAGCATGATGCTTGCTTGACACAGTCAGTGCTTAATAACTATATGCTGAATAGATGAAGGGCAAGCACAGCGAGCGTGTGGTGTGTGCCCCCTTCTCAACCTGGGTGAGGTCCGCACAGAGCCAGAAGCAATAAAACCGGGTGAACATGTGAATAAGGATTTATTAGCGTAACATTTCTATTTTGTTCTACCTCCTATATGTTTGTATCCAGCTGGGCCTGCAAACTCTCAAAAGCCAAGGATGAGGGGTGTGTGTGTGTGTATGTGTGTGTGTTGTTGGGCGGGGGTTGCTGGGGGAAAGTGAGGCGGCACAGGGCAGGGAGCAGAGCTTTCCCATAGTGAGAATAAGGCCCACATAGAGAATGAAGGAGTGAGAGATGCCAAGATCTGAGTAGAGGGAAAGGAAAACGAGCCCTGAATAGGAGCCTTGTGCGTGGCCCTGTGGCTCTGACTCACCAAGACTCAGGAGAAGGAAAACACGCTAGGGATGAAGAAGGGGCCTGTATGCTTTGGTCGCCACCCCTAAACTGCCCCACCACCCTGAATCCCTTTGGATCAGGGTCTTCCTGAGGACACCCTGTCTGCTCAGAGGCACAAACCGTCCTAGAAGGCTTTGATTTGGGTTGGGTGGGCTGAGGGAGAGGGGGAGTAGGAGGGTAGGCACTACAGAGAAGGGAAATGGGTAAGTCCTTTGAAGACACAAAAGACAAAAGCTCCTTCCCAGCAGAGCTGTATGTTTGAGTTCAGGTCCGGAAGGCCTCAGGGGAGGAGGAGGAGGAGGAGGAGGAGGAGAAGGAGGAGGAGTCTCGCCTCAAGCATTCAGTTGTTCCCTCCTCCACAGGCAGGTGTGGCAAGTCAGACTCCCGAGCAGGGAGGGGCTAGATGCTCAGGACTTTGGTGGCATCTTGTCCATGACTGACCTGAGGAGCAAGACATGCCTGATGAGTGCTTCCCAGAGCTGGTTCTAGACAGACGGAGGCACAGCCTGGGAGGAGAAGCCCCACCACCCTCCCCGCTCCTACCCTTGCCCCAGCCGTCAAACCTGTTCAGAGACATGGGGACAGGATTTTTGTGGCAACAAGTGTGGCAGGCAGACAGCCCTAGGCAGAGGGCTAGGCCTGGAATATGGGGCAGCCCAGGTGAACAAGATCAAAGCCAGACATGGTAGAGCAGGTGAGAGGGAAGGAGTGCTCCAGGGAGCAGCCAGGGCTGGGCTAGGAACTGCTGGTTTCAGGTCAGCTCAGGGAGGAGCAGTTAGCTGAGGCAGGATGAGGGAGCCAGACTTTCTCTACAGGCCAGGCGTTGCTGTGAACTAGACATGTACAATTGGGCCTGTCCCCTGGCCTTTCTAGAGCTCAGTTTCCTCATCTAGATTATGAGGGAGCTAGAATTAAGGGTCTCTAAGATTACCTCTAGCTCTAACATCTGATGACTCCATGTGTGTAGGGAAGTCATCCTTTTCCTTTCTCTGCACCCAAACCCAATTCCTTCAGTATCTTGTTTCTAGCTGAAGGTCTCAAAGAAATCTAGCTGATCAGGGTGCTTATACTTGGGTATTTGACTGACAAAAAGCAAATATTCAAAACTCCCCAAATGTATCATTACTGTTTTGATACTATAGTGTGGCCAGCAGAAAGAGAGTGGACTTGAAAGCCAAATAGGGTTTCAACGATTAGAATCCCAGCTAACACTGAATCTCAGCTCTGCTTTGCTATAGGACCTTGGGCAATTTACTGTATCTCAGTAGGGGTTAATGATCACACCTGTGAAATACGGATTATCTGCCTCTTTTAGTAGTTGTTGATTAAATGAAGTAACGTGTAAAATATCTGATTGAGAGCTTGGCACTATATAAATATTCAGGAAGTGTCCTCCCTTCTTTAGAGGACTTCATCATGACCAAAGGAACAGAGTAGACTGAGATGGAGATTATGATGGAGGCGGCTTACTTGGGAATGCCCTTGGGATCCACACCTAGGGAATGGAAGCAGGATTGGCATAGGGAGAAGATGATCTGCAATATAGTCTCAATAAAGGTCTCAGGCAACTCTACAGGTGGTTTTGAAGCTGAGATGAACCTTCGGAGTTCTAATCTGGGACAAGAGGGTCAGTATAAACTTTACATCAATTAGTCTTTGAATTATTTTGTTTTTTGGTTTGTTTTTTGAGAAAGAGTTTTGCTCTGTCGCCCAGGCTGGAGTGCAGTGGCACAATCTTGGCTCACTGCAACCTCTACCTCCTGGGTTCATGCGATTCCCCTGCTTCAGCCTCCCAAGTAGTTGGGATTATAAGTGTGTGCCACGACACCCGGCTATTCTTTTTTTTTTTTTTTTTTTTTGTATTTTTAATAGAAATAGAGATGGGGTTTCACTATGTTGACCAGGCTGGTCTCGAACTCTTGACCTCAAGCGATCCACCTGCCTCAGTCTCCCAAAGTGCTGGGATTACAGGTATGAGCCGCCATGCCCGGTCTTTGTATTAATATATGAGCTGTCCAAGTTGATTTTCTTTCAGTGAAGGCAATTCCTATAAGGGGTTATATCTGAGGGCCACTTACTGTCAGCATTCCCCGCACCTAGGGAATTAAATTTCACTCCTGAAGGGGAACCCATGTGGCACATCCTAGCGTCTAACACATTGAGTTAATGAGTAGGATTCTTGTCAGGTTAAACAGGTGACTCCCCAGAAATAAGGCCAATCTTGTTTTAACACTTCCCCCAGTAATTTCTCAGAACCAAGTCTCACAGTGGTGTGGACAGAGCCACATGTTGCATGCTCCTTGTGCTCCTCCAGTCTAATGGTGAAACAAACACTACCCTATTGGGAGAAGCTGCTGCCACATCCTTCGGAAGAAATAAGTCCTCTGCAAGTGTCCCAGAGGGACTCATCTGATTCTGTTCAAAGCTTAGTTTGCATTCCCCTCATTTGCTTATAGAGATTTAGAGGGTGTGAAAAAGGGAAATGGGTAGGAGAGGACATTGATGGGTAATATGGTATTTTGGCAACCAGGTCCTTTTTCAAACTGCCTTTTGTGTGTTCCTAGATCTTCCCTACACGTTATCGGACAATGTATTGCAAAATGCTGTGACCTGGGAGCTCTTTCTTAGGTCAGTTCCAACCCTTGCAGAAAGCACTCACTGGTGTCTGTCAGTCTCCCTGAAACACAACTCAGCTCTTGGGGACGTCCTGTGCCTCTGACCTTATCCTAGAATCAAGACAAGTCAACTAAAACAAAAAGCAAACACAGGGACATGTTACAGAACTCCAGGTAAATAATGCCCTGGAGAGAGGAGAAAAGACATTCATTCCCTTTCTAGTTAACGTTTTCCTGCCCATAAAGAGCTGTGTTACCTCTGAGCTACCAGAGTGCTTTTACCAGAACCACCTTCAATAACTCTGTATGGTTTTATTTTTTTAGATGGAGCCTTGCTCCACCATCGCCCAGGCTGGAGTGCAGTGGCGTGATCTCAGCTCACTGCAAGCTCCGCCTCCTGGGTTCATGCCATTCTCCTGCCTCAGCCTCCTAAGTAGCTGGGACTACAGGCGCCCACCACCACGCCCGGCTAATTTTTTGTATTTTTTAGTAGAGACGGGGTTTCACCGTGTTACCAAAGACAGTCTCGTTCTCCTGACCTCGTGATCCGCCTGCCTCGGCCTCCCAAAGTGCTGGGATTACAGGCATGAGCCACCGCGCCCGGCCCTCCCTACGGTTTTTAAAAGCTCGCCTGCATTATTCTATCAAACTGTTGCCTCTGGACTCATTATATATCATTTTGTTAAATGTTTTGCTTCCCCAATTAGATTGTGAGTACCCTAAGGGCAGGGAACAGGATTAAACTTGTGTCTTTCTAAATAACTACCTTGCTTTCTGATTCATCTTAGATACTTAAAAAACATGTTGTTTGAGGGGAATTAATGATGTTTTGTTTTCGTTCCATTTATCTGACCTGATGCAGGTCTCCTGGCATTGGTTAGGTCTGATGACCCATTTCTGGGGTGGCTGTGGGGCAGCATGGTGTCCTGCAGGATTTTCTAAACTTGCTCTATCTGAAGAACCACCAAGACATTTATCTAGAGCTCCAGCTCAGCCTGCTGAGGTCAGAATCGCCAGGGGAGGAGCCCGGGAGTCTGCATGTTTAACAAGAGCTCCAGGAGACTCTCATTTGGGAAACACCGGTAGTGAAAGAACAAAGCACTAGGATTTAAATCCTGGCTGTTGTATGCTGAGGGTGCTTGTACAAATCTCTACCTCAACTACCTCATCACTACACTGGGGATAGTAACACCACACAGCACCCGTGGGAGGATTAATAAGGCACTATGTATGTGAAATCATTAGCGTGGTGCTTCGTACTCACGTAGGCACTCTTGACTCTGAATATCACTGACATTCTGCCAAACCAGTTTCAGGAGCTTAAGACATTTCCTTAGGTCAGCGGCAAATAGCAAGTTGTTGTGAAAGAACAGGTAAGGGCTACGAAGGACTGTTTCTCCAAACAGACTAGCTGCATCAGCTAGTCTGAGGATCCAACCTCCAGAAATCTTTATTTTAGCTGGCTTCCCAGGTTATACTTACACACAGTAAAGTTTGAGAACCACTACTCCAGTCTCCTTTCTCCTCCTTTATTTTTACTAATGAATTGGCCATTGATATACAAATAGTGGGTGGACAGGCTCTCATTTCTCAACTAGCTTGATAGAAATTAAAAATTATTCCTGTGGCACAATGCTCACTGCCTACTTCTGATTCATAAGGAAAACACATCCTATTTTGAAGCCAGTGTTTCGAAAGACATCTGAAGCTCTATTTCAAGGACTAAGCATCAGAAGCACTCCTTATGAATTCACACACACAGACACACACACATGCACACAAATTGACAAGGCAGCACTGCTGACAGGCTATTAAGGGAAACTGGATATAGCTAGTATTTGTTGAAATGATCATTAATTGGCTTAAATGCTGGCAACATCAGATATGTAAACATCCACACTGTTTGAACATTTTTTGTACATCAAAGGATTTTCAAGTGCTTCTGTCTGGCTTGCATTTGCTAACACTGCAGCAGCAACAGCACTGGAGTAGTTGAAAAGGGTTACATTAATCATTTGTAAAATGAGAGGGCAGAACAAGATTATGCTTTCTTAAGCAGGAATACATGAGCCATGGATGGCTTCAGGGTCTCTGGATCCTATGAAGCCATCAAACAAATTTTGCATATAGGCATATTCATTTTTCTAGGGATAAACTTTATGGCTTTTCTAAGATTCTCAAAAAGGCTCCAGAACCACCAAATGGTTTAAAAAATCACAGACTGGATTATTGTAAAGGCTTTTTCCAGCTCTAAGACTCTAAAGAAAATCAATGTTTTAGTTCCTTAGGGAGTCTAACCTGGATGGGTCATTGACTTCATTTGGTTTGTCAAAGCCACAGTCAAGTGCTCCCTCCATACCACCCTCTTCCCAACAAAATATGCCCAAATTGTGCCATTTTTCACTTTGTACAAACAAGACTATTTTCCCCCCAAACAGCATGATTTAACTTGTTTTAATGTAGTCTGTTATAAAAATGAAGACTTCTGCATGGTGTATTTGGCTTTACAAACGTTAATGCCTAGTTAATGCTTGTGTTATATGGTACACATCATTACAATCTATTGGCCAGTAATAGCTTTTGCAACATGGGTTAATACTAAAATTGTGAATCATGGAACTTTTACTTAGCACACACACACAATCTACAGCAAACTTAAATACTAATCTATAATACCTAACTGGGTTATTGGATCCATTGCAAGATTGTGCTTATTTATCTCAGAAGATAGGCAACTAGCAAAAATACAATTTCTTTTGCATATCCCCACCCCCATATTACACTGTAAAAGAAATACATTATTCAGTGCACTTCCTAAGAAATAAACTTCCTTATAGTATCTCTCTCTATATATATCTATCCCAAAACAAAGGAAGAGCACAATGCAACTTTTAAGATTACCATTTAAAGCAAAAGAGACAATAACTCTCTGGCACTGTATCCTCCTCTCCAGTTTAGAAAGTTTAACTATTTTATCAACACTATTCATTTTGGCTCTGCATAGGAATAAAGTTCAATGCATGATTGTTTTGGACAGTTTAAGATACCCCCTACATCATTTTGATAGACACCTTGGGGCATTAGTAGCATTTTTATTTTTCACATATTTGCCTTTATCAAACTATAAGCTGTGGAGTCACCAATATACTCCATTGTGATTTATACACTGATTTCCATCACCTGCCTTTTTACTATCAACTCTTACTAGATTAAAAGGAAATAGACTTAAATTATAGCAGGAGGTCAGGGCTGCTGGATAGATGTTGGCTAGGAGAATGTATGTGAGTACACCAAGGCCTCCCCAGTATGGACACAAAATCCATATAACCACTGTGTCTGAGCTGGGTTGTGGATAGTCTTATTTGGCAGACAGGGATAGTCATTATATTCTATGAACGTTGCCAGCTGTACTGGCCTACACAGTTGGAAAGTCTGGAGGCTTTTGTCCACATAGACTTGCTATGATGAAAATGACAGAAGTTTTCAGAATGAAAGAGGTTGCAACTTGGCAGCTTGCAACCTAAATCCAGCTGCAGAAGTGTTTGTTTAACCAGCACTATTTAAACATTTTAAAATCAGTTCTTGATATTTAAAAATGAGAATGTTTCTCATGGAAATCTGGATTTCAAAAAATGTGAAGAACTGGTAATCTTGGTTTAGCATTCTCGCACGGCAGCAAGCAGATGGAGCTGAACAGATGCCCTTTTTAAATGGGGCTTGGGCACTTCAGTTTGCCACAGCTCCCACTACTCCCAGCTGTTTTACACTGCTTGAGGGCCTGTTTCACTCATTTATATGACCAGTTGAGTTTTGTGACACTGGGGCTAGTTTAGTTCTGCCTATTTATTTTTTTAACAGAGATGGGGTCTCGCTATGTTGATGAGGCTGGTCTTGAACGCCTGGTCTCAGGCGATCCTCCCCATCTCAGCCTCCCAAAGTGATAGGATTACAGGCATGAGCCACTGTGCCTGGCCAGTTCTGCCTTTTTGTGATACTGAAGATCTGGGCTTCATTTGGAATTTCCCCACCATCCTGTGGACAAAATTCCTCCTTTGACTGCGTCCCAGCCACATCCAGGTGCTTTGGTAGGTAATCTTAATGTGCAGTTCTACTTGTCCTTTATGCTATATTGCAAACTCCAAAGATATAATCACACTAATATTTATGTGTTTAAGTGTGTGTATGGTAAACATGTAAAGGGGTAATGTTTCTGTACAGATCTATGTATACTTCCCATTTAAGCAAAAGTTAATTTGGTTTTATAGATATAGATACCAGGTTCTGGCGGCTTGGAGATTAAGTGTAACAATTTGGTAAAACTTGTATAATTCTGACTTATAATATTACAAAGAGTGAATTTCAAGTTATTGCTTTTTGACTACAGAATAAAAATGTCATTCTGTTGTAAAACTTTTATACAGAATGAGTAACCATTTCCTATTCAAGTAACAGCAATCAGAATCAGAAGTTCCTTACACAACAGTAGATATCTGAGACATTTTTTGAATGGAGATGTGATTTCATTCTGTTCAAGAACTTAAGCAGGAAACTGGGAGTGACTTAATTTTTCAAAAGTACAAGAAAATCAGCACCCCAACTGCTTAGTGCTCAGGAGGGTTTCTCAAGGGCTCTAAAAAGCTCAGCTTGTGGTGAGTTCACACCCACCTTTAGGAGGATTCCCATTCTACGTATGCAGCCTTGTTTCAGAACACAAAGCTTGTATTAAAACATTAAAAGAGAATCAAAAGCAGTGTTGGTTTTTAACATTCAGAATTCGCAGAGGATGTCATTTTCTGCAATTAAATGATCCATTTTGTGTTTTTTGCTGCAGAATCACATTCATATGGCAGTCATATTTCAGGCACTTTTAAAACATGTTCATCTGGAATAAAAATCTGCATGAACCACTTCTGCATAATTCAAAATGAGTGTTGAGTGATTTTAGTTCCCAAATAGATACCAAATCACCACCTGGTGATTTGCTTTCTTCATCACAACATGACGGTGACTGCTGAGCTTGAGACATCTTTGAGGTGCCTTTCTGGCTTCAGTAAAAAGATGTGAGCCATAAAAATCCAAACTACTCAGTTTCTACTTAAAAAATATAAAATGGTGAAATACACTAAATGTATTATACAGATGGTTTCAGCTACTATCAAAATAAATAACATAATCTGACTCAAAAGTCTGACTGAGCTTTTGGACGAAATCTGATGGAATGTCAAACGTGGAGACTCCCTCCTAGGGACTAGCTGCTGGTAGGCAAAAGTAACTCAACATCCTTACCATTTGCTACAACAGTACTGGAAGAGCAGCTGCTGGCAAGGTCTTCTGTGGTGGTCAAAGAGGCTGCCTGGGAATGAGTTTTGGTCAATGGAGTGGTAGCAGATGGAGAAGGGGTGAGGCCAGGTTTTTTGGGTGGGATGGGTGGAGGGTTTCCTCTCTCAGCTCTGGGGATGGTTGGGGACTTGATTCCTGGAGACAGGGGGCTCAGGGGACTGGACACTTTCCCTGGAGTAGGTGAATGGCTTGTGTCACCTCTTGCATTGGCAGTGTTGGCCAGATTTCGATAGTCTGTGCCAAAGGGAGAGCTGTTGGGAGAGACTGGCTTGATTGGCCCTTGTTGGCTAGTGAATCTGGAGAGCACCTGAGTGACTGTGTTTCGGGCCAGCTGCTTGGCGGCAGAGTTGTCTATGAGGGTGGGGGATAAATCCCTGGACGGAGGGCTTTGTAGGCCACTGGCTTGTTGCTCCTGATCTGCTTGGGACTGAAATTTGTGCCGAGCTGCATGGAACCGTTGGTTGATCCCTACTTGGTAGGATGATTGGTAGCCAGGGCTGCTAGCTGATGACCCCAATAAACGCTTAGTGAGTACCGGTGAAGAGCAAGGAGAGGATGTTAGAGAGGAGGAGGCAGTGCTGCTGGGAGACAGTGAGCTCCCACTGGAAGGGAGTGGACTGGATATTGGGACTGGAGTCTCAATCCCCACAGGACACCCACCATTCTCCACTGGTTTTTCTTGGGCCAATGCCACAGATTTTTCCCGTGGAGGCACTTGGTTTTCTACATTGTTGCCTGTAGTCAGCTCCCTGGTAGTTTGTATCTCTGGGTCACAATGGCCATTGGTTTTTGCATATGAGTAAGCAGGAGTGGCAGGACCAGGCAGCCCAGTGTTTGTCATCTTGGCTATGTTGCTCCCATGGGTTCTTTCTGCTGGAAAACTCTCTGTTTGGCAAAACACAGACATTAGCATGAGAGGCTCAGTTGCTGTGCCTTTGGACACGGTTACTGGTTTCTTCAATTGCTCATTAGGGCTACTGTGCTGGTGGGAAGCCTCTAGGTCCTTCACTATCTTCTTTAAGCTTTCCATTTCTTCTTTCAGAGTTTTGGTCCGGTTCTCTTCTCGGTTCAGTTTTGCTCTCAGTTGTTCCCTTTCGATGTCAAACTCTGACAACTGCTTCTCTACCTGGGCCTCAGTCTGCAAGCCTCTCTTTCTCTCAGCTGCCAACTCTTCTTCCAGCTTACTCACCCGGCTCTTCTCCTTCTCCAATTTCAGGCTCAGCTCTCCTGCCTTCTGTCCTTCCTCGGCTGCCTTGTTGGTGGCTTTCTTGCACTCAAGCACAAGCATGGATGAGAGCTGCTTGTGGCGGGAGCGCTCCTCTTCCAGCTGACTAGAGAGCTTCTTCTGTTCTTTTTCAAACTTTTTCACTTGGGATTTTTCAAATTCCAACTAGAAAAAAAAGAAAAGAGAGATATACTGAAAAACTATGATCAAGGAGAGTGTCTTCGTTAGCTGTTCTCTGGTATACAGGATTAACATGCATATCACAGTGCTTAGATCAAGTGTTGCTGAAGTTTTAGAACACCTAACAAAAAATGCACACATTATGATTTAATCTTTCTTTGATGATTTGGGAGGCACTTCTAGTTCCTGTACTGTCTTGGAGTGATTAGTGGGAATATGATGTATCTTTGCATTTCATGTATGTGCAGAGCATCAGAACCAATCAAAACAAGATGACGGAAAGCTGTATCAACCACATTTTGTGATGAATGTTGCTGAAAACAAACCTTTTAAAGTTTCAGCAATAATTTTCTTGGGTCTTAGAAACAAACAAACAGTTGCATTTGAATCATACTTTTTTTTGAGACTGAGTTTTACTCTTGTCTCCCAGGCTGGAGTGCAATGGCGCAGTATCAGCTCACTGCAACCTCCGCCTCCTGGGTTCAAACGATTCTCCTGCCTCAGCCTCCCAAGTAGCTGGGATCAGTCACGCGCACCACACCCGGCTAATTTTGTATTTTTAGTAGAGATGGGGTTTTTCCATGTTGGTCAGGCTGGTCTCAAACTCCTGACCTTAGGTGATCCGCCCACCTCAGCCTCCAAAAGTGCTGGGATTACAGGTGTGAACCACTGTGCTCAGCCTGAATCATATTTTTTACACAAATATAGTCTGTTTTAATTGTCTTCCCAACCCTATTTGAGGCAGAGATTGTGAGAAGGAAAGGTTGAAGAAACTCAAGTGTTTTTCAAACTAAGATCCATTAACAGATGGGGAAACAAATTGAGCCATGACTAGAATTTTTAAAAAATATATAAATAGAAAACATCAATGTGTACTGTAGCAGTAGGGGTTATATATGATTTCATGAGATTTTTGTTTCAGGCATGACTGTGTGTGGCTACATATACTGGGTTGTGACATAAAATATCATTTCTTACTGGGGGTTCTAAGTCAAAAGATTGAGAGCTACAAGCCATAAGTTACCATTCCCCAAAGAGTGTTCTATGGAACAATAGTCCCACAGTGAGGGATCTATGCCAATGAAAGATTTTATAAAACCATGGATTTTCTAAACACAGAATACCCTATCTTGTTCTTCAAGACTCACAATGTGCTTCTGCATACTAAAGATCCTAACAAAGTTAGAAACCTGTTTAACTTTGGTTAATCCAGTAGTTCCTAAACTTATTTGACCACAAAGCCCCCTTTTTGAATAATACCAATTGGCATCCTGCAAAATAATCTTTGGGAAATGAGATTCCAGGCAAATGCTACTGTTAATCCCTCTACCTTAATTACCTGTTGAGTCAGCCTCTCTCTTTCCTTCTCTAGCATGTAGGTGACATCATCTCCTTCAGCTGTATCCTGTGCATGCCGCTGCCTTTCTTCCTCAAGGTCTAGGATCACCTTTAAAGAATTTTTAAAATTTCATTTCCAAATATCAAGGAGTCACATTTATTAATACAACCAATACTAAGTGCCAAATCAGGCACCTAAGATAGTTCCAGAGATCAAACAAATGAATAAATGAAATCCAGCAAGGGCTATCAAGGAGCACACTGACTTACAGTGAAAGACATGAAAGCTCTGCATTAAACAGTAAGATATTTACTTTACTTGAAGTATGCAGAGAATGATATGCAAACAGAGAGAAGAGAGCAACTAATTAGCTAGAGGGGTTGAGGAGGTTTCAAGAAATAATGGCAATTCCAAGAAACTGCAGGCAGTTTGGTGTTACTGGGGGCCAGGTGCAGGTGATGGAGCAAGACAGGATCACAGAAACCTGAAAGCTGAGATTTTCCTCTCAATGCTCAAATCACCAGAGGCACCAAAGAAGAAGCCTGAAATTCAACATTTCAAATAGGTGACATTCTAAGTGTGCCTTGTTTAACTAATAATATACCTTTTTATATAGTTAAGTAAGAGGTGAAAAGACTCTCTTGACTTCCTACTGCATGAAAAAAGGCTCAATTATACAGATCTTAAATGGAGATTTTTCATAAGGCCTTTTATTTAACCTGCCTACCCCTATTCCACTTATCCTGGTGCCAAAGGATTAAGCCCAATTTTAAGAAGAAGACAAATATATTTATTTTTTGAGACAGGGTCTTTGCTCTGTCACCCAGGCTGGACTGCAGTCGTGCAATCACGGCTCACTGCTGCCTCGGCCTCCTGAGCTCAAGCAATTCTCTCACCTCTCAGCCTCCCGAGTAGCTGGGACTACAGGTGTGCACCACCATACCCAGCTAATTTTAGTATTTTTTGTAGAGATGGGGTTTTGCCATCTTGCCCAGGCTGGTCTTGAACTCCCGGGCTCAAGTGATCCACCCGCCTCAGCCTCCCAAAATGCTGGGATTACAGGTGTGAGCCATCACACATGGCTGAGAATACAAATTTAAAGGGACATTTTTCACATAATCCCATCTACAACTGCAAATATTCTGATTGCTTAGTAGCTTCTGCTCATGCTTCAGAAGTGCCTTGGCCCAGGCCTCCAGGGTAGAGCACTCTTGTCCCAAAGGCCATTTCTTAGTCTTCTCACTAAAAAGTTTTATGAGTGAAGAGAGAAAATTTTCTGGGACATGAAACCGCCCTATAAAAATACAAATGAGCTCATGCCAGTAATCCCAGTACTTTTGGGAGGCAGAGGCAGGAGGATCGCTTGAGCCCAGGAGTTGAAGACCAGCCATTTCTTTCTCCCCTCTCCCCTTTCTCTCTCCTTCCTTCTCTTCTCTTCTCTTTTCTTTTGGGGGATACAGGGTCTTACTCTCACCCAAGCTGGAATGCACTGGCATCATGTCGGCTCACTGCAATCTTTGCCTCCTAGGCTCAAGTGATCCTCCTATCTCAGCCTCCTGAGCAGCTGGGACTATAGGCATGCACCACTACGGCCTGCTGATTTTTTGTAGATGGGGTGTTGCCATGTTGCCTAGGCTGGTCTCAAACACCTGGACTCAAGTGCTCCTTCTGCCTCAGCTTCCCAAAGTGATGGGATTACAAGTGTGACCCACTGTGCCCAACCCAAAACCCTATTTCTACAAAAAAACACAAAAACTAGTCAGGCATGGTGAGGTGTGCATGTAGTCCCAGCTACTCAGGAGGCTAAGGTGGGAGGATCACCTCAGCCCAGGGAGGTCGAGGTTGCAGTAAGTCATGATTATGCCGTTGCACTCCAGCCCAGGCAACAAGGCAACAGAGTGAAAAAAAAAAAAAAAAAAAAAAAAGGAGCTGAGCACAGTGGCTCATGCCTGTAATCCCAGCACTTTGGGAGGCCAAAGAGGGCGGATCACCTGAGGTTGGGAGTTTGAGACCAGCCTGACTAACATGGAGAAACCCCATCTCTACTAAAAATATAAAATTAGCCAGGTGTGGTGGCACATGCCTGTAATCCCAGCTACTCAGGAGGCTGAGGCAGGAGAATCGTTTGAACCCAGTAGGCAGAGGTTGCGGTGAGCCAAGATTGTGCCATTGCACATTACACTCTAGCCTAGACAACAAGAGTGAAACTCCATCTCAAAGAAAAAAAAAAAAAAAAGAGTGACTGGTGCTGTGGTGTGTGCTTGTAGTCCCAGATACTTGGGAGGCTGAGGTAGATCACTTGAGCCCAAGAGTTCCAGGATATAGGGTGCTATGATTGCACCTGTTAATAGCCACTGTACTCCAGCCCAGGCAACATAGCAAGACCCTGTCTCTCAAAATAAAAGAAAGAAAAAAAATTTGGCACATTTCCTTTTTTAATCTAATTTTTCAATTTAATAGAAAGACATGCTTTTGGCCAAAAGTGGTAAGTCGTATCTTCTTCCGTTTGAGAGTCCTCTAAAATTACAGAAATGGAATAAAAACACTAAAACCTCACAAAGACAAAGGAGAGAGCCTCTAGCACAGAAGGAATGTTAATAATACTTTAAAGAAGAAAAGAGGCTGGAGGAGTGGTAACTACTTTAATTTGAAGGAGGGAAGCTGTTTTGCCTTGCAGAGCCCCAAAGAGATGGAACCTGGAGGTGGCAGGCACTACAGAGGAGAAGTGAAATGTAGAACAGAAAACAGGAGAACTGGCTGAAAGCCTGTCTTTGTTTTGTTTTTTGTTTTTGTTTTTGAGACAGTCTTGCTCTGTCACCCAAGCTGGATTACAGTGGTGTGATCTCAGCTCACTACAACCTCCACCTCCTGGGCTCAAGCTGTTCTCCTGCCTCAGCCTCCCGAGTAGCTGGGATTACAGGCCTGCCACCATGCCTGGCTAATTTTTGTATTTTTAGCAGAGGATAGGGTTTCACACGTTGGCTGGCCTGGCCTTGAACTCCTGACCTCAAGTGATCTGCCTGTCTTGGCCTCCCAAAGTGCTGGGATTACAGGCATGAGTCACCGTGTCTGGCCTTTAAAGCCTGTATTTTCAGAATTATTTGTCCCTTCACCCTGATTCCTGCACACAGACCATCAGCATCTGGCATCTGTCACATTTAGTATTCCCAAATCCTGAGCCTGTCACACTCAAGAAATAGTGTGACAGGCTCAGGATTTGGGAATACTAGATGTGACAGAGAATGGTGGTGGGAAAAGAGGATTAAATTTCTTCTGGGTAAGGGTTAAGGAAAGGGAGGTGGGGTGTAAGATAACTAAATATGCACCTATACAAAAGAAAGTAATATAAAAGTCTAAAATTGATAAAGCAAGAGAGAACAGTGCAGTATTTAGAAATATGGAGGTTAGCTACCAAAGTGAATGGCTAAAAGAAAAAAGTGGTTGCCTGTGAATACAAGGGAGGATGGGGAATGAGAAGAGGTGGAATAGGAAACTCTGTTTTTCAATGTAAGCACAATGACCATGTAATTTATTATTCAAACCAGAATATTTCTGACAGTCAAAGGGAATATGGTTAATAACTAAGCCAAGGTGACAGGCATAAGGTGAGACTATGAGCACTCTAATTATAAGCCTCTAGGTACTCTTTGATTTCTAACAAAGTCAGCATTCTACTTTGATAAACCACTTAAACTTGAACTGGGAGGCAGAGGTTGCAGGGAGCCGAGACTGCACCACTGCATTCCAGCCTAGGTGACAGAGTGAGACTTCATCTCAAAAAAAAAAAAAAAAAAAAAAAAAAAAGATAGGTCCTTTGTTTCAAAAATGTAGTACTTAAATTTAGTACTTAAAACATTTAGCACTGCAATACAGTATTAAGAAATTTTGAATTATTTTTAACTTCTTCCTCTCTCCAATCACCTAGAGCCACAAACTATCCATAGTACACCTTCCATGGGCATGAAAGCTAGCCCAACTAACTTCAACACAACTCAGTCACCTCATGGATGAAGTGGAAATAAAGCCTGCCTATTAAACAAGAATGTTGTGGAGATTTTTTAGAGGATTATGTAAAAGCCGCCCCCCCACCAAATTAAGGCAACTAACTCCCACCCATCCACCCATTGATAACCTTTTATTTATTTATTTATTTATTTATTTATTTATTTATTTTGAGACGGAGTCTCGCTCTGTCGCCCAGGCTGGAGTGCAGTGGCCGGATCTCAGTTCACTGCAAGCTCCGCCTCCCGGGTTCACGCCATTCTCCTGTCTCAGCCTCCCGGGTAGCTGGGACTACAGGCGCCGCCACGTCGCCCGGCTAGTTTTTTGTAGTTTTTAGTAGAGACGGGGTTTCACCGTGTTCGCCAGGATGGTCTCGATCTCCTGACCTCGTGATCCGCCCGTCTTGGCCTCCCAAAGTGCTGGGATTACAGGCGTGAGCCACCGCGCCCGGCCTGATAACCTTTTAAATTGGAGTGTAAATGTTTTCAGATTACTTCATTCCAACCAGAGGTTAAACTTTTTTGGGTCCTGGGTAACTGGTAACTTGGAGACTCTAATTAAAGCTATGGAAAAAATACATTTCCTACAAAAATACATAAACTCTGAACATTCTATTTGGTGGGGGATTGTGGAACATCTGAGGCCTATCCACATGGTTAAGAAGTTCCACTCTGGCCTTTCATTTGGCTTCCGTGAAGGGAAAGAAAAGATCACGTGCAAGACCCAGAGCCTAGAAAATTTATCAGATGCAATTTAAGCAGATGGCTCTCATGCTGGTAACCAGGAAAGTAAAGTCCACCAAATTTTGCAGCTGCTAACCCAGTTTTTCAGATGAAAATGTTTCCTACCAAATGCACTGACAACTGCCTTGTTGGCATGAATCTAAACTGATAGTGTTTTAAAAATGAAGATTGTAGCTAAGCATCTTTCACAGGCCAAATTTGAGCAGTAAATGACAAGATGACAAGTTGGTGAAGAAATTCACAAGCACTAGAATTCCAGTAAGATGAAGCAGAGGAAAGCACTGGTTTGCCTTCTTAGGGGCTTGTTAGAAATGGAAACACGCACACACGCACACACACACACACACACACTCTTTACTGATAGGGTAGAACAGCTTTAAGGTAAGTAATGTAAATAACCGTAAGGTTTGTCTTCCTAATGTAGGGCTTGTTAAATATGGAAACACACACACACACTCTTTACTAATAGGGTAGAACAGCTTTAAGGTAAATAACTGTAAGGTTTGCCTTCCTAATTTAGGGCTCGTTAAATATGGAAACACACACACACACACACACATTCACTAATAGAGTAGAACACTAGCAACTGTTTATGGTTTCATGAGCAATAAAATGCAATGAAACTCAAAACTAGGAATAACAGGAATAAATCTATTGGCTTCTGTGTTTATCCTCAGGTAAATTCTTTCTCTCCCTTGGATATAGCATGCCTCAAATACCTGTTAATCTTTTTATTTATCTCTTAAGTAAGCAAATAGAGAACACTCCCTTCAGCTACAAGCTTGGCCAAACCCCAAAGTTTGAATGATCAAGAACTGAAAAAACATACAAAGTGTTTTGGAGTGATATATCAAGAAGGAATGCCGTCTTAAATAATGTGTCTGGCACATTCTCTAAACTTAACACTTGGAATAAGCTGTGTTTTCTTTTCTATCTCCTGACTCTTACATAAACTAAGGGGCTTTTTGATACCCACAAGATGCCCAATTGAATTACTGTGAAAAACTGGCGGCTGACAAGAAAGTATCAGGCATAATTTATAAAGATTTCACAAAGATTTACACATCAACTGAGGTGAGCCTACCTTTCGGTGCCTGCTCTCAGCAGCAGCCAGCTGGGACAGCATGCGTTCCTGCATGTTCTTGCACTGCTTCATCACCACCTTAAGAATAGAGAGTGGGTTTGTGCAGACTGGCTGCTTTTCGCCATCATTTTTCTCCTTCAGTGTTTCAAAATCTCTCTGTAGAGCCATTAAAGGATCACTGATGTTATATTTTCCATAGCGTTCTTCAATGAAAGTATCTCTGTGTTGGGCCTGGGAAAGAGGAAAAAAAAAATAAGCATCTTGCTTTTTAAAACTACTGAGAAGGGGGTATTTGCTATCCAGTGGTTATACATTAAAGGTTGTAGTATTAGTATAAATGTAACCTGCTAATTACAAGTCAGATTGAGCCATCTAAAGAAAGAGCATTAGAAAGGTGGCATGGTATATTAACAAGAACAAATACTTATAAAGCACTATGTATTAGACATTGTTCTAAATATTTATAGGCATATTAACTTGTTTAAAATTTACAACCCTGTAAGGTAGTGCTATCATCTCGATTTTGCTGATGAGAGAACTATTCCTGGTTACTCATCTAGCAAGTTGTCTGAATTGGCATTTAAACCCAGGCAGCCCGGCTCCAAGATCTGTGTCCTTAACCTCTGTGCTTACTGCTTCTGCTTGTATCTGCTTATGAATGCTTATATTAGCAGATACATCTTATTTTTTTCCCATGTTATGGCACTAGCATTTCTAAAATATGTTAAGCGTGACAATTTTATGAGTTTATATATTTAGAGACCTAACAAAATGCCAGCAGATATATAAAGTGTGCAAATTATAAGTAGGATCACATTACAATCTAGGATGACTTGTGATCTGTACATATGAACCATTACTCAGTTGTTGATGGGTCAAGGAGGATGGAGGCACCTCACAACCAGAAATGCACACAAAATCTCTTCCACCTGCTGCCGAATTCCACCCCCTCTTCTTGTCTCTGTTTGGTTGTTACTTTCCATTCTCTTTTCTGTCTCTTTCAAGGCTTGATGAGCCTTGGGGATGAGCATGTAAGAAGGGGATGCAAGCTGGTGCTTGGAGTCTGGTCAAGGGCTTTAGCCCTGGGTGCCCAGTTGGAAGTATAAGGATCAGGAGGTGGGTGGAAAGATATTCCTAAGGTTCCCCCTTTCCTTACCTCTGTAGGAAGACCTTGAAGAACTCCATATGAGCATCACATACTACACGCACATTACTTTTTACTTACTACACAGATATTTAAAAGTTTCTTGAGATATTTTGCAATGAAAAATGAAGTGTTAACAGGGTTGAAGAAACTAAAAAATTACAGCAAAGTACTATGTAATTTAAGCTTTCAAATTAAATCTATTTATGAAAACTATTATTATTTATCCATTTTTAAAAATTATTTAATCAGTAGTTATGTTTTCTTAGCACCGCCATCCACAGATAGGAGCCTGTTTAAAAAGAAATGGATATTTGCAATTCAATGGCTATGCTTTAATTTAAAGGAATCTTTAAGAAAATAAAGCAAACATGGGGTTTCTTTAACACAGAACTATTTCAGTGCTGAAAATCTGAAGACTTCTTCATTAACTGTCCAATTTAGGCCCCAGGAATCACTTAGCCTTACGGTAAAATTTTATGTTGTTATTAGCTGGCAAATATTCAAAGCAGAAGTTTGGGGTTTTACTTCTGGCTCAACTACAGCCATCTTACTTTATGACATTAATGGAGTATTTGGATGGTATTTGTATACTGGAAATATGAAGAGAGAAATCCATTTCTTTAAGTTGCTAATAACCATCTTTCTAGCCTTATTGTGTGTATATGTGTGTGTGTGTAATTAAAAGTGGGGGAGGTATAAAACACAGAGTCTAAAATGAAACCTGACTTTTTTCAGCTCCAAGTTAAAAAGGAAATTCACAGTAAAATTTCAAAATAACCTCTAGTCCATTTAGGATGCAGAAATAAAAGATCAACTCCTGAACCAGTCATTCTTTTTCTTATTTTAAAACATGGTGAATGGCTAGGTGCAGTGGCTCACATCTGTAATCCCAGCACTTTGGGAGGCAGAGGCAGGAGACTCACTTGAGCCCAGGAGTTTAAGACCAAACTTGGCAAAATAGGGAGACCTTGTCTCTACAAAAAACAAAAAATTAGCTGGGCATGACAGTATGTGCCTGTAGCCCTAGCTACTTGGGAGGCTGAGGCAGGAGGATTGGTTGAGCCCAGGATCTAGGCTGCTGTGAGCTCTGATTATACCACTGCATTCCAGCCTGGTTAACAGAAGGAGAACCTGTTTCAATCAATCAATCAATAAAACATAATGAAAATAAAACCAAAAAGCTAGTTATATTTTAAAAGCAACAGTGCCAAACAACATGGGACTCATCAATGTTTCCCTTTTACCATGTTTCTTTAAATTTCTTTAAATTCAGCTAAAAAACCTGAAATTGATTACCTATAACTCACTGAAAGCAACATTTTTTTTTTTTTTTTTTTAGACAGGGTCTGGCTCTGTCAACCAGGCTGCAGTGTAGTGGTGCAATTACAGCACACTGCAGCCTTGACCTCCTGGGCTCAAGTGATCCTCCCAACTCAGCGTCTTGAGTAGCTGGGACTAAAGGCACATACCACCTCACCCAGCTATGTTTTTTTTCCCCCCACTTTTTTAGGCCATGTTTAGAAAAATAGAAAAGTTTAGAAAAAGAAGTAAAAGAAAAATAATCTCTTTACGCAGCTGAAATACTACTTAGAATTCTGTCACATTTCTTATTCATGATAGCCATTTCAGTATAGTTAGTGATGGTAAAGGAATAATTATTGGCATTGTTGGTTTAGTAGGGCAAAAAGGAAATAGAAAAAGTACACCCAAATATTTTTAATAACCTTTTCCTTTTCAGAGCACCATGAAGAAAGTGGGATGGAAGAGTAGGAGGTAGACTACAATTCATGACCTTGACATCAGATCTGCTGAGAAGCTGTCTCTCTGGTTTGAGTAGTATATAGTTAACTAATCCCCAAAATATGACTTTTAAAACCCACACTGTGATTACCCTGTATAATTAATAAGCACCACAGAGTTATGAGTAATAGACAAAGAGCTTCTTTGGTGAGGTCTCAGCCTGAGAACAGTTGTTTGGCTGTCTGCTTTCTCTTGCAGTACTTCATAGTAATTCCATAATCACTTACATAGTAATTACAAGTTGTATAATACAGACAGCTTTGCCTGTAAAGGAAAAGGATCTGTGGAATAACCTAAAAAGACTCCTTGTCAGAGAGCGATTCTCTTAAGTACATTCTAATATGGGATCAAATATAGGAAAGGTGAATTCAAAGTCTATATTTATTATACCAAACACTGAACTGCAACATGGAAGACAGAACATGGTATTTTTCAATCAACTTAATGATTCAGTCAGGTGAACTATATGGATTACAGGTTTAATAGTATAAATAATAATAAAACCCCAAAACAGATATTAAGATTTGAAGAATGAAGAAATTTAATGGGGCTGTGTAATGATGACCTATTCCTGCATACCAATCACCCCCAAAGTAGGCAGCCTAAATAATAAACATAAAAAAACATCTCACAGTTTTTTTTTTTTTTTTTTTTTTTTTTGAGACGGAGTCTTGCTCTGTCGCCCAGGCTGGAGTGCAGTGGCCGGATCTCAGCTCACTGCAAGCTCCGCCTTCCGGGTTCACGCCATTCTCCTGCCTCAGCCTCCCAAGTAGCTGGGACTACAGGCACCCGCCAGGTTGCCCAGCTAGTTTTTTGTATTTTTAGTAGAGACGGGGTTTCACCATGTTAGCCAGGATGGTCTTGATCTCCTGACCTCGTGATCCGCCCGTCTCGGCCTCCCAAAGTGCTGGGATTACAGGCTTGAGCCACCGCACCCGGCCCATCTCACAGTTTTGGAGGGTCAGGAATCTGGGAGGGGCTTAGCTGGGTGGTTCTGGTTCAGGGTCTCATGAGGTTGCAGTCAAACTGTTGGTCAGGGCTGTAGTTATCTGAAATCATGACTGGGCCTGGTGGACCCACTTCCATGCTTACTTACTCACATGACTGTTGGCATAGGCCTTGGCTCCTTACAAGTGCCAGCTTCCCACAGAGCAAGTGACCCCCAGATCCCTAAAAGAGACAGAGACCAAGATGCAAGTCCCAATGTCTTTTATAACCTAATCTTGGAAGTGACACACCATCATTTCTGATGTATTCTATCAGTCACACAGACCAACTCTGGTAAATTTGGGGGCAGACTACCCAAGAGTGTGAATATCAGGAGGTAGAGATCACTGGGAGCCATCTTGGAGGCTGGCTACAAGGTCAATGACTAGATGTGCTATCACTGTCATTTATATCTCAGGTCAAAATCTGAAGACCAAACACCTATATTCAAAACTATCAAAGCTGGGTTTTAATATATTAATGATATTTCAGTTATTTTATAAGAAATTTTAAATGATCTTAGATTTATGTTTTGGGGGGGTTTAGTAATAAAAATAAATTCAATTTTATGATTTTTAATCCAATAACAACATACACTTTAACTGAACAGAAATTCCTACATTGTCAGAAAACATGATGGTCTTTAATTGCAGACAACAGAAAAATAAATGGCTGGTTAGACAGATTCAATAAATAATAGAGGGTATTATCACAGCAGCCAGAGCACACTAGTCATCTATTACTCATTTATTTTTACTGTCACAGGCTGAATGAAACACACCACTACTGAAAGCTTAAAATCAAATCACATAATATTCTTAGAGTTGGCCATACTTGCTCTCCAGAAGTTTCAGTTGTGTTATTCCTAACTTCAAAACGAAATATGAAGTAGTCATCTCCACCTCACTTCCCAGGATAGTGTGTGTGTATATTCCAATCTTAAAGTAGGAAATCAATTTCTTTTTATTCTTTGGCACTAACATGAAAAATGGTTCAAAATCCAATGCTGAAGAATTAAGGCCCATTTAATTGGAAGTTTATATTCGACTACAAGGTTTTATTTTCAAGACTAAGGCTGGTACCATAACTGGATTAGGATGCATTTTTGCCACTAATGAGACAATTCTGAAGTGATATTTTAAAAAGTAATCAGCAATATGAACATCATAGGTCTTCAAAGAAATCTGAAGACCTCATGCCAGGGACCAGAACAAGAATATGATTCCAAGCATTTGGTTAATGCTACCAAAAGCACATTAAAAGGAATCATTTTCACATGCACATTGAATCTATTTATTGTCAAGTAATTCACACTATAGGTAAGTTACAGTTTATAGCAACCTGAGCAACTGGAAATAAAGCAAACATTCTGGATAAAAGTGACAACAATATTATAAGAAAATCTTGTTCTGGAAATTCCTTTACAATTGCTGAACAAGAACTAGATTTTAATGTTTGATACCAATAAAAGAGCTGATTTAGCCTCATTTAAATTAAACTTTAATTTTTGGAAAATAGTATAAAAATTTAACATGACAGTAAAGGGAAAAAATTTTCATGATTTAAAAATATTTCAGGTCAGGTTCAGTGGCTCACACCTATAATACCAGCACTTTGGGAGGCCAACGCAGGCAGATCACTTGAGGTCAGGAGTTCAAGAACAGCCTGGCCAATGTGGGGAAACCCCGTTGCTACTGAAAATACAAAAATTAGCCAGGTGTGGTGACTCACACCTGTAATCCCAGCACTTTGGGAGGCCAAGGTGGGCAGATCACTTGAGGTGACAAGTTCAAGACCAGTCTGGCCAACATGGTGAAACCCCGTTTCTACTAAAAATACAAAAATTAGCTGGGCATGGTGGCGCATGCCTGTAATCCCAGCTACTCAGGAGGCTGAGGCATGAGAATCGCTTGAACCTGGGAAGGGAAGGTTGCAGTGAGCCAAGATCGTACCACTGCACTCCAGCCTGGGTGACAGAGTGAGACTCTGTCTCAAAAATATTTTAACTAACTGTGAAATAGAATGAACTTCAAATATTCCCTTTGGAGTCAACCTGCAACCATAAATATTTATAAGAGCAATTATTTACATAAGGACTGATGACCATTTATTATTATTTGACTGAAGTGTACTAAATTCAAGACTAAAAATAGTTTTGTATAAATAGGTACAAGTGTGGCACTTCTGGCCCCTAGGCTGCTTGTTGACAGCATGAGAATATGAGTAAACAGGCTGGGCACGATGGCTCACGCCTGTCTGTAATCCCAGCACTTTGGGAGGCCAAGGCAGGTGATCAACTGAGGTAAGAAGTTCGAGAGCAGCCTGGCCAACATGGCGAAACCCCGTCTCTACTAAAAATACAAAAATTAGCTGGGTGTCGTGGTGGGTGCCTGTAATCCCAGCTACTTAGGAGGCTGAGGCAGGAGAATTGCTTGAACCTGGGAGGCGGAGGTTGCAGTGAGCTGAGACTGCTCCACTGCACTCCGGCCTGGGTGACAGAGTGAGACTCCGTCTCTTAAAAAAAAAAAAAAAAAAAAAGGAATATGAGTAAACAGCATAATGTAGCTGCTTCAACATTCAATTTCCAGAGTCCTGTGAAATGTTCTAATGAAACTGAAATCAAACGTGTTGAGAGTTTTTTTTCTTTTTTTTCTTACTTGTTCAGTGTAGGTAGGTGGTTGAAACAAATTATATGTACATTCTGAACTGAGTCCATAATAATAACCTTTTGAGGTGGGGAAGAAAATAAGTTTAGGAATTCAACAAGTACCGAACAGATTAATAAACTAATAAAGGGAGAATGCTCTGAATATAAATTAAGAATTTTAAAGTATAATTTAAAAATAATTTATTTTTCACTGAGGCGGGCAGATCACCGGAAGTCAAGAGTTTGAGACCAGTCTGGCCAACATGGTGAAACTCTGTCTCTACTAAAAATATAAAAATTAGTATGGCAGCACATGCCTGTAGTCCCCACTCAGGAGGCTGAGGCAGGAGAACTGCTTGAACCTGGGAGGCAGAGGCTGCAGTGAGCTGAGATCACGCCACTATACTCCAGCCTGGGCTACAGAGTGAGACACTATCTCAAAACAAAACAAAACAAAACAAAAACCAAACAACTTTATTTTTTAGAGCACTTTTGGGTTCACCGCACAATGCAGTAGAAGATACAGAGATCTCCCATATATCCCCTGCCCCACACAGGCACAGTCGCCCCATTATCAGTATCATCACCAAAGTGGTACATTTGTTCCAATTGAAAAAAGTATTATTTCAAATGATACATTAGATCCTAATCTCTTTTTTCAGGAGACTGTACATTTCTGAAAATACAATGAGAAGATGCATACCTTACACCATATACAAAAATAGAAATGCATCACAGACCTAAAGAGAAAATTGCAATAGGCAAAAGTATATGAAAAAGTGCTCAAGTCATTAGGGATCAGGGAGGTGTAAGTTAAAAAAATAAGAAGATACCACTATACAACCACTAGAATGGCTAATATTACAGACTGACAACATCAAATGTTGGAGAGAATGTAGAGTAACTAGAACACTCACACATTGCTAGTGAGAGTATAAAATAGTACAGTTACTTTGGAAACTGATTTGGAAATTTCTCATAAAGTTAGACAAATCCTACCTGTAATTCTACTTCTAAGTATTAAAATATTAATCCAAAAGATATAAAAAGACATATCTACAAAAGAGTTTTATACAATTACCTATAGCAGCTTTATTCATAATAGCCCCAAACTAGAAATAATCAGATATCAGTCTACAGGAGAATAAACAGAATGTGGTGCATTCATAAAATGGAATACTAGACAGCAATAAAAAGGAACAAAGTGCCAGGCGCAGTGGCTCAAGCCTGTAATCCCAGCACTTTGGGAGGCCGAGACGGGCAGATCACGAGGTCAGAAGATTGAGACCAACCTGGCTAACACGGTAAAACCCCGTCTCTACTAAAAAATACAAAAAACTAGCCGGGCGAGGTGGCAGGCGCCGGTAGTCCCAGCTACTTGGGAGGCTGAGGCAGGAGAATGGCGTAAACCTGGGAGGCAGAGCTTGCAGTGAGCTGAGATCCGACCACTGCACTCCAGCCTGGGCAACAGAGCGAGACTCCGTTTCAAAAAAAAAAAAAAAAGGAACAAAGTGCTGATACATACAGTGACACTGATGAACCTGAACATCATACTGAACAAAAAAAAAGAGGCCAGGCATAAAAGAGTATGTTCCATGTGACTCTGTTTAGATGAAGTTGTGGAATAAACAAAACTGAACTATGGTGAAAAAAAATCAGAACACTGGTTTCCTCTGGGGACAGGGGGATCACTGACTGGGAACGGGGACAAGCTCCTGGTGTGATAAGAATGTTCTGAGTCTTGATAGGAGTGTGGGTTATGTGGATGTGTGCATCTGTAAAAACACACTGAATTGAAATGTTTAAGATCTGTGCATTTCACTATATCCAAATTATACCTACAGCTAAACAATGTAAAATGTAAATATATGTAATAAAAGTTAAAAGGAAACAAGTTATATGTAGTGTATGTTTTACATACAGTATTTCCAAAACAGATAGGAAGGTCAAATCAAAGTAATTTTAACAATAATGACAGCAAAAACAACAGAGACGTTAACATTCGAGCGTTTATTGCGAGTGCTGAGTATTTTACATATCTAATCTATTCCTAACAACATTCCTTATGAAGTAAACATTACTACTATCTTCATTTTGTAGAAAAACTGAACATTAAACATGTGACTTTCCCAAGGCCGCAAAACTAATTAAGTAGTGAAGAACAATAAGTGGTATATATAGTTAAGTGCTGACTATGTTAGCTGATTGAGTAATACAGAAACACATCCCCAGGACTTTGAAGGAATGACTTTCAATTTAGTAGGTCTTGATCAGTAACTTAAAAATGAAACAAAACAGAATAAAAAACACTGCAGAGCACTGAATGTCACAAGATGCATTTTGAGGAACTTTTCTTCTAGCATAAGAATACAGGTGTGTACCCTGTATTCTTATGCTAGAAGTACCCTGCAAAGTCTACTTTTTAATATGTGTCACTGTCCAAAAAGTTTGAGAAACACTAGAATGGAATGAAGAATGCAAGAAATCTGAATCCTGAATCTATCATTTTAAACAATTTAAGCTATGATAAACATGGAAATTCTAACAGAAATGATAAGTAATCAGTATTATTGTTTTATTTTAAACTAACAAATGTTATAAAGTCTATAAACCAGGAGAGGTTTGGTCTAACATCAAATATACACAATGTAACAAAAAACAAACAACACAACACATTTCTGTGTTATCAGGGTTAAACAACCAAAATATTATTGGAGAAATCTGGGAAAGTTTTCCGGACTTGTGTGTGATTTGCAGAGCCTAGGCTTTGAATGGTTTGATTGAATACTTAATGTTTGCTGGGTACTGTGTATTATAAGTGACGTGAGTAATGACATGGGAATAGAGATGTGACTATGTAAGATGTAGTCCACTGCCCTCAAGGAGCTTAAAATTTGCTAGACAAGTATAAGGCCTAACATCAGCAATGAACAAATAGCCTCTCTGTTTAAATGTTTTCTAAACGATATCATTAATGTTTAGAGGAACACCAAGTACAATTTATTTGAGATCGGAATTTTCTAAGACTTAGACTTTACATTCACAAGGAATAGGAAGGAAAAGGCCAACCCTGGAAGTGGGTGGGTTCTGGCAGATAAATGGAGCAATCGGCAATTTAATGAATTACAGGAAACGCTATGAGGTTGGCGGGGTTCGGGTAGGGGGCCCACACAACCCAAAACTCTCTCTGAAGTATTACACAATGAAGCCCAGTCTACAGACTATAGCTGTGTGTGACACTTTAAGTTAACCCTATGAACTTGAAAAACCTTTGTTGGAGATGTGCTGGGCTCTTTCATTCACTATTAACAGAGAGTGCAGAAAACTTCAAGGTTAATATATTTTAAAAGAGCTCAGCAAACAAGATGTTAAAGGATATCTTCATTTCCTCTGGTTAAGGTACTCTATGGGAGAGAGATCTGAAGCTGCATAACTGTGAGATGGGTCTTAACTAAAAATTTATTTGAAGCAAGTTTCTTCAATTATAAACAGACTGATATCACACAGAAACATGCCAAGAAACAAGCTGCTCAAAAGTAAGGTCCTGGGAAGAGGGCCTTATCGTGGTTAAGAAGTAGAAACTATTCATATTTAGAAGTAATCAACTAACAGGAATAAGAAATTTGTGGGGGAAGTGGAGGTGGAGGTGTGAAAAGAGACAGGGCAGAATGAAAAAGGGGATAGTAATACTTTAAGATCCCCAGCATGGTGAGAGCAGGATGCCAGGGCAGGCAAACAGAAGCAAGGACAGTGTAATCATACATCCTAATGACAGAGATAGAGTATCTAAGTAACATATTAAGAGAAAGAACAAGCCCTATGTCACAAGTCAGCAGATGGAAAGGAAGCAATTTCGGCTGTCACTGTAGCCTTACGTAGAGAGAAGTAGCTAGCTACCTATTCGGTTTCAACCAGCAAATAGACAGATTGCAACTCAAATTAAGGAAGGATCATTCTTCTTTAGAGAACAAAATGGGGAAAGAGTAAAAAGGTCAAGACTAAAAAGTAAAAGGTGGGCTATCATTGCATTGCAGGGTGTTTAGTGATAATTTTGAATATAACCTGGCAATGGTCATCACTGCAATAAGGCACAAATATATGGTGAAATCATGCATGCTAAAGTTGACCACTGCAACTATTAAGTCCAAGTAATCCCAACCTAAGACTGCCTTTATCTTCTGTTCATGACAGAAGTAAACAACAAACCCACAACCAACATCATACTGAATATGCAAAAGTTGGAAGCATTCCCCTTGAAAGCTGGCAAAAGATAAGGTTGCCCTCTCTCACCACTCCTATTGGAAATCCTGGCCAGGGCAATCAGGCATGATAAACAAATAAAGGGCATCCAAATAAGAAGAGAGGAAGTCAAACTATTCCTGTTTGCAGATGACATGATTCTATATCTAGAATAGACACAGAAATATAGACTACAGAAAATCCTATAGTCTCAGTCCAAAAACTCCTTCAGCTGATAAACAACTTTAGCAAAGTCTAGGATACAAAATCAACATACAAAAATCACCAGCATTCCTACACACCAACAACAGCCAGGCTGAGAGCCAAATCAGGAACGTAATCCCATTCACAGTTGCCACACTCAGAATAAAATAGCTAGGAATACAACTAACCAGGGAGGTGAAAGAGCTCTACAATGAGAATTACAAAACAATGCTCAAAAAAATCAGAGATGACAAAAACAAATGGAAAACCACTCCATGCTCATGAACTATAGAATCAATATTATTAAAATGGCCATAATGATCAAAGCAACTTACAGGTTCAATGTATTTCCATCAAACCACCAATGACATTCTTCACAGAACTAGAATAAACTATTTAAAAATTCATACAGAACCAAAAAAGAGCCTGAACAGCCAAGGCAATCCTAAGCAAAAGAACAAAGCTGGAGGTATCATGCTACCCAACTTTGAACTATACTACAGGGCTATAGTAACCAAAACAGCATGGTACTGGTACAAAAACAAACACATAGACCAATGGAACAGAATAGAGAGCCCAGAAATAAGGCAACACACCTACAACCAACTGCTCTTCAACAAAGCTGACAAAACCACTGGGGGTAAGGACTCCTTATTCAGTAAGTGTTGCTGGGATAACTGGCTAACCATATGCAGAAAATCAAAACTGGACCCTTTCCTTACGCCATATACAAAAATTAACTCAAGATGGATTACAGACTTACATGTAAACCCAAAACTACAAAAACCCTGGAAGACAACCTAGACAATACCATTCTGGACATGGAAACTGGCAAAGATTTCACGACAAAGACAACAAATGCAATTGCAACAGAAGCAAAAATTGATAAATGGGATCTAATTACTTAAGTGCTTCTGCACAGCAAAAGAAACTATCAACAGAGTAAACAGACAACCTACAGAATGGGAGAAAATGTTTGCAAACTATGCATCGGACAAACGTCTAATATCCAGCATCTATAAGGAAGGAACTTGGCCAGGTGTGGTGGCTCACGCCTGTAATCCCAGCACTTTGGGAGGCCGAGGCGGGTGGATCACGAGCTCAGGAGATCGAGACCATCCTGGCTAACACGGCGAAACCCCGTCTCTACTAAAAATACAAAAAATTAGCTGTGTGTGGTGGCGCATGCCTGTAGTCCCAGCTACTTGGGAGGCTGGGGCAGGAGAATTGCTTGAACCCAGGAGGCAGAGGTTGCAGTGAGCCAAGATCACGCCACTGCACTCCAGCCTGGGCAACAGAGTGAGACTCCGTCTCACAACAAAAACAAACAAAAAAACCCCGAAGGAACTCAAACAACTTTACAAGAAAAAAAACCAAGCAATTCTATTAAAAAGTGGGCAAAGGACACGAATAGACATTTTTCAAAAGAAAACATACATGTGGCCAACAAGCATATTTTAAAATGCTCAATATCACTGATCATTAGATAAATGCAAATCAAAACCACAATGAGATACCATCTCATAGTAGTCAGAATGGCTATTATTAAAAAGTCAAAAAATAACAAATGGTGAGGTTGCTGAGAAAAGGGAACACTTATATACTATTAGTGGGAGTGTAAACTGGTTCAACCATTGTGGAAAGTAGTGTGGCAATTCCTCAAAGACCTAAAAACAGAACTACCAGCACTCCCATTACTCAATATATACCCAAAGGAATATAAGTCATTCTACCACAAAGACATGCACATGAATGTTCACTGCAGACTATTCACAATAGCAAAGACACAGAATCAGTCTAAGTGCCTATAGTGGTAGAATGAATAAAGAAAATGTGGTACATATACACCACGGAATACCACACAGCCATAAAAAAGAATGAGATCACGTCGTTTGCAGAAACATGGATGGAGCTAGAAGCCATCATCCTTACCAAACGCAGGAACCAAATACCACATGTTCTCACTTATAAGCGGGAGCTAAATGATGAGAACATATGGACATAAAGAGAGGAACAACAGACACTGGGGCCTATTTGACAGTGGAGGATGGGATGAGGGAGAAGACAAGAAAAAATAACTACTGGGTACTAGGGGTGATAAAATAATCTGTACAACAACCCCCCATGACATTAGTTTACCTATATAATAAACCTGCATATGTACCCCTGAACTTAAAATAAAAGTTAAAAAAAAAAGTATACTAAAGGGAGCCAGGCACAGTGGCTCATGCCTATAATTCCAGCTACTTGGCAGGTTGAAGGAAGAAGATCACTTGAGGCCAGACATGTGAGACCAGCCTGGGCAACATAGTGAGATCTATCTCTAAGAAAAAAAAGAAGTGTGCTAAAGGGGATTGGGATACGGATGGACAAGAAGAACAGGAGTGATCTTTGGTGGCATGAGCTCTTCTTTTCATTCTGAAGTGTGGCAACACCATATGGAAACTTCAAATGTCACCAGATAAGAATAGAATAACCAAGACCCCCTTTTCCATTTTAATCCTATAAGAAGAGGAAAATTGGCTCTATTCTAGGCCTCTAAGACTCTGTTTTGGCACCTTCTTCCCTTAATGATTTCTAGGTCTGTTGTGAAGATGTCAGTCATTTGTCCTATGACAGATATTTGTAGAAAAGGATGGACAAGAGCCTGAAAAAGACATTTTAAAGGTCAAAGAACTCAAAGTTATCAATTTGGAAAGCAAACAGACAAAGGGGGACAATAAAGATTTTGTGAAAGCCAAAGAAACAAACAAACAACAACAGTAAAACGGGACAAAAAATAAATAAAAAAGCAAATCTCAAAAAAAAAAAAAAAAGTCGCAGGCGAAATGGAGGATCAGTCGATACATTCCGAAAGATAGAGAACCTGTGTAATTTAGACAGATGACCATAAAGGTCCTTAGCTAAAAAGTCTGGGAAATAATATTTTTGTATGTATCCAGATGAAGAAAAGACAAGCAACACTGTACTATTTTTTTTCATACTGAACTATTTTATCTGATACTCAAAGTTCCCCTTACTAACTAGTCAGGGAATGCAGATGATCACATCGCAGTTTGATAGGAAAGGATACCAAGATTAAATGTCAGTTGAAAATTAACAAATAATAGGAAATAATTTCCAAACCATTTTTTCTTTAGATGAATACAAAACAGTGAGCAAAAGTACATATTCCAATTATGTGGTATCCTTCACTACCAATAAAGAAACAAACACAACGCAATGATTTCCTGTCTGAAGAACAAATTGTTCCTTCTTAGTACAGGGTAAGATGTAAATAATGTCACTAAATGGAAATTATCAACAACAGTAAAAGTTATAAAACTGTATTACTAAAGTTAAGCTTCTTTTCTGAGAAATATGAATTAATAATTAGCAATCTGTTTTGAGCCTTGAATACATTCAAAGTAGACTTACAAGGCCTGAACTCATTCTCTTGCATGACAAATGCTTATGAAGTACTTACTTGGGTCGAGATACCTGGGATATAGTGGCAAATAAGATTAAGGACCTGCCCCCTCCAAGGAGCTTACATTTAGTGGGAAAAAAAAAAAAAAATAGTAAACATAAAGAAAGTAGACAAATCCCTATAATCTGTGATGCTTATCAGCACAAATATATAAATTCTCCTATTATCACTAATTCAGTGTAGACAACAGAAAAAGAGAAACCATGTTATGTATGATTCAATTTTATGAACATTTATTGGGTACACTTTTTTTTTTTTGAGACAAGAGTCTTGCTCTGTTGCCCAGGCTGGAGTGCAATGACATGCATCTCGGTTCACTGCAACCTCTGCCTCCCGGGTTCAAGTGATTCTCGTGCCTCAGCCTCCCAAGTAGCTGGGATTACAGGTGTGTGCCACCATGCGCGGCTAATTTTTATATTTTTAGCAGAGATGGAGTTTCACCATGTTGGCCAGGCTAGTCTTGAACTCCTGACCTCAGATGATCCACCTGCCTTGGCCTCCCAAAGTGCTGGGATTACCAGTGTGAGCCACCACACCCAGCTGGATACACTTTTTATGTGAAGGGTTCTAGGTGTGAAGAAGAAGGAAAGGAAAATGGTATTCCAAGCAAGGGAACAGTTCAAGCAAGGTATGGAAGAATGAAAATGCATAATTTGGCTACAGAGGTCAGATTCATAGCTAGCAGACTGGCAGGAAATGAGACTAGGTTCCAGCCAGTCTGCAAATGTCTTGAATGTAATGTCTTTAAAGCTTAATTTTCTAGGCAGCAAGGAGTCACAAGAGGTTTTCAAAGAGAAAAACAACAAAATCCACTTGATACTAATGATGGTTAGGCTACAAATCTAGGATATAAGATGAGTAGCAGAGTGTCAGATAGGAGGCTAGATCCAGACACCATTTGGATCTAAAGTCAAAATATTAAGAGGGAGAGAGATACCACATTTAAGGGGTATTCAGGAGGAAGAGCCTACAGGTTTTGGCACCTGATTAGACACGAAGAGGGAAGACACACAGATACTTTGAAGTATTTAGGTTGGGTGAGTGGATGGCTGGTGATACCCTTAACCAAAACAGAGAACAAAGGCAGAACACACAGGCTTTTAGGGAAGGATGCAGAGACTGTGATATGGGATATTTAGGTACATATGTCAAAAAGGCACTTGGATATATGGGTCTAGGTATAAGAAAATAACAAATCTGGGTGTTAACAACTCATAGAAACCAATAAAAAGGATGAAATCACCCACTGAGGAAGAGAGTAAATAGGTTACGATGTGACAGGGCTAAGAACAAAGTATCAGGAAACATCTGTTTATGTATTATTCATTCAGCTAATATACTCTACATACCACTGTGCTATGCTAGGTGTAGACCTGAAGTCACACAGGAGGCCAGGTATGGTGGCTCATGCCTGTAACACCAGCATTTTGGGAGGCCAAGACGGAAGGATTGCCTGAGGCCAGCAGTTCAGGACTAACCTGGGCAACATGGCAAGACCTCGTCTCTTTAAAAAAAAAAAAAAGCCACATAGGAGACTCAGTAAAATAAGTGTATACTACGGAGTATGACACAGCAGATAGAAGCAACAGATCATGTGAAGACATGGCAACATGATGGACTGCAAAGGCACAGTAATTATAAAAAGTAAGAAACAGGACAAGCTAGATAACACAATACCATTTATGCAAATTGATACATACAAGGCAATACATTTCACAAGAATATATACAAATAAAAAATGTTTAAGAATAGTTGCTTATGGAGACCAAGAAGGGCATGGGAGTAGAAACTGAGGATACAGGGAATTTTTTTATTATTATGTTTTTCTCTTTTTTTGAGATGGAGTCTTGCTCTGTTGCCCGGGCTGCAGTGCAGGGGCACAAATCTTGCCTCACTGCAACCTCTGCTTCCCGGGTTTAAGCCATTCTCCCGCCTCAGCCTCCTGAGTAGTGGGATTACAGGCATGCACCATTGTGCCTGGCTAATTTTTGTATTTTAGTAGAGACAGGGTTTTGCCATTTTGGCCAGGCTGGTTTCGAACTCCTGACCTCAAGTGATCCACTCGCCTTGGCCTCCCCAAGTGCTGGGATTACAGGTGTGAGCCACTGCGCCCAGCTGTGGGGAATTTTAAAACAAAACAAACACACACACAACCATACAAAAATGAGTAACATTTTGGCTTCTACCCTTTAGGATCTTAAAAGTCTATAGGGCAAGAGACAATGCTATTTCAATATAGTTATGAAAAGTGCTATAGTAGATTTTGAATGGTATGCGATGGGAACTACAGGAAAGGACATTTTATCTAGTCACAGAAGATATCAAATTTAAGAGGAATATGGAAGAAAAAAACACAAAGGAGTCTGAGAAGGACCAAGACAAGAATATCACAGAAGCCAAGGAAAGAAGTTTAACAAGGAGGATGGTCAACGCCGTTGAACGCTGAGTTAGGTGATTGTAATCTAATTAAAAGAGGCCATCAGAGGTTACTTTTAACTTCAAAATGTAAAATTCATTATTGTAGTAGAAACAAAAGGCAAATGAGTAATGAGGAATGAGAAACTAGAAGCAGGAGTACAAATTACATTTAAATATTTCAGTGTAAAGAGAGAAAGAGAAATAGGGTGATAACTCAGAAGGACGGCAAGATTGAGTTCTCTTCTTTTTTTTTTTTTTTTAAATATAGAATGGAAAGTTTCAAACAGGCTTTAGCCAACGATAAGTAGTAGTATTAAAAGAAGAAACTAGGTCACCAAGTGAGAAGGCAAGGTGTAACTGATGGAGTAAGGTCATGAAGAAACAGGGTCAAGATAAGATCAAGAGTACAGGTGGCATTACTCTTAGAATAGGGTGGTGTAAGAAAAGAATGTGTTATTAAATGGATGAAAAAAATCTCTAGACATTTCCAATCAGTAAGAACAGAGACTTAAAAATAATACAATCATATACTCATTTCTACCAATGAATCCAGTCTCCTTGACATCCCATTGTGCATATTGTATTTCTTAAAAATTTTTATTTTAATTCCATCATCAGTAAATATTTTCTCATAAAAATTCAAACTATAGGCCGGGTGCGGTGGCTCATGCCTGTAATCCCAGCACTTTGGGAGGCCGAGGCGGGTGGATCACGAGGTCAGGAGATCGAGATCATGGTAAAACCCCGTCTCTACTAAAAATACAAAAAATTAGCCAGGCAGGGTGGCAGGCGCCTGGAGTCCCAGTCACTCGGGAGGCAGAGGCAGGAGAATGGCGTGAACCCGGGAGGCGGAGCTTGCAGTGAGCTGAGATAACACCACTGCACTCCAGCCTGGGTGACAGAGTGAGACTCCGTCTCAAAAAAAAAAAAAAAAAAAAAAAAAAAAAAAAAAAAAAAAAAAAAAAAATTCAAACTATATAGATAAAGCTGAAGCTCTTCCTGACCATAACCCCCTTTCACTTTCCTCCCTAAAAGTTCTTAGTATGTTAGGTATCCTCCCAGATAATTTCTTTTTCTAATTTAAGTTTTTTAATTTAATTTTTTTGTAGAGACAGGGTCTTGCTTTGTTTCCCAGGCTGGTCTCAAACTTCTGGTTTCAAGTGATCCTCTGTGCCCAGCCTCCATTTCCAAGAATATATATACATTCGCATGTGTGTGGTGTCTGTGTGTATAAAACCTAATTACATAGATATTATTATTGTGTAAAATCGTTCTGCAATTTGTTTTCACTGTCTGAGAGAGATCTTTTTAAGTCAGTACATAGCTTTTTTTCTCATTAAAAAAATTATATAATATTCCATACTAAGGATGCACCAGTTTATGCAGCCATTGATGGAACTTAGTGATGAACATTTATGTTGTTTACAGTTTCCAATACTGTATTAAACAATGCTGCAATAAGCAAACTTGTGCATATGTGAGAGGACTGTTTTGTAGAATAGTTATATTACTATGCTTTTCTAACAAAACAATTTTGCACAATAAAACTCCCAGTTCATTCTATAAATGCCTCCTTTCCATAAAGATTTTCAGCAAACATACAAGATGGTTTTCTCCTATCTTCCAAATTATTCTTACAACTGGCTAACTGGAATACTAAATGATATACCATGGGTTTTAGTTTTAGAAGCAACCTCTTTGTCTTCCTTTGCTTCTCTTCTCTTTATGGGGACAACTAGAAATAACCCCTGATTAATTTCAAATCACAAGGCTAACACATGCAAGGAAGATACAATAAGAGGAAGTCAAAATAGGAATAAGCTATTTCCCTTTTTTATTTGTTTTAGTTACAGGCTGAATAAATGCAATGAAATTCCTCACTGCTGTAATCTTTCCTGAAGCTCCTCCATAACTGCTGGAAAACTATATGTTCTCTAAATAGGTACTGTTTTATGAACTGAATTTCCCCTTTCTTCAAAAACATTAAAACAGCAACAATAACAACAAAACGAAACACAGAACCCACAGGAAGACATCAGTCAAACGAAAAATTTGCTTATTCTTCTGGCATCTTCATTCTTGAACCCCTAAATGCCACAATTTGTAATATGAATGATGACATGATAAAAAGTTATACAGCGAACAGCTGATGCCAGACAATAATTTTTAAGAGCTAGCTGGCCGGGCACACTGGCTCATGCCTGTAATCCCAGCACTTTGGGAGGCAGAGGCAGGCAGATCACGAGGTCAAGAGATGGAGACCATCCTGGCCAACATGGTGAAACATGTATTTTAGTCTCTACAAACATGTATTCTAGTCTCTACTGACACGTATTTCAGTTTCTACTAAAAATACACAAAAATTAGTTGGACGTGGTGGCATGTTCCTGTAGTCCCTGCTATTTAGAAGGCTGAGGCAGGAGAACTGCTTGAACCTGGGAAGCAGGGGTTGCAGTAAGCCGAGATCATGCCACTGCACTCCAGCCTGGGCAACAGAGTGAGACTCTGTTTCAAAAAAAAAAAAAAAAAAAAAAAGAGCTAGCTATGGCCTGGTGTGGTGGCTCATGCCTGTAATCCCAGCACTCTGGAAGGCCAAGGCGGGTGGATCACTTGAGGTCAGGAGTTCGAGATCAGCCTGGGCAAAATGGAGAAACTCCATCTCTACAAAAAAAGTACAACAACAACAAATTAGCCAGGTGGGTGTGGTGGTGCATGCCTATAGTCCCAGCTACTTAAGAGGCTGAGGCGAGAGGATCACTTGAGCCCAGGAGGCGGAGGTTGTATTGAGCTGAAATCACATCATTGCACTCCAGCATGGGTGACAGAGTGAGACCCTGTCTCAAAAAAGAAAGGGCAGGGCAGGGCAGGGCAGGGCAGGGAGAGAGAAAGAAAGAAAGAAAGAAAGAAAGAAAGAAAGAAAGAAAGAAAGAAAGAAAGAAAGAAAGAAAGAAAAAAGAAAGAAGAAAGAAAGAAAGAAAAAGAAAGAAAAGAAAGAAAGAAGGAAAAAGAAAGAAAGAGAGAGAGAAAGAAAGAAAGGAAGGAAGGAAGAAAGAGAGAGAGAGAGAGAGAAAGAAAAGAGCTAGCTGTTATACATGGGGTTTGATGTTTTTCTGAATGGAGCAAAGACATTTACTCGCTTAAGAATGCAGTCCTTTTTTAAATAAATAGCCAATTTATGAACAACCAACACATATGAATAGCCTGTCCTGTACCTTTTGAATCTGGCACTTCCGGCCGGGCGCGGTGGCTCAAGCCTGTAATCCCAGCACTTTGGGAGGCCGAGACGGGCGGATCACGAGGTCAGGAGATCGAGACCACCCTGGCTAACACGGTGAAACCCCGTCTCTACTAAAAAATACAAAAAACTAGCCGGGCGAGGTGGCGGGCGCCTGTAGTCCCAGCTACTTGGGAGGCTGAGGCAGGAGAATGGCGTGAACCCGGGAGGCGGAGCTTGCAGTGAGCTGAGATCCGGCCACTGCAATCCAGCCTGGGCCACAGAGCAAGACTCCGTCTCAAAAATAAATAAATAAATAAATAAATAAAAATAAAAGAATCTGGCACTTCCCTCTTACTAATTTCATGCTCTTCCTAGAACAGATCATTAGAGGAGTTCCTACCATTCTCAAAAGAACCAAGCTAAAAGGAAGGAAGGAAGGAAGAGGCTTTGTGAGACGTATTTCTGGCTTCACCAGTGGCAACTTAATACTGTCTTTTTTTAAGAATTTAGTACACAGCTCTGTGACTTTCTTTACTATATATAAAGATCTTTCATTTTAATAGTTTCACAGTATTTTATTCTACAATCACACCATAATTTACTGACTAGAACCCTAATAAGAGACACTAAATTGTTTCTAGCATTTTGTTTCTACAAATTATGCTGTAATGAGTATCTTCACACATATACTTTATTATGTAAAGATCAGATCTAAGAACATCTGTATTGTAAAGGCTTAAGAACATCTGTAGCAGAAATACCTAGAAATGAAATTTCTTCTAGATACATGCATTTTTTTAAGAAAGAGGTAGGGTCTTGCTATGTTGCCCAGGCTGAAGTACAACAGCTATTCACAGGCAAAATCATTTTACACTATAGCCTGGAACTTGTGGCCTCAAATGATCCTCCCACTTCAGCCTCCCAAGTAGCTGGGACTATAGGCGAGTACCACCATGCCTGGCTCTGCATTTTTAAATTTGATAGATATTTCCAAACTCTCCTCAACCATTTGAGGACAACAATATAGGAGAGTGCCAGTTGCTCCTCACCTTTACAGGTACAGTTTATAATGAAACATATTTTATCTCTTATGGTCAGATCCTATAGTTCATTTAGCTGAGCACGGTTAATCTGAAAATAATACATTAAATTACAAGAGATGAGCTCCAGGATCTGCATGTAGAATATCAACTTCACATGGGTATAGAGATTTCAGCAACATATCACACATAGAAACACTCTGAAAACTATAGAGGACTATATACAATGCTAGTTCTTGTTAAAGGAATTAACTTTGGGAATAGCTTATGATTCCATAGCTCAGCAAAATTCTTTTAGAATTTTATAAGAAACATACCTAAATAAATCTTATTTCCAGTCTCAGGACCTGCCAAGATGAAACAAAGTACAATTTTGCCACTATAAAACAAATTAAGACATTACAGGAAGTGCGTTAGACTAATGTTTTTCAAACTTTGGATCACAGCTCATTAGTGGATCATAAAACTAGTCTAGTGGGGTCATAATCAGCATTTAAAGAAAAATGAAGTATAACAGAAAATATTACAGTACAGTATGGTATAGTGCAAACATTATAGTATAGTAAAACACAAAGTAAATTCTAGTGAAATTTTGGTTTTAGTTAGTGTAAGTATATAGGTGTGTATATGTGTCCTGGATTATGGTGAAATGTGAAATGTATTTCAAAAATGTTTAAAAGATAACTCTTTAGACTGTGGTACGATAAAAGGTATCTTTATTCGAGTCTTCTTTTTTCTTCCCCCAAACTCTGCAATCTTTTTCTGGATAGTTTGGAAATTTAGGTTGGTTTTTTAGGCAGAGACAGTTGAGTTATTTCAGGTGGGTTGGAAAGAAATAACATTAACTTAATATCAGGAACAACAAAAAAAGAAGAATTTAATGGTAGGTCTGATTAGCTCTAACGTATTTTCCCACAAAGTGAATAATAGAAGGCTAAAGTATCTTCTTTGGGCAAGAATGTTAATAAACTGAGAGTTGAGAAAAAAATGTGTTGTACAAGATTATTGTTACTTAAAAAAATCAACATTTCTGAAATAAAAGTAATTAAGATATAAAGCAGAAGTTCTGAAGAAAAAATTAAAATATGCATATGATTCCACTACCTAGGGCCAACCACTATTAACACTCAAACTACAAATTTCAATGTATTTGCTTGAGTCTTTTATGTGTGTGTATATGTGTGTTTGTGTTTGTGTATATATATTATATATATAAAATACTTATAATTGAGATTAAAGGATATATTTAATTTTGTCCTAGGAACACTACTATGTCATTCAAAATTTTTCATATGCATCTTATTATAAAATGGCTTCATAATGTTCCATCATGTGGATATACCACCCAATTCATGTAGCTATTAATAAAGGATTTACTTTTTTTTTTTTTTTGAGACAGAGTCTTGCTGTGTTGCGCAGGTTGGGGTGCAGCGGCGCGATCTTGGCTCACTGCAACTTCCGCCTCCTGGGTTCAAGTGATTCTCCTGCCTCAGCCTCCCAACTAGCTGGGACCACAGGCATGTGCCACCATGTCCAGCTAATTTTTTTTGTGGTTTTAGTAGAGTGGGGTTTCACCGTGTCAGCCAGGATGGTCTCGATCTCCTGACCTCGTGATCCATCTGCCTCAGCCTCCCAAAGTGCTGAGATCACAGGCGTGAGCCACTGCACCCAGCAGGATTTACTTTTTCTGAAGACTTAATTGCCAGATCAATATAACTATGTTATCATGGGTTGTTTGAGGGGTAACTGGAAGTAACTTATATAAAATGTTGTTTCGTAAATGGATTTTTAAGTAAAATCATGTCGACTACAGCAACTCTCCTCAATAGGTGTCTTAAGATTAGTAAATTCAGTAAAAGAAACCAATCCTGAATTTTTTTACCCAAAAGTAAAACAGAGAAGCAATACTATGTTTACTTATTCTGCAACAACTGACTTTGGAGCAGCATTCAGATATAGGGGATGTCACCTATAAACACAATCCCCTTTAGAATGCATGTTCTTGTACTCCCAGATTAACGATGACAAAAAATGCCTTCAGAAAAATACTAAAGGAATGGTAATTTTGATGTCTATTTCCTGACTGATCCACTAAAAATCAACTTAAATGGTTTACCATAAAAGGAGCCTTTAAGATAGTTTCAAATAGATTATTTCTGTTATTCTTGGGAAAGGGGTAATAATATTCTATCAGGTATAAAAATTCACACTTTGTATTTTTGTCTTTGGAAAAACGATCATAAGCAGCCAATAAAATATTAAAACTAATAAAAGACAAAGGAAAGTTGCTTTAAAGGAGAGGAGTTCACAAAAGCAGTAGAGTTATTATTTGTTTCTTCTGTTGAAATGTTTATGATTTTTAAATTATTAAGTTTTGCCATTGGGAGGCCAGGTGTGGTGGCTCACTCCTGTAATCCCAGAACTTTGGGAGGCTGAGGTGGGCAGATCCCTTGAGGTCAGGAGATTGAGACCAGTCTGGCCAATATGGTGAAACCTCGTCTCTCCTAAAAATACAAAATTAGCTGGGTGTGGTGGTGGGCAACCGTAATCCCAGTTACTCAGGAGGCTGAGGCAAGAGAATTGTTTGAATCCAGGAGGCAGAGGCGGCAGTGAGCCAAGATCATGCCACTGCACTCCAACCTCAGTGAAGGGCAAGACTCTGTCTCAAAAACAAAATAAAACAAAAAAGTTTTGCGATAGGGAAAATGATTTAATTACCAGACTCTACTCAGCAAAATTTTACTTTCTTTTCTTTTTTCTCTTTTTTTAGAGATGGGGTCTTGCTATATTGCCCAGGCTAGTCTTCAAGTCCTGGCTTCAAGTGATCCTCCTGCCTTGACCTCCTAAAGTTCTGGGATTACAGGTGTGAGCCACTGTGCCCAGCACAGCAACATTTTAAAAATTAAAGAATTTAAAAAATTACAGAATTTAGTTTCTAAAAAGCAGCAGAATAAATCTGAAAAAGCTACCCCACATCACTCTACTTGATCTCAGAGAAGGTCAATAAAAAAGGGGATGAAGCTCTCTTTCACACAATACTTCAGACACACAACAAGGGCATAAAAATTTTTATGCTTTTAATAGGTACAGAAAAAGCAGGACAAAATCCAGCATCCATTCCTGATAAAAATTCCCTACAAATTAAAAATAGAAATTTCCTCAATCTGATAAAGAGCATTTGCGAAAAACCTACAGCTAACAACTTGACAGACTGAATGCTTTCTGGGAAGAAGACACAGATATCCCCATCATTTCTACTTGACATTGTACTAGAGGTTCTAGTCAATGTAGTAAGACAGAGAGACAGACAGACAGACAGACAGACACACACACACACAGCATCCAGATTAGAAAGAAATAAGTAAAACTGTCCTTATTTGCAGACATAATAGTCTGTAGAAAATCCAATGAAAATGACTGACTGATTGATTGATTGAGCCAGGGTCTTATGCTATCTTCCAAGCTGGAGTGCAGTGGTGCAATTATATATAACTCATTGCAGTCTCAATCTCACTGATTCAATCAAGTCTCCTGCCTCAGCCTCCCTAGTAGCTGGGGCTACAGATGCAGGCTACCACCCCTAGCTGGTTTTTTTTTTTTTTTTGACAAGGGGTTTCACCATGTTGCCCATTCTGGTCTTGAACTCCTGGACTCGAATGATCCACCCACCTAGGCCCCAAAATACTGGGATTATATAGGCATGAGCCACTGTGACAGGCCCCCATGGAATTTATTTTAAAAGCTACTAGAATTAATAAGTGAGTTTATTGGCATGGTTGCAGGATATAAAATCAATGTATACAAAAATCAATTTTGTTTCTTTTTTGGAGGGGACGGAGTCTTGCTCTCCCACCCAGGCTGGAGTGTGGTGGCACGATCTCAGCTCACTGTAAGCTTTGCCTCCCAGGTTCAAATGATTCTCCTATCTCAGCCTCCTGAGTGGCTGGGACTACAGGCGTGTGCCACCTTGCCCGGCTAGTTTTTGTACTTTTAGTAGAGACGGGGTTTCATCATGTTAACCAGGCTAGTCTTGAACTCCTGACCTCAGGTGATCTGCCTGCCTCAGCCTCCCAAAGTGCTGGGATTACAGGTGTAAGCCATCCCAACTGGCCAATTTTATTTCCGTAAAACAGCAATAAACCATCAGAAATTAACATCTAACAAACAATACTGGCTGGGTGCAGTGGCTCATGCTTGTAATCCCAGCACTTTGGGAGGCTGAGATGGGAAGATCACTTGGGTCCAGGAGTTCAAGACCAACTTGGGCAACATAGTGGGATCCTATCTCTCTAAAAAAAAAAAGAATCTACCTGGGCATGGTGGTGTGTGTCTGTAGTCCCAGCTACTTGGGAGGCTAAGGCAGGAGGATCACTTGAGCCTGGGGACTTGAGGCTGCAGTGAGCCATGATCATGCCCCTACACTCAGCCTGGGTGACAGAGTGAGACCCTGTCTCAAGAAAACAAACTAAACCAAAACAACAACAACAAAACCCAATACCATTTACAGTATCATCAAAAGCATGAAACACTTAGGGGTAAATCCGACAAAAAAATGTGAAAAAGTTATACGCTAAAAGCTACAAAGCACTGCTGAGAGAAATTAAAGACAACCTAAATAAATGATGAGATATAGCATATTCATAGATCGAAAAACACAATGTTGTTAAGATATGAATTCTCCCCAAATTGATCTCTAGATTAAATACAATCCCAATCAAAATCCCAACAAGATTTTTAAAGAAATTGGCGAGCTGATTCTATTCATATGGAAATGCAAAGGACCATAAATAAGAAAAACAAGTTTCAAAAAGAATACAAGTTGGAGGACTAACACTAACTGATTTTAAGTTACCACAAGGCCACGATAATCAAAACAGTGTGGTATTGGCATCAAGGCAGACAAATAGATCAAAAGAACAGAACAGAGGGTCTAGAAATAAACACATGAATATAGGGATAACTGACTGATGAAGATGCAAAGACCATTCTAAAGAGGAAGGATAATCTCAGCAATTGGTGCTAGAATAACTGGAGAGCTATATGCAAAAAAAAAAGGGTCCACATGTTATACTACATAACAACATTAACTGAAGATACATCATAGACCTAAGTGTAAAACTTAAAACTATGAGACTTATAAGAAAAACAACAAAAACCAAAAAAACAGGAGAAAACCTTTCTGACCTTGGTTTAGGCAAAGATTTCCTAGATATAACATTAAAAACAAAATCCATAAAAGAAAAATTGATAGGCTGGGTGCAGCAGCTCACGCCTGTAATCCCAGCACTTTGGGAGGCTGAGGCGGGTGGATGACCTGAGGTCAGATCCAAGACCAGCCTGACCAACATGGTGAAACCCTGTCTCTACTAGACACAAAAAATTAGCCAGGTATGATGGCGTGTGCCTGTTATCCCAGTTAGTTGGGAAGCTGAGGCAGGAGAATCACTTGAACCCAGGAGCCAAAGGTTGCAGTGAACTGAGATCACGTCATTGCACTCCAGCCTTGGCAATACAGCGAGACTCCATCTCAAAAAACAGAACAAAAAAAACTGATAAATTGGACTTCATGGAAATGAAAAACTTTTGCTCTTCAAAAGATATAGTTGAGAATGAAATGAGACAAGGTTAAGTATCTTTTCTTAAGATACTGTTAAGAGAATGAAATGAGACACAGTTAAGTATCTTTTCTTTTTTCCTGCCTACAAAAGATGCACTTTTTTTTTCCTGGTCTAGATTATGGCTGGGTTTTTATTTATTTAAAATTTATTTTTTAATTAATAAAAAATTGTAAATATTTATAGTGCATCACATGATGTTTTGAAATATGTATACACTGTGGAACAGCAAAATGGAGCTAATTAACATATGTATTATCTTACATACTTATCATTTTTGTGTAGTGAGAACATTTAAAATCTATTCTCAGTGATTTTTCAAGTATACAATACATTGTTATTGACTATAACAGTTAAGTATCTTAACTGTAAAAAAAATAGAGTTAAGAGAATGAAATAAGTCACAGACTGGGAGAAAATACTTGCAAGACATATATTTGATAAAGGACTTGCATCCAGATATATAAGAAACTCTCAAAACTAAACAACGAGAAAACAAATAACTTAAAAAAAATGGGCAAAAGATTTTAACAGACACTGCGCCAAAGAAAACAACACAGGCCGGGCTGGTGACTATGCCTACAATCCCAACACTTTGGGAAGCCAAGGTGGGAAGATCACTTAGGGTAAGGAGTTTGAGACCAGCCTGAGCAACATAGTGAGACCTCATTTCTACTAAAAAATTTAAAACTTAGCCAGGCATGGTGGTGTGTGCCTGTAGTTTCAGCTACTGGGTAGGCTGAGGATGGAGGATTGCTGGAGTCCAGGAGGTTGAGGCTGCAGTGAGCCATGACTGTACCACTGCACTCCAGCTTGGGCAACAAAGTGACATCCCATCTCTAAAACAAACAAACAAACAACAAAACAAAAAAACCCCCACAATACAGAGAACAAATTAGTAAGTACATGAAATAATAACAACAGCCAACAACATGCAAATTGTAACTATAATGAGATATTACACACCTATAAGCATGGCTAAAATAAAAAAGACTGGCTATACCAAGTTTTGGTGAGGATATGCAGCAACTGGATATATCCATGGAATGTAAAATGGTACAATCGCTTTGAAAAACACTGGAGCAGATTCTTAAAAATTAAATATACGTCTATCATATGATATAGCCATTCAATTTCTAGCTATTTATTCAAAAGAAATGAAAGCATATATCCACATAAAGTCTTGTACATGAATGTTCACAGCAACTTTACAGTCCCAAATTAGAAACAATACAAATATTTATCGACAGATAAGTGGATAAAAGCAACTGTGGTATATACATACATATAATGCCAACACTATTAAGTAACAAAGAAGAAATGAGCTATCAGTATACACAACAACATGAATAAATCTCAAAGTAATTATGCTGAGTGAAAGAAGCCAGGCAAAAATGGGGTATATTCCATATGATTCCACTTATATAAAATTTCCAAAACAGTAAACTAATTTCTAATAACAGAAAGCAGATCAGTGGTTTGGGGTAAGGGGCAGGGAGTAGTGGGGAAAGTTGGGCAGGAGAGGTCACAAAAAGGGGCATAAAAATTTTGGGGATATGTTTGTTATCTTGATTGTGATAATGGTTTCATGGGGAAATACATATCAAAACATCAATTTACACATATCAAATAATACAGTTTATCATATGTCAATTATGCTTCAATAAAGCTATTTCAAAAAAACAAAATAAGCTGAATCAAACAATGGAAGAATAAACAAATCAATGAAAAAAAGATCTGCTACAAAGCCTTCTGCATTATCCCTGTATTTCCTGTTTTCATCATGAAGAGAAGGAACTACAACATCTGCTCCATGCCCCAGAGTACGCCCTTAACCTTTGCTGTCTCAAAATACATGCTTTTCGGTGTGTGGATGGGAATGCGTCAACTCAAAACTGTCAATTACAATAAGAAAAACAAGACAATGGCCAAGCGCCACTCATAACAACAAAGATTTAATTGAGAAGAACTGTCATTCTCCTTACGAAGGACAGCATATTATCAGTATTTCTTTCTTCTTCTTCTCTCTCTCTGTTTTTTTTTGCCTGTTTGTTTGTTTTGTAGAAAAGGGGGTCTCATTATGTTGTCAAGGCTAGACTCAGACTCTCAGCACTTCAGGCTAGGAGTCTGAGTCTAGCCTTGGCAACATAATGCCTCCTGCCTCGGCCTCCTAAAGTGCTGGGATTATAGGCATAAGCAACAGTGCCTGGTCTTATTAGTATTTCTTGCTTTATGGAATGTATCTTTGTCCCTAAATGGATGGCTGGACTTTGAACCTATGTTCTAATAATAATAACTAACAGTAAATGAGCACTGAGCACTTCAATTAGCATTTGCTATCTCATCTGGTCCTCAAAATAACCACAACATTTTACAGATAAAACTTACAAGGTAAAATAATTTGTCTAAGATCACACTATAATCGAGTGGCAGAGCTCAAACCCTAAGTCCATCTCACTTGAAAGCTCACGTTCCTAACAGCTACACTTAATTGAATGTTCTGGTTGATAGTTTTGAAGAGTGCCTAGTAATTATCTTTATGTTTCTTTTGTGAAAAGCCAGGAATCCATGTATAAACTTTACTCAGAGAGAGCAGGAACTGGCTGGCACGGTGGCTCGTGCCTGTAATCCCAGCACTTTGGGAGGCTGGGACAGCAGAATTGCTTGAGCAGGAGTTCGAGACCAGCCTGGGTAACACAGCAAAACCCTATCTCTACAAAAAATACAAAACTTAGCCAGGTATAGTGGCATGCCCCTGTAGTCCCAGTTACTCAAGAGGCTGAGGTGGGAGGATTACTGAAGCCCAGCAGGTTGAGGCTGCACTGAGCTGCGCACTCCAGCCACTGCACTCTAGCCTAGACGACAGAGTAAGACTCTGTCTCTAGAAGAAGAAAGAGAGAGAGTATAGGAATAAAAATAGCCACTCCAGGCAGGGTGTGGTGGCTCACGCATGTAATCCCAGCACTTTGGGAGGCTGAGGCGGGAGGATCAGGAGTCAGGAGTTCAAGACTAGCCGGGCCAACATGGTGAAACCCCATCTCTACAAAAATATTTAAAAATTAGCTGGGCATGGTGGCGCACGCCTGTAATCCCAGCTACTCAGAGGCTGAGATAGGAGAATTGCTTGAACTCAGGAGGCGGAGACTGCAGTGAACTGAAATCGTGCCATTGTACTCCAGGCTGGGCAACAGAGCGAGACGTCATCTCAAAAAAAAAAAAAAAAAAGAAGCCACTCCAACTCTAAAAAACACATTAAAATACGGCCACAAATGGTCACTGATTAATTCATTAACATGTTTTATGATAAAGGTTATGAATGTAAATATAAAAACCTTATAACTCAGTAACCTAAATAAAGTTCTGTTTTCACCCTATATCCCAGTTGGGAACTAGACAGAAATTGGACTTCTGTCAGTTATAGCCTGTGTTCATGTGTTCAGGTGATCTTTCTCAATGATTGAAACCACCCATCCCGATCTTAAAAGCTCTTCCTAAAAACCATCTATTAAAATGGGATCATTTTTGGCCAAAGAATTGTTAGGTCCAGGCTTATGGGTGCCAAAGAATGTTTCAACTTGAGTCCATTTAAGACTTTCAAAGATCTGTTATCAAGCAAGCTAATATCTGATTTTTTAAAAAAATGCAAACTCCCTTCATAGGCTTATTAGTATAGATGACAATGTATGGTGATTGCTAAGTTCAATTTTACCTTTTTCCATTTCAGACCAGTCTTTATAATAATCTGCTTCCATAATAAGTACAAGGCCATGACCAAAAGCAGATGTTAGACTATGGACTTACAGTGAACTTGCGATGTTATCTTTTTTTAATTTTTGGTGCCACAACTTGGATCCAAACTGAGGTTGCTGCAGGCACAACACAGAGTACTAACCACTATATGATCATAGCTGTGATGTTCTTAAGCTACAGCACCTTCCATGGTAACTTTTATTTTGTTTTCTGTATCTGGCACTGTCATTAGATCCTTATGATTATTTTTTCAAGAATATTTTCAGTGAAAGTAAATTATTTGTTTCAACACAGACATAACATTTAGATTTTTTCATTTTAACCCTTTGGGGCTGAAAAAACTCACAAAGTTAAACCTATAGAATGATATATTACATAATCTCGTACTCTAAATATACTTCTAACTTTGTCATGTCTGCAACATTTTTGCCTGTAAATCTTCTTGCTTGGGGAATTTTGCAACAGCCTTTGGCCAAACACAACAAAGTTCTATCCTCAGTTTTAAAAGAGTTATACCTGTTTTATGATTGAGGCATCAGTGAAAAGGAATTCAAGACTCCTTAAGTTAATTCCACATGAAAGCTGTAATATTTCACCATTTATCATTGTATAGATGATTTAAAGAATGCTTTAAAATAAAGTGATACCAATAAATGCAAGGTGGATTCTATCTAGTCACAGAAGCCATTTAGTGTGGTTTTGCATAAGATCTAAGATGTGCAGATATAATATACCTGATGTGGAATATTCAGAAATAAACTATTTAATCTAAATTTTATTAGCAGTCAAATCTATTTTTCAGGTTTTTAAAAATGGCCATTGATTAACCTTCCTTTATTCTCCTCTGGAGCAATCACAGACTATGGTAGGAAGCCATTTACTAGATTTGCTTGGAATTAATGAACTGAGGCTTTCCTGCTGAACTGTGTGGTTCCACTCTCTGCTTCCCCCAGACAGTTCATGAGCAATTTAATTTTCTTTCTTTGTAGAGGGTATTCCTTTAGTGTTCTTATTCATGAAATTAAAGTAATAAAAGGGAAAGATGTTCATAAAGAAGGGTTTTTTTTTTCTGACATGATTCCTTCTAAATCAGAAAACCACTTTAAATAAAATTTAATTAGGACCAAATATAGTACAGGTCCCCTCTGTAACAATTAGATTTGAAATACACAAGACACTGAATAATTTGTTAAATTATTTTCTATTGGCTTTCCCTGGTTCTATGCCAAACATGGTCTTGGCTGCAACAGAGAGTGGGTGAGGAAGCTTCTGGGAAGAAAAAGAACATAATTATGGGGGCTCTAGAAGAGTATACCTGCAATCTGGCACTTTGCAGAAATTTTGGAATAGGAATGTAGCTCTTTTACAATTCTAACTCTACAGGTAAGGTCAACTTATAGCCTATGGGAGCTTTACAACATATCCCGAAAGAAACTCAAGCCTTGCCAGAGAAGTGACAGTAAGCCATATGGTTTTGTTTAGAGATATAAGGTTAAAGAACAGATTTTATGTACAGACAAAAATCTATTTTGAAGCTAGGGAGAAAATAAAAAGATTTTTTTTTTTTTTTTTTTTACTGGAAGCAAAACAGAAAAGAAAAACAAATCATAGCTATTTAGAACAAAGACCAAAACCTTTTCAACCCACTAAGCATCAATTAGGAACCAATATTAAAAGGAAGAAAATTAGTAAGTTGCCATATTAGTTCATAAAGTCCAACAAGTGTTTATTGTTAAGCAAAAGCTATACAAATAATGCAGTAAAATCATGATATATTGGAGAACCAAAACAAATAACAATAAAAAAAATCCCCAAAACTCCATAGATAAAATGATATTCAGTTTAAAGAATGCTATGGCAGTAACTTTTCTCAAAGGATTGAAACAATTTTAATCCCAGCTGCCCCCTATTTTATCTAACAATAGATTGTTTAAATATGTGTCACTTCTGGTGAAGCTATTCATTTCACCTAAACTGCACAGAGTTAAGCCTCAGAATAATTTTATCACCTACAGACCATATGCAGACTAAATACAACACTTGCGCCTGATTCTGAATGGTATCTTATATCAAAATGCTCCCTTAATTTTAGCTCTTGCTTCTCAAGCTTCTCTTTCAACTTATCAGAACTGCCTATAGTACCCAAAATTGGATTCATGCAGAAAAAAATGTATTTTAGGAAAACATGTGCAAAAAGCATCTAAGCATCTGTTAACATTAAAACCAGAAGGCAGTGTATGCTGCAGAGCACATAAGAAGAGGCTTTAAAATTTAGTAATTCACAACATCCACTTAGAAGTATTATGGTAGTCTTTTAAAGTAACACACCACAATGGTATAATCATTTCATTTGTTCAGCAAACATTTACTGAGCATCTACGTGCCTGGCACGAAGCTGGGTACTGAGGATACAGTGATTAGTAAATAGAGACATAAACAACTACAGGTTTGTACAGTTTCTAAGGCTGAAAAGCAGAGATGTTTTCTTGGTAAAACTATAAAAGAGAAAACAAGGTCATCCTCTGATTTTTCCATTAGAGGCAGCTGTCACCCCCACTCATATCCTAATTATGAAGGGATTGAGACAGACGATAAATGGGGGAAAGAAGTGAGAATAACAATAGGCAATTAGTGGTGAGAATTAGAAATGGGCTAAAACTACCAAAAGTAAGAATTCTTAATCTGGGGTCCAAGGAATCCGTGGATGTTTTCACGGGATCCTTGATCTCACAGATACTGTATTTCAAATTCTGATATATGGATGTATATACATTTATTAGGAAGTTGGTCTTATCAAATCTAAAAGGGGTCAGCATTCAAAAACAGCTAAGGGCCACTAAACTAAAAGAATGAAGTTCTGCCGGGCGCAGTGGCTCACGCCTATAATCTCAGCACTTTGGGAGGCCGAGGGTGGGGGTTTATCACCAGGTCAAGAGATCGAGACCATCCTAGCCAACATGGTGAAACCCTGTCTCTACCAAAAATATAAAAATTAGCTGGGTGTGGTGGTGTGTGCCTGTAGTCCCAGCTACTCGGGAGGCTGGGGCAGGCACTTGAACGCAGGAGGCAGAAGTTGCAGTAAGCTGAGACAGCACCATTGCACCCCAGCCTGGTGACAGAGTGACATTTGGTCTCAAAAAAAAAAAAAAAAGAAGAATGAAGTTCAAGGTCTAGACATCAGATCGAGAAACTAAGGCAACTATTTTGAAAACACAAAGGTTTCACCAGTGTCCCTAATATCACACCATGTAGGTGGCTACCTATCCAAGTATCAGTATGTCCTCCATTCAACTTCAATGGAAACTACAGAAATACCTTAGTTAAATAAATTACAACCAATGAATGACTTTCCAAATGTATGATGACCTCTCTCTCTTTTTTTTTTTTTTTTTTTTTTTTTTTTTTTTTTTTTGAGACGGAGTCTCGCTCTGTCACCCAGGCTGGAGTGCTGTGGCTGGATCTCAGCTCACTGCAAGCTCCGCCTCCCGGGTTCACGCCATTCTCCTGTCTCAGCCTCCCGGGTAGCTGGGACTACAGGCGCCGCCACGTCACCCGGCTAGTTTTTTTTTTTTTTTTGTAGTTTTTTAGTAGAGACGGGGTTTCACCGTGTTAGCCAGGATGGTCTCGATCTCCTGACCTCGTGATCCGCCCGTCTCGGCCTCCCAAAGTGCTGGGATTACAGGCTTGAGCCACCGCGCCCGGCCTCTTTTTTTTTTTTAACATACCTTTAAGGCTTCTATAACAAGGTCCCTTGCTTCAAGCTCTCCTTCAAGAATACTAAATAGTGTCAGGAGTTCAGGCTTGCTGAGTTTTTCCAGATTCATCCTGAAAGCCTAAAACAAAGGTAACAATCAGACAATCTCCAAAGACATCGTTAATTTGATACAATTAAAGAAAAAATAAAGTGAGAGATAAGGGCAATTATAGTATCAAATGCCTTAATAAAGGAAATAGTTGCAATTAAATAGAAATATAAGTTTTCTGATGTTAATCACAAACTGAGCAGCAACAGAAAATAAAATTCACTTTAATTATTGATTTCACTACCACTCACAAAGATCAATTTTTCATATTTCCTCCAGACATGTTTACAAACAAACATCCTAGAAAATCTCAGAAAGAATTAGCCGCTAGGGCTGGTCGCGGTGGCGCACGCCTGTAATCCCAGCACTTTGGGAGGCTGAGGTGGGCGGATCACGAAGTCAGGAGATGGAGACCATCCTGGCCAACGTGGTGAAACCCTGTCTCTACTGAAATATAAAACATTAGCTGGGCATGGTGGTGAGCGTCTGTAGCCCCAGTTACTCAGGAGGCTGAGGCAGGGGAATCACTTGAACCCAGGAGGCAAAGACTGGAGTGAGCCAAGACCACGCCACTGTACTCCAGCCTGGGTGAGACTCTGTCTCAAAAAAAAAAAAAAAAAAAAATTAGCCACTAATTTTTCAGGTAAAATTGTGTTATAATGAATACCATTTCTCTGAAAAATTGTTAGACCATCAAAAGATTTCCCAGTTTTATTTTAGATAACCAATTTCCAAAACTGTATATAAAACATTCTGATATCCCTCTTCAATTGGTTAAAACAAAATTTGGGCAAAGAGATAATGTTGCTGGGAGTATGGGAGAAATTTTTCTTTTAAATTGTCTACCTTCACAGACAATAGCTATCACAATATTTATATTCTGTATAGTAAAATAGACTTAATTCAACTATATGCAAACTTACTTTTAAATGAATTCTCAAAGTATAATGTTTAAACACTTTTTTTTTTTTAAGACAGGGTCTTGCTCTGTCACCCAGGCTGGAGTGTAGTGGTGCAAACATGGCTCACTGCAGCCTCAACCTCCTGGGCTCAAGCGATTCTCCTGCCTCAGCCTCCCAAGCAGCTAGGATCACTGATACATGCCACCATGCCTGGTTAATTTATTTTTTATTGTTTGTAGAAATGGGGTCTTCCTGTGTTGCCCAGACTGGACTCAAACTCCTGGGCTCAAGCGGTCCTCCCACCTTATCCTCCCAAAGTGCGGGGATTACAGGCATAAGCCACTGTGCCAGGCCTGTTAAACATCTTAATTGGCTAGGCTACTACAAACTGAATTTATCTGACTTAATAAATTCACATTTCTCTGAGAATCTGCATGTTCCAAAGTATGTTAAATGGCAAATTGCATGGCACAAACTCAATCCTTTCTACAAGACTAATTCTCATAAACCACATAAAGATAGAAGTTAGACTGCTGTACAATCTTGGAAGGGCCTTCTGACCAGTGTGTATGGTTAAGATATGTTTTATAATTTCCAAAGTAGAACAAATATTTCTCTCCCCACTTTTTATTTCCAAATGGCCACTCTTAAGGAAAATGAATCACAACATGACCAGTTCACAGATCCTCCAGAAATTTATCACTCTTATTAAATTCTAGGGGCCACACAAAAAAAGAAGTGATTCCTTCCAGAGCTACTGCTTTTAAGTGAACATGTATAAAATGCATACTTCACTTTGTTGTTAGATTGTGTTCCAAGACATGCTGCACAAGCCTTTTAAAGCACAGTAACACATCTTCAATGTAACCTCAACTCTAATTGCTAATTTTCTTTTTTTGAAACAGAGTCTCACGCAGTCACCCAGGCTGGAATGCAGTGGGGTGATTTCGGCTCACTGCAACCACCATCTCCCAGGTTCAAGTAATTCTCCAGTCTCAGCCTCTGAGTAGCTAGGATTACAGGTACCTGCCATCATGCATGGCTAATTTTTGTATTTTAGTAGAGACGGGGTTTCACCATGTTGGCAAGGCTCGTCTTGAACTCCTGATCTCAGGTGATCTATCCACCTCAGTCTCCCAAAGTGCTAGGATTACAGGCATGAGCCACTACACCTGGCCTATTTATTTATTTAGAGACAGAGTTTCGCTTTTGTTGCCCAGGCTGGAGAGCAATGGTGAGGTTTCGGCTCACTGCAACCTCTGCCTCCCGGGTTCAAGCGATTCTCCTGCCTCAGCCTCCCAAGTAGCTGGGATTACAGGCATGTGCCACCATGCCCAGCTAATTTTTGTACTTTTAGTAGAGACGGGGTTTCACCATGTTGGCCGAGCTGGTCTCCAACTCCTGACCTCAGGTGATCTGCCCACTTTGGCCTCCCAAAGCACTGAGATTAAAGGTGTGAGCCACCGCGCCTGGCCTCTATTTTCTAACAAGTGAATTTTAGCAACTAGTAAATGACGTTCATTTTAGTATCAGGGATATATCTCATAACATTTATTTTAAAAATAAAAACCAAAAACTAAACAAAAAAATTATAACAAACCTAATAAAGTTACACTTTATAAGAGGTTATACTGGAAAGAACACGTAGCTTGGTAGTCAGAGGCCACATCTGCATCTTCCAAGTTGTGTGACTGGGCAAGTTATCTGACTCTGTTTTCTAATCTGTGAAAGGGGGATGATGATATTTAACTCATAAGGCTGCTATGAAGATTGAGTTAATAAATGTAGAACATCTTACCACATTGCTGATACCTGCTTTCATTATTAATGGTTTCATTATTAGTAACTATTACCCTGTCTCATTATTCAAAAGAATTTAAGAAAGGCACTATCAAAAATTGCAGACAGCCAAGATCGATGACCTCAGAAATAACTTCAGCTGCCCTTTTGCAATTGGGAAGTCCTTCTTGGTTCCATTTTAAGCTTCTAAGTAAAAATCAAGTATTATTTGTTAGAGTCTAATTAAATAAAAATTAGAGGTACATATACAAAGAACTAAATTACATTGTATCTAAAGTCTTTGATATGTAAAATGAAAAAAGTCTTTGATCTGTTATGATAAATATACATCCTTATAAAAGAGTAAAATTAAAACAATCTTCAGAGTCACTTTAATTACAAAACAGTTCAGCCTAGGCAAGAAAAAGGTCGATTCCTTGTCAATGACAAAGATTTCTTTTATTATCTCTGTGTTTACAAATCACTTCTGCACACAAATGTTAATAACTGGAACATTTCACTAATATGTCCCAACTCGAGTGGGCATGGTTACTCGTGCCTGTAATCCCATCCCAGCACTTTGGGAGGTGGAGGCGGGCAGATCACTTGAGTTCAGGAGTTTAAGATCAGCCTGGCCAACATGGTGAAACCCTGTCTCTATTTAAAATACAAAAAATTAGCTGGATGTGGTGGTGCACACCTGTAGTCCCAGCTACTCGAGAGGCTGAGGCAGGAGAATAGCTTGAACCTGGTAGGTGGAGATGGGAGTGAGCCGAAATCACGCCACTGCACTCTAGCCTGGTCAACAGAGTGAGACTCTGTCTCAAAAAAAAAAAAAAAAAAAAAAAATACCAACTCAGCTTAGTGTCTACATGAATACAATACAAATATTACACAGAAGGAAAGAAAGGCCACTGCTGTGTAACGTAAGAACCAACAGATCTGTTTTTGCATATTCCAATAACCACTATTTATAAGTATTAAAATTTAACAATTCCTTCTATTCTATGCATTTGAATGTAATCTCAATATATAGGACAATGCAACAAATTATTGCCTGAAATATAAAAGAATGATAGTAAAACTGCACTAGATTTTAGGAGAGCAGTGATATTCTTGGAGGTGGGGGTGATACTGACCTGACAATCGGCAGAGTCACACTTCAGTCCTCAAGTATAAACTCTTCAAGTTTTCTTCAGTAAAAAATTGGGAAAATTGCCAAATACATTTAAAATGCCATTAGCATGGTGGAAATGTGTCCAATGCTGCAAAATAAGAAGAAATCTATTGTTCATGTGATTATACTATAAACAATTTGGTAAATCCCATTAATGTCAACTGTTATCGCTGATGAGGTCTGACAGCTATAGGTTGATAATGACAAGAAAGAAGAAAAGAGCCAGTTTTTCAAGTTGAAGTTGAATAATAAATGAAAAATACCAGGAATCTGACTTCCCTTTGGTAACTAAAATAAGGAAAGGTAGAGGCTTTTGAGATCTTTCCTACTTTAAGATGTCCACTGCCATTTTAACTTCCGACTTTTCTCTTTCTGAAATGACAAAAACCTATTTGCTTGAATCACCATGACTTAAGCACAATGCACTTAGATTTAGCTGGGCGCGATGGCGGGCGCCTGTCGTCCCAGCTACTCCTGAGGCTAAGGCAGGAGAATGGCGTGAACCTGGGAGGCAGAGCTTACAGTGAGCTGAGATCACGCCACTGCACTCCAGCCTGGGTGACAGAGCGAGACTCCGTCTCAAAAAAAAAAAAAAAAGAAAAAGAAAAAAATCATAATTGCAATGGAAATTTTTAAACTGCCAAATTCATACAAGGAAAATTCTCATCTCACCTCCCAACAATCCATAAACAAACAAATCAGCCTCTTAGCATCTTGACTTTGTTTATAAGGTTGATTACACATCCCCAGCTTCTACTCTTTCACATTTATGATCAGATGTTAAATGTTAAATTATATGTAATTTTTTTTGTTTATGATTTCCTAACAGTGTATTAGACCCAACAAATTTTATTAATAATGATAGGCCTTCACTTTTATTTGATAAAATGTAATCTTTGTTTTGTATTTTAAGGCACTAAGTCTGAAAGCCCATTTGAGTTGCTGAAACCTAACAGTCAAATGGGGACAGTGTCAAAGGAAGAAATAATGCTGCAATAAGTCCTTGGTTGTTTCATTAAAATAAGAATCAGTAATTAAACTAATTACAAATCTCTCAAGTTAGGACAGGAAGTATGAGTTTGTTAAACAGTCAAGAATATAGACCCAACAACATATACACAAACCACTGAATAAGCTATTCCAGCAATTTCTGCCCAATATATGGGCAGAATTATGTGGCCAAGGATATTCAGAAAAAGGGTATTTCTAGCCCCATATTCATTATCAGAAATATGATTGATGGATATTTGGTATGCCACATTGTGTCTATAGACTCATTCCCTACTTATGTTCTAAGTAAGCTGTCACTTGTCAATTTCATCATCAGTGACTCTGAAGGACAAGATCATTTCAACTAAATGCTCAGCTCATTCCTTCCAAGACCCAACTTTCCTTAGAGTTTAGACAGATATTTCTAAGGAATGCTACAGTCTATAAATCTGAAATAAAAACCACCTGTAGACAAATTGTCTGGATACATTATCATACACTGTGATATAGCCAGCTATAGCTATATTAAGCTTTATAGTTTTCTCAATAAAAAATACACATATAAATATATACAATAAAAAGGATAAAGATATTTATCTTTAAAAAAGATATTTTAATAGCCTGGAAAAATAAACCCATTTAAGGGCTAAGTATAACACTTCTTTTTTTTTTGAGATGGAGTTTCGCTCTCGTTGCCCAGGCTGGAGTGTAATGGCATGATCTCGATCACCATAACCTCCGCCTCCCGGGTTCAAGTGATTCTCCTACCTTAGCCTTCTGAGTTGCTGAGATTATAGGCATGCGCCACCACGCCCAGCTAATTTTGCATTTTTAGTAGAGATGGGGTTTCTCCACGTTGGTCAGGCTGGTCTTGAACTCCTGACCTCAGGTGATCCACCTGACTCGGCCTCCTAAAGTGCTCGGATTACAGGTGTGAGCCACTGTGCCCGGCCTACACTTATTTTTATGTTATCAATAAGTGATTTCAAATGAGCCTGCCCAGCATACCATTTGGTCTATTCACAGGTTTCATCCCACCATGAAATCTTAGGCCAATAGCCAGGAGAGCACGAGTCTTTTCTAGATGAACTTTCTTGTGCCAATAGTCAGAAGTTATGGGTATTAAAAACTGCATCCCCCCGACTACCCCACTGTGCCTCCTTAACTGTACTACTGATTTTGCCTAGAAGTATGTTGGTGGGGCTTGGGCTCTGCTCATTTTATTCTGATATTTTCCCCCTTCTGGATACTATCCAAGCTCCATTCATTCTGGTTTTGGTTATGCTTTTTTTTTTTTTTCTTGAAGAAGTCCCAGTTTCTGCTCTGGAATTCTGACTTAATTCCATAAGATAACAAGCATTGCTGCCATTTTACCATATAGAGACTGAGTGGCAGAAAAAGAAACACCCCAAACAGCTTCTATAGCTATGTAAACAGTAGGACAGGGCAGGGCAGGGCAGGGCAGGGCAGGGCAGGGTGGAGTACAAGCAAGATGTTTGTCTCTCTATTATCTGGGTGTGAGCATATCTACATAGAACTGAGGCTTTCTTTCTTTCCAGGTGGTAGGTTTTTCCACATAAGGTAGGAAAACAACATTTTTAGATGAGGCTTTAGATAGTTCCTGACATAGAAATGCCTCAAAAAAATCTATATAGATCTATTTAAATAACTGGACTAATTTTTTAAATCAGTAATTTAACCTAGGAGATCATTCTTGCCACACTGGATAAAAATCACTTTTTAATTATATACTCAGATATCAAACTTAAGAAATTTATACTCAGCTATCATATTTAAGAAATTTATATTTAAACTACAAATAACTCAGATTAAGGTCATTCAGTGAGTTTTTAGTATTGGTGAACAAAGTGATTAGTGATCAGTGAGCAAAGATATAAAGGAGATTGACTCCAATTATGTAAAGATTCTTTTCTTTTTTCTTTTTTTTTGAGATAGAGCCTCACTCGGTTGCCCAGGCTAGAGTGCAATGGCGCAATCTTGGCTCACTGCAACCTCTGCCTCTGCAGTTTAAGCGATTCTCCTGCCTCAGCCTCCTAAGTAGCTGGGACTACAGGTGCGTGCTATCATGACTGGCTAACTTTTGTATTTTCAGTAAAGACGGTGTCTCAACATGTGGCCAAGCTGGTCTTGAACTTCTGACCTCAAGTGATTCGCCCGCCTCAGCCTCCCAAAGTGCTGGGATTATAGGTGTGAGCCACCATGCCCAGCCCGTAAAGACTCTTTCAATATATACAAGCCAAGCCAAAATATAGGAGGCCAGTAAATTCTTAAAACTCAAAGAGCCAAGATGGACAGGTGAAATGGGTGTTTTTGATAGTTTCCCACTAGATCATGTACTTTCTTAAAACCCAGTATACAAATAATAATAAAAAAGAAATTTGCCACATTTACAAACACTAAATCTGAATATGAATAGAAATGCACTGCTATTTTAAAAAATGCATTCAAAGCTTCAGTTAATTGGGTTGCTCTTTAACAAAAAATTAAAATGTATTCAAAACAACCTCATATTGGGGGTAGAAGGTGTTCACACACTACCTTGACTATCTCAAAAGATTTAAGATTCTAATTTTTCAGAAGGATTATTTATTCATTTGGAATAAAAGAGTGACAACATTCTAAACGGTCCCTTTCATTCCTCTCTGGCATTTAAGGGTTAGGCTAGGAAGCAAAACATGTCAATGTGCTACTAGAAAATAATTTTCTGGCTGGGTGTGGTGGCTTATGCCTATAATCTCAGCATTTTGGGAGGCCAAAGCAGAAGGATCAATTGAGACCAGGAGTTCAAGGCCAGCCTGGGCAATAGCAAGGCCTTGTCTCTACAAAAAATAAAAATAAAATAAAATTAAAAAAAAAAAGAATTTTCTGATTAAGAAAAGCAGATCTTTTGTACATTTGTTAAAGAAAGCTGTTTTTGAAGGCCGTGGCTCACACCTGTAATCCCAGCACTTTGGGAGGCTAAGGCTGGCTGATAACCTGAGCTCAGAAGTTTGAGACCAGCCTGGACAACATGGCAAAATCCTGTCCCTACAAAAAATACAAAAATTAGCCAGGCATGGTGGCGTGTGCCTGTAGTCCCAGCTACTTGGTGGGCTGAGGCAGGAGAATTGCGTGAGCCCAGGTGGTGGAGGTTGCAGTGAAACAAGATTACACCACTGCACTCCAGCCTGGGCAATACAACGAGACCCTGTCTCAAAAAAAAAAAAAAAAAAAAGAAAAAGAAAAAAGAAAGCCGTTTTGTTACTATTTACAAAAGGTTTAAAATCAAGGTATAATAACTAATCTCATTTTATTCAATTCCAATATTAAACAGTATAAGATTTATTATATCTCAAATCAAGCTTCTCTCAGTTGAAGGTGAAAGATATTACTGGAATATTTGGATTACTATAATACATGTGTTAAATATACGTAACACTGGCTGAGTTGTACCTCCCAAAATTCATATGTTGAAGTTCTAAGCCCCAGTACCTCAAAATGTGACTGAATTTGGAAACAGGATCTCTAAAGAGATAATTAAGTTAAAATGAGGTCATTAGGGTGGGCTCTAATCCAATATGACTGGTGTCTTATAAGAAGAGGAAACAGAGATATAGATGGGTCAGAGTGAAGACAATGTGAAGACAGACATCTTTATAAGCCAAGAAGAGATGCCTCAGAAGAAACCAATCTTGCTCACACATTGATCTCAGACTTCTAGGCTCCAGAATTGTGAAAAAATAAATTTCTATTTTTTAAGCCACCCCATCTGTGGTACTTTGTTATGGCAGCCCTAGCAAACTCACGCAACATGTTAACCATTAACTACTTTGACAGACTATTAGAACAACTAGATCTAATCTAATTGTAAGTAAGGGGGATCTAAGCCTTCCTCTTACCATGACAGCACTACAACATAGTATTTCTCAGAATGCCTTATTTTGCCTTATCAGTCTGTTTTTTCCCAGCCACACTATAGATAGCATTATATAAAACAGAATGGTTTGGGAACATTTTTAGAGAAAATCAATTTCAGTATCCCACGAGGAAGGATGTTTTGAGCTATCCTGAAATATAATATGAACAGTAACTTACAAAGAAATTACAATGGTGCCAAGGGATCAAGATGCTTGTTTATTCAATACTGCCAACACAGACTTTGAAGTAGGCCTCAAGAGATCAGCTCTATAATTAAGCTAGTAATTTTAAGGGTCAACATTTATAACACTGTAGTACTCTATTCAAATACATAGTGCTCTATTTATATTAAAGCAGATTCCAGGTTACCAGATTATCTGGATCTATGCTTAATAGAGAAATTAATTATGATACACGATCAGCAATAATCATCACCACTTCAGAGTTCTATAGCATAGTTTTCTAAGAAGAATTTAAACAATAATACTAATAATGAAAAAAAATAAACATTTATTGAGCTAAACATTAATGTATGCCAGACAGTGTTTTAAGTACTTGACATGTACAGGTATTAACTAATTCAGTCTTCACAACAACCTCAGGTGATATGCTACAACCATCCCCAACAAATTCATCATTATCATCATCCTCCTCATTTAACAGATTAGAAACCTGAGGCATAGAGGCTAAAAAACGTGCTCAACGCCTCACAGCTAGTATGTGGTAGAAATGGGATGTGAACCCAGGTAAACTGACTCCAGAGACTCCCTTGGTAACCACTGCTTACATCTGATCCTCTCATTTTATCAGCCTTAGGAATTGTATGGTGGAAAAACCTCAGCTAAAGAATGATCCACAAAGCTGGAAGGAGCCTCAGCAATAATCTAATTCAGCACTCTCATTTTTCAGAGGCCAGAGTTGTTAATGTGAATACAGTTAAATAAAACTAGGTCTAGCACACGTCTTTTTAAGATCCAGTCTAATTTGCTTTCTGCGACAACATATTAGGTACCAGGTTTTTGTTTTGCTTAGTTCTAAGACTCATGCAACTGTGCTGTATCTCTCTGTGAGTGTGAATGTGTAAGTGCATGTGTGTACACATCTGTCTCTTTCTCTGTCTCTCATATATGGTGTCAGCAAGATTTATATGTATACTGAAGAAAAGAAGGAAGTAGCCTTATGCCCATAAACAAACATTCAAATATCTTTTCCCTCAAATGAGAACATTAGCGCAAAGTTATTAAAAACAGGTCTGGGCTGGGTGCAGTGGCTCACGCGTGTAATCCCAGCACTTTGGAAGGCCGAGGCAGGCAGATCACCTGAGGTCAAGAGTTCAAGACCAGCCTGGCCAACATGGTGAGACCCCATCTCTACTAAAAATACAAAAATTAGCCGGGCGTGGTGGCACACAACTGTGATCCCAGATTCTCAGGTGGCTGAGGAAAGAGAATTGCTTGAACCCGGGAGGTGGAGGTTGCAGTGAGCTGAGATTGCACCACTGCACCCCAGTCTGGGAGACACAGCAAGACTCCATCTTAAAACAAAAACAAAAACAAAAGGTCTGTCTACTTGGGTATCTATTTACACCACCTTAAGTATTCTCATCTGAGACAAGGCCAAACTAGAACTACATTAGTTAAGCTACTGGAATGGATGTTAATGAAAATGAATAACAACTTTTATATTAATAATTTTTTTACTATTGAACATTTTAAAAAAGATATGTCTTTTAACATCAGAATATTATTACCAGGAGACTGAATCATTTCATTTTTGTTTTTTTTGAGATGGAGTTTTGCTCTTGTTGCCCAGCCTGGAGTGCAATGGCACAATCTTGGCTCACCTCAACCTCTGCCTCCTAGGTTCAAGAGATTCTCCTGCCTCAGCCTCCTAAGTAGCTGGGATTACAGGCATGTGCCACCATGCCTGGCTAATTTTGTATTTTTAGTAGAGACGGGGTTTCTCCATTTTGGTCAGGCTGGTCTGGAACTCCTGACCTCAGGAGATACGCCTGCCTCGGCCTCCCAAAGTGCTGGGATTACAGGCATGAGCTACTGCACCCGGCCGAATCATTTCTACATAATTTGTTAGATGGCTTTATTTCGTTTAAATGAAATTGTAACATGATTTCAATCAAATATGTATCTGACCATCTCTACTGTCTGTCCATCAGTCCCCTAAATTTTTGCTTTTCTGAAATAATGTCACCATAACTTGTAAAATACCACAAGGGAACAATAACATGTAGATTGATTATTTTCAGTAAGATGATTCATGGGCCACAATTCTAGAGGCAGCCTGGATTGCAAACCCTTCAAATGCTAATGTAGGATGATGACGTCACTGATTCCACTAAGATTCCATACTGAGAAGAAACTCCACAGAGTATGGTATGAAGGATTAACCATCAAACAGTTAAGGAATCTGTGTTTTAGCTATGCCCAGAACCTGACTTTATCTGAACTGCAAAAAAAAACTTCAAATAATCCTCTAACAGAAATATAACTGGTGATGTTTTGTCTTCTAAGTCAGATAACTGACTTAAAAAAACTTTAACAATTTAGTATCAGTTGAATACTACCAACAACAAGCCTGTCAATTTTTGTTCTATGGTTTTTCAGGGACAGTAATTCTGCTGGGAGACAGTGTGTTATAGTGGAAAGCACATGGATTTTGGAATCTGACAGAGCTGAGTTTGCATCCTGGCTCTGCCACTTGCTCTTTGATCCATTTAACCTTTGAACTTCAGTTCTTTATCTATAAAATGGACATAACAATACATACTGTAACAGGAGGCTGCATGGTTTAAATGAGTTAGTGACTGGTCAGTTTCTCATTTCTCATCCTTAAAGAGCATACTTTTGGTTTCATCTGCAAGGATAATGACCCTTTTCCAATGGGTCATCATTGTCTATCATTCATGTCTAATTTACAAACCAAAACAAGTTTACTTCTGACTTCTGGCAGGTTGATCTGCTCCAAAAAGAAAGAGATGGCCTGGCCAGTTCCTGGGAAAGTCAGTTTAGGGACATGTTCAAGCCAACTTTATCTGCACAATACTTGGGCAAAGAAAAGGCCACTCTTAGATTAGTTTTTTGTGCCTTTAGCATACAGGTAAATGCATGCCTTTGCTTCTACTGAATTTTAACAGGTTTTAATCAAGTTTAACTTGTGATGACTGAGAAATGGGTTTCCTAAAAATATCACAGCTCCTTTTTACATTAAATTAAATGCATAATGGACATGTATCTACATTCGTAATTCAAGAGCAGTCACCACATTCTATTACATCAATTCATCTGTTTACATATCTGTCTTCTGTCTCACAAGACTCTGAACTCATTTGAACAACTACTCTGTCTGTTCAACTTGATCACACTTAGCACTAGGAGTCTCTGGTTCAAAGAGATACTAAAAAAATGCTGGTTGGAAAGAAATGTACAGCACTTTCAATCTCAGCCAACACAACTGGACTTTACCTTTCAGAAAATGGGAAGCCACTTAACATTTTTAACCTGGTGAAAATCATAACAAAAGCATAGTTTTAGGAAGGTTAATGCTTACAGTACAGAGCTGACTTGACTGAAAGAAAATGGAAACAGAAAGAGTAGTCGGGAGAAAAATTTAACAGCATAGGTATAAGGCAAAAATGTATGAACTAGGATGGTAGCAATAAGAATGGAAGAGACTGACAAAAGAGACATTAAAAAGAATTTACTTAGTTATTTAAGAATTTACTTACCGTAAATGACTGATTTTCATTTAGGGAGGTAAGAGGGGAAATAATCCCAGATCAGTTGAGGTTTTGAGACTGGATGACTAGAATGATGACACCACTAGCAAAAACAGGGATGTCAGAAACGGAACTGCATTTACTGGGGAAATGGTGACTGTGATATGAGACAGGCCGAATGAGAAGTAATTCAACCCCCAAGAGGAATGTGTTAAGAGTCTGTTAGTGTGGTGACAGCTAAGGGTTTAGAAGTGAAGAAGTCTTTGGGGATAGAGCCTTTTAAGGAAATTTATTCTGTGGCCTCAATTTAAGGACAAGAGGCAACAAGATGAAACTGATATATAGGGCTAGACCAGATCATTGTTATACCCTCAAACATTAAGTCGGTTAAGAACTAGATTGGTTCTGTTGTTACTTCTGTAGTACCTGCTATAACAGAAAAGACTATTTAGCAGAAACTAAGTAATGAGGGCCTCCCCCTAAGCCCCCACTTTCCAACAAAAAAACCAGTTTGTGCTTCTTTCTTTTTCCTATAACCTACCTGTCAGTTATCCTTCATCCTTCTCTCCATTATCACTTACAATTCTTATCTCATGTTAAAACAATTTATCCCCACTTCTCTTTTCTGTTCTCCTTCCCTGACTCTCACCTTTCTTTTTTTTGAGACGGAGTTTTACTCTTGTTGCCCAGGCTGGAGTGCAATGGCACAATCTCAGCTCACCGCAACCTCCACCTTCTGGATTCAACTGATTCTCCTGTCTCAGCCTCCTGAGTAGCTGGGATTACAGGCATGTGCTACCATGCCTCGCTAATTTTGTATTTTTAGTAGAGATGGGGTTTCTCCATGTTGGTCAGGCTAGTATTGAACTCCCAGCCTGAGTGATCCACCTGTCTCGGCCTCCCAAAGTGCTGGGATTACAGGCGTGAGCCACCATGCCTGGCCTGGCTCTCACCTTTCTATGGTGGGTAGACCCAGAGTACACTTCAGCTTCAGCCTAGCCTTTCCCAGCAGTTTTGCACATAGAATCTATGCAGATGTTCCCAAAGCTCAGGGTCAGGAGTCTTCGTCTGTAGACACCATTATCCTGTGCTTTCCTATTTTCCTTTCTTGTTTCTATTAAACTCAGTAACAATTAAGGGTTGCATTCTTTAAATTCAGTAACAATTGAGAACTATATTCTTTGTGGCTCCAGAAGTCAGAAAGAATTCACTAAACAGCAAATGACACATTTAGATTGGAAGTTCTGGCTCTGTACCTGAAATGTAGAGTTTGGAAATAATTGGCAAAGATGAGCCATATTACAGCATATAGCATTATCTAGTTCGATGTCTCCTTGTAGTCTTGTTTTCTCCAACCCACAAACTCCCGCCCTTCATGTTCCCCCACTTCTTCTCAACTCCCCTATCCACGTTTTCTTCTCACTCCAGTTTTGGTTGTTCCTATCATCGCTCCTTACCTTGGGGACAGTTTGGGAGGTTGTCTTCAAAAGTAAGGTAAACACCACTTTTAATCAAAATTACCATTAGAAGTTCCTTAAATTTCACAGAAGGTGTAACTCTGCACAGTAATCACAGTATCCACGAAACCATTTATATGACATTCAGGATGGTGCTACTTAAAGAGAATAGAGCTTGGAGTGGAGCAACTGACAATTCAGAAAGAAGACATCTTGCTTTTCTTTCTTGCTTTTCTTTCTTCCTTGGACCAAAAAAACTCAAGAAACATAATTTGCATAACAAAATTATTAAATACACACACTCCAAGACAGATATACACTCTCCTAAAACTCCTTGGTTCAGATGCTTGAGATCATGACATATGCAAGCAAGCTTTCTTTCCCTCTATTTAGGACTTAGTCATATGTTGAAAAATTTAAAACAAAACCAATCAATAACTAAAATCCAACACTAAGTCTTCACCTTTACTAAAATGCTGAAGGAGTAAAATAATGTTTAATATTAAATTCCTTAACTCACACGCCAAGTGCTAATAATATACCTGTCAATTACTAAGTGCTTCTTATATCCTGGGTACCTTGCTTTGTGATATGTGTGCGTGTGTGTGTATATTCATGTAATCCTTTTTTTTTTTTCTCTTGGAGAGAGTATCGCTGTCACCTAGGCTGTAGTGCAGCGACACAATCTCAGCTCACTACAACCTCCGCCTCCTGGGTTCAAGCAATTCTCATGCCTCAGCTTCCTGAGTAGCTGGGACTACAGGCATGTGCCACCATGCCTGGTTAATTTTTGTATTTTTTGTTTTCTTTGAGACGGAGTTTCGCTCTTGTTGCCCAGGCTGGAGTGCAATGGCGCGATGTTGGCTCACTGCAACCTCCGTCTCAGGGTTCAAGCCATTCTCCTGCCTCAGCCTCCAGAGTAGCTGGGATTACAGGCATGCGCCATCATGCCCGGTTAATTTTGTATTTTAGTAGAGACAGGGTTTCTCCATGTTGGTCAGGCTGGTCTCGAACGCCTGACCTCAGGTGATCTGCCCACCTTGGCCTCCCAAAGTGCTGGGATTACAGGCGTGAGTCACCGCGCCTGGCAATTCTTGTATTTTCAGTAGAGACGGGGTTTTGCCATGTTGGCCAGGCTGGTCTCGAGTTCCTGGCCTCAAGTGATCCACCTGCTTCGGCCTCCAAAACTACTGCGATTGCAGGTGTGATCCTCTGCACCTGGCCTATTCGTGTAATCCTTAAAGAAACCTCTCCAAGTTATTTCTATCTCACAGCTGAGGAAACTGAGACTGAGCTAAGGTGAAGACAGAAAATTTTTCTCTTGCCCTGGATCACACAGTGAACAGGAGGAGCAGAGTTGGGATTTGAACCTAGGTTTGCCTTTAAAGTCTGTGTTGTAAATAACTACATTCTTGAGGCTCATAATAAATAAGCCATTTTCTCACTAAAATGCTTTAAATTGAACTTTGGAAGATTTAATTTTTAGTTAATAGCAGCAAATATTCAGAAATTTTAATTTTGTTAATTTTTTATTTTTTGAGATGAAGTTTCTCTCTTGTCGCCCAGGCTGGAGTGCAATGTTGTGATCTCGGCTCACTGCAACCTCCGCCTCCCAGATTTAAGTCATTCTCCTGCCTCAGCCTCCCTAGTAGCTGGGATTACAGGTGCCCACCACCACACCTGGCTGATTTTTGTATTTTTAGCACAGAAAGGGTTTCACCATGTTAGCCAGGCTGGTCTCGAACTCCTGACCTCAGGTGATCTGCCTGCCTGGACATCCCTATGTGCTGGGATTATAGGTGTGAACCACCATGCTCAGCCAAATATTCAAAAATTTTAAAATGGCCTTTAGAAAACAGGCTAACAAGCCACTCCTGGGGCCAACCACCACAGACTGAACAAATTTCCTCTAGAAGCACATCTCTGCTTCCTGCTTCATGACGCCAAACACCAATTAGATGGAAACCCCCAAGAAACATCATTCTGCTCCACTCAGAAAAACCAAGAATTCAAATTCTGTTCTTCAAATTAACTGGTAGCACTGCAAATGTGATTTTGCCAAGATACAAATCCAGAGAAGACTGATTGTATTATGCCCACCATAATCAATAATCAGCCTGTATAATTACACTTAGGGACCCAAGGCTGTTCTGTGCCCCTGTTCCTATTTTTAGTGTTACTTTAAAAACACAAAATCAACTAAAAATCCATTTTAAAAGTCCCAAAGTAGATCAGTAACTTGTCAAAATCAAACACTCAGGAACTATTCTTCTTTTTTTTTTTTTTTGAGACAGAGTCTCACTTTGTTTCCCAGGCTGGAGTGCAGTGATGCAATCTCAGCTCATTGCAAACTCTGTCTCCCAGGTTCAAGCAATTCTCCTGCCTGCCTCCTGAGTAGCTAGGATTATAGGTACGTGCCACCACACCCAGCTAATTTTTTACATTTTTGGTAGAGATGTGGTTTCATCATGTTGGCCAGGCTGGTCTCGAACTCCTGACCTCATGATCCACCCGCCTCGGCTTCCCAAAGTGCTGGGATTACAGATGTGAGCCACGGAGCCTGGCCTCAGAAACTATTCTTGAGCAAAAATCAGCAAACAATCAGTCCCTAGTGAGCTCTTCTAAATTCACTTCATTCCTATCAGGTCAGATATTTAGAACAATAAAATCCTAAAATCATTAGCACTCATTATGTTCTTAAGTCTGGTGCAAATTTCATGACAGTAAAATAGTATTTTCTAACGAACAGATTTATATATATATATATATATTTTTTTTTTTTTTTTAAGAGACAGGGTCTCTTTCTGCTGCCCAGGCTGGAGAATGCAGTGGCATGATCATAGCTCACTGTAACCTCAAACACCCGGGCTCAAGCAATCCTCCTGCCTCAGCCTCCCAAGTAGCTAGGATTACAGGAATAAGCCACCACATCCTGCCTCACAGATAGTTCTTTATAAGAAATTCAAAATTTTAGTCACTTAAGACACTGGAATTTCATAAGACAGCAGATGGGGAAAATCAAGTTAAATGAAGACAAGCAGACCGTTTATACTAACAAGTTGTGCCACATCTAATCAGTGCATTGCCTTTCAGTCTACCCTAAGGTGACAGCTGCAAACTAAGTTAAACAAACACTCATTAAAGTCATACTATATACTAGGAACCGTGAAAGAGACAAAGACGAAAAACAAAAAATACTACTGTCTGCCCTCAAAGAAGTTATAATTCAAGGAGAGAGATCAGACGTATATCCTCTGCATACCATGCTTTTCTTCATCTGGCATGACCAAACACGTGTTGAAAAGGTTAAAGGAAAGATTTTCAAGACCCAAAAGTGTAACAAACAGATCTAGCTTACTGTGCTAAATAATAAAAGAACATTATTTGCTTTTTCCTATTAAAGCTCAGCAATCACCACAACTTTGGTTTGCTTAGTCTCTTACCTTAGTTTATTTTCTGTTCTCTGCTGATGTAATACAACTTATCTTTTTGGGATTGTCTGTTCTACTTTTAGCTTTTTCTGCTGTTATTGCAGGGAGCCCATGTCTTACCCTTCTATTGCAGCACACATTGTGTTTGCTAGAGACACCCTCCAGTTTCTTCTTTGTGCTTTCTTATTGGAGATTTGGAAACAATCACTAAGAAGATCTGTAAGCACTCTGAAACCTTCAATTCTAACTATTCAAAAATAATTACCTTCAGGAAGTCTACCTTCAGGAAGTCTAATCAAGAAGGTAAAAGACAACAGTCATTACAATCACCCTCTGTGATTCCAACTCCTTGAATTTCATTGCCATCAGCTTTGGCTATAGCTGACAGCGGGGAGGTGGACTTGAGATTGAAAGCAAAAAAAAAAAAAACTATGCTAAAAATATGGTAAATTTTAATATATAAAAGTGCTAGCGATAGATGATTACTGGGGATTCAACGACATTAACTTGAGGTCAAAATTAACACTTTGCACCTGCTGAAATGAAGGCCACTTGACAAAACCTTTAGGAGCACACTAGAGGCACTTTTTGGTAAACATGAATAGCTAGAATACCTTGCCTTTATTTTATCTCTGAGATTAAAAAATTGTTCTTACTTTTCATCGTCTAAATTTTGATGGATGATCGTAACACCAATCAAAATATACACGAATTTTCCTGGGGGCGGGGGGGACACTATAAAAAAGGGGTTAGAGAGTAACCAAAGGACACAGGACTAGATTAATCATAAGCCTAGACGACTGACCCTGAATTTTCTTCAAACACTTCCTGCCTTTTGTTTCAAACTGCAGTATACCTTCAAGGTTAACTGCAGTCTCCCTGAGCAATGGACCAGCCCACCCTAGACTGGGATATACTCATTCCTAATCTACTGGTATTTATTTACTTAAGTATACTGTTTCATTTGAAAACATGGTGTTATTCATTGACTGTCAAGCAACATACACTGCATTCCTGCCCACACAAAGCCAACTCTGCAGATATCCAACACACCCACCTCACTGTGAAATATAAGATGGCTTTTCATCAAGTTCTCAGAGAAGAAATAGGGTGGAAAAGGAAAAATGAAACGCAATTCAAACCTAACAAACCCTTAGAGGCTGGGTTCTCCCAGAAGGAACAGAAAGTAAAAGGAAGGTACAAAGGGCGAGGGAGAGGAGGTCCTAGTTCTCCCTCTTTCAGAGTCCAAAGAAGTCCCAAAACAGGAGAGCTCTCGACTCCTCACAAGAGGCGAGAGGATGCGAGGGGCGGCGGGAGGAAGACTGAGCATCAGAGAATGGGGGATGGGAAGAACTTAAGTGGGAGAAGCCGCTTCCTCGGTAAAGCTGGCTGTCTAGGTCGGACTTTGATTTTTGCTTCGCCCCATCCCTCCTTTTTGGGAAACAGTAATTTTCTCTTACGGAGGAAAGCAGCTCCAGTCCCACCCTGGAGAGCAGAGACAGGTGTAGGGAGGGATGTCTGGCCTTCCGGGGGTGCAAAACGGGGTTGGGGGGCGGCAGCCTAGAGAATCGGTGTGGTACCTGTGAATCCTCTCCGTCAAGGCTGAGGTGCGGGGTGGGAAGAGCCTTTGAATGAGGGGTATCAGAGGGAAGCCCCTTCTGAGGAGCTGGGAATCGACGAGGGACAAAAAGTAGCTGTGAGGACCCTCAAAGGATGAGGAGCCGCCTCCTCGGGGAATACCGGGAGGTGGAGAGACGGCCCCGCCCCCTCAGGGGATGGGCCCAGAGGCCGTTAGGACAGCGGCGGGAGGCTACCGGTGCCCCTATACTTGCTTTGCTCTTGAGAACCCGGCCTCTCAGCCATCATCAAGCCCCAGGGAGTGTGGTTCCTACCTTTCCACGACGCTCCGGGCTCCGCTCCCCTCCGCCTCCAGTCCCCATCCACAGCAACTGAGGCTCCGCCCCCTCGCCGCCCGGCGGGGGCATTGGCATTCACCAGCGCCAATCGCCTCCTTGCTTCTCCAGCATCGTCCCCAATCCGCGCCGGCTGGAGGCGGAGCTTCTCCAATGTCATTCAGGCTCCTCCCGGGGCCCCAAGATCCCTTTTGTTTGGGAAGAGCAAGGCTGGGATTGAGCTCGCGTCACTTCCGGGAGGAAGCGCCGTCCTCGGTCCCGGGCTACAGGGTGGGCTCGTGCCCCTCCCGGCCCTTGGTCAGCAACTTTCCACCTCTGCGTGGTTTCTGGGCAGGACCGTGGCTAGTGCTTCGTGCTTTTCCCTGACTGTACGGGGAGTTTAGGAATGGAGGGCTCTGGTGGCCTGATCGATTGGGATTTTTTCCAGAATGTTGATAAATAAAGTGGGCTTTGGTGTCTGCATTAGAATGGATTAGTTGTTGAAAACCTGGCTTCCTTGCTCCCCTTTTTTTTTTCTTTTTTCTGGACGCGACTGTGGGCATGGTGCTGCAAGCAAGGGTGCAAAGATGAAACACCTGGAGATCACTCTTCTCTCAACCACAGTTTGTACAGAAGAGGATACTAACTTTGGGGGACATAAATCCAGCCGACCTGCTTTCCAGGCAGAAATCGAATAATTGCAAATTTGTGTGGCAGGTTTTTCCACACTATGCTTGCCAGCTGAGGCGACTTTTTTCTGTCCTTGGCCTCATTATATTGCGGGGAATGGTGTTTGCCGTGAAGTTGAAGCAATGGAGAGTACAGAGGATGCAAGGAATGTCTGCCTTGTGAACACAGGAATGCAGATCTTGGTGGCAGCAAGTCTTAGGCAGGACCAAGTAACTCAGAAAGGGGAGTGGATGTACAACTAGTTGTATCCCTACCTGAGGTCAAAGTTTCTGAATTCCATTTCCACAGAATGGCTGTCAGCTCACAGATTCAGCTGGTTACATTTATGATAACCACATTATTTTAAATACAATATAGTAAATATTTGAGACGAATATTTAGAATGCACAAATAATGTAGTACACTTAATACATTATCCCTAAACTTAGCAATTATAATTCGCAAGACAGCATTAGGGACCTAGTACTTGCCTAGGCAGATAGTCCTCAAGGCAGATGCCGCCTGCCTCATGCAGTTTACAGTCTGACCGAGGGATGTGATCAGTCTGTGCGATTATAGTCTGAAAGAAGTAAAGGAGTATTTATCATGTTATCACTGTGCCATGTACTTTCATTTAATGGTATTTGATGTCATCTTCAGTACTGTATGAGAAATCTGTCCTACAGTGTAGAATAGACATCATTGTGTCCAATTTACAGATGAGAAGATAGAGATTCAGAGAAGTCAAATAAAGTCATAGAGCTAGTAAATAGTAAATAATTTCCAGTAAGGATGTATGACTCCAAACTTATGCCATATTCTGCTCACTTCACACTGGCTCTCACATGGTGGACTAAGAATGGGTGTGGATGATTGTAAAGCAAACATTAGAGCCAGAAGGACAGCTCCATGCCTCCCCCTGTTGATTTTAGGCTTGGGAGGGTCATCTCTATACATGAAGGATGGCAAGACTATGTGTGGAGGTGCTCAATAGCAGCGTAAGTGAATCTGGAGTAATGATGTAGGGTATACCGAACTTCAGAAAGGCATCATGCCTTGTGTTCTGAAGACTGACAATCTGAAAGGTAAGATGAAGGGCCAGGCACAGAGTAGGTACTCAATAAATACTGACTCGAAATAAAATGTCTGAAATGATTACAAATACGGAGTCTTAGGTGTTGGAACAGGCAAAGGAACTTGAAAAATCCCATTTCCTCCTCCTCCCCTTTGCTCTGCCTATGGGTATGCAATGAGGAAGTGCCTCATCGCCTGACAATGAAGCAGATGTGGGAGAACAGGCTATTTTCTTCTGGCTTCTGAGTCACTCTGAGAGTTGTTCTAGTGAATCAGCTCCTCCCTTGTTTTTTTTTTTTTTTTTTTTTTTTTTTTTTTTTCAGACAGAGTCTCGCTTTTTCCCAGACTGGAGTGCAATGGCGCAATCTCTCACTACAACCTCTGCCTCCTGCCTCCCGAGAAGCTGGGCTTACAGGCACCTGTCACTGTGCCCCGCTAATTTTTGTATTTTTAGTAGAGATGGGGTTTTGCCATGTTGGCCAGGCTGATCTCGAACTCCTGACTTCAGGTGATCCACCCGCTTTGGCCTCCCAAAATGGCTGGGATTACAGGCATGAGCCACCATGCCCGGCAGGTCCTCCCTACTTTCCCTCATTCCCTTTGTAACTGTTAACCCACCACCACCCATTCTTTTCCCTCGGTGAGTGGGTGGGAGCAGTGCCCTGTGACCTACTTCCTTTTGAGCAATGGGCAGCTCCCCTGATTTCCTAGCTTCCCTTCTGCATGTTCCTAAATGAGTGTAGATGGACTCAGCAAAAATGTAAACAACCCTTGTAGGATTCAGAGTCCTAAGGGTGTTCAGATTGCTTTCCTTTTAATTTTTCACCCCCAGAAGTAGGGAACAGGCAGGACTTGTGAACCTCGTGTATCTTTCAGACGGTAGCAGTGAGAGAGTTATGGAGCCTTGGGATTCTTCAATATACAAACCTGGTAAATAAATGTAGAGTCTGTTGCATAGGTGTATGCAGAGGTAAAAAATGGTTCATAACAATATCTTAGATTTGTATAACAAAATATAACATTTTAATGTCTATCATTTTATCAACTGGACAGTAAAATATTTATTAAATACCTATTGTGTGTCAGGCAACAACTTAAAGTGCTTAAAAATTATAGATTGTGTCGATTTTTTCCAAATAAGTAAACTTTCTAAGAAGATGTTCCATAAATATTTGTTGCTGGCTTGGGGAGGCAGCAATGGAGTAAAAGAGGCCTAGACTAGAGGTTAAAAAATCTGGAGTCTAGTTCTCATTCTGTCATCAACTATAGTAGTTTCCAACTGGGTGGCTTAAAACAACAGAAATGTGTTCTGTCTCAGTTCTTGAGGCTAGAAGTACAAAATCAGGGTGTTGGCCAGGTGCAGTGGCTCAGCCCTGTAATGCCAGCACTTTGGGAGGCTGCGGTGGGCGGATCACCTGAGGTCAGGAGTTCCAGACCAGCCTGGCCAACATGGTGAAACCCTGTCTCTACTAAAAATACAAAAATTAGCTGGGCATGGTTGCAGGCGCCTGTAATCCCAGTTACTTAGAAGCCTGAGGCAGGAAAATCGCTTGAACCCAGGAGGTGGAGGTTGCCAGTGAGCCGAGATCGTACCACTGCACTCCAGCCTGGGCAAGAAAGAGCGAAGCTCCATCTCAAAAAAAAAAAAAAAAAAAAAAAAATATATATATATATATATATATATATCAGGGTGTTGACAAGGTTGGTTCCTTCTGGGGGCTCTGAGAGATGCTCCATCCCATGCCTCTCTCCCTTGACTTCTGGTGGTTCCCGGTGATCACTGGCACGTAACTACATCATCCCAATCCCTGCCTTTGTCTTCACATGGCCTTCTTCTCTCTATGTCTCAGCATTTCTGTATGTCCTCTCCTCTTCTTATAAAGGCCCCACTCACGTTGTACTTAGAGCACACTCTAATCCACCATGATCTCATCTGAACTCATGACATCTGCGAAGACCCTATTTCCAAATAAATTCACAGTCTGAGATGGGTGCACATGAATTTTGGGGGGACACCATTCGACCTGATACACAAACTTACTTGGCAAAGTAACCTTCTCACTTAACTCCATTTAAGTTCATTGACAAAAGGCATGAAAGTAGTGGACTAATTCCTAAAGATCATTTCAGCCTATGATTTAATATAATGCTATATGCTAGATGCATTAATCAAGCTATTCAATTATGTGCTAAGCATTATGCAATTTTTTATGTGACATCTCATTTCATCCTTAAAAGAATTCCACGAGATAGATGTTAACGGTCCCCTTTTGCAGGTGAGGAAATTGAGGCACAAAGAGGTCTAAGGTCACAGAATTCATAAGTGATGAACACAGAATATTTACTTAGATCTGATTCCAAAGTACACCCTCAAAATTACTAGGCTCTATCATCTCTCCATCATGCTAAGTGGGTTAGGAAGATGGGGAATGCAACAAATATTTTCAAATTTGATATAGAATATTTGGAGCTGAGTAGCAATTTCCTGAAGTTATGTGTATAGTTTGGACTTTATTTATTTATTGAGACAGGGTCTCACTCTGTTGCCCAGACTGGAGCGCAGTGGCCCAATCTCTGCTCACCGCAACCTCCGCCTCCCAGGCTCAAGCTATTCTCTGACCTCAGCCTCCCAAGTAGCTGGGATTACAGGCGTGCACCTTACCGCCGGCTAATTTTTGTATTTTTGGTAGAGACAGGGTTTCACTATGTTGGCCAGGCTGGTCTTGAACTCCTGACCTCAAATGACACACCTGCCTCGGCCTCCCAAAGTGTTGAGATTACAGGTATGAGCCACCGCGTCTGGCCTGGACTGATTTTAAAACAAGGGAAAGCAAGAGAAGCGGGGATAGTGGGTGGCAATAAAGGCTTAGTAGCTTGGAGGAGAGCTATGGGCACTTACCTGAACTTGTTTCCTTATTTGTTAAGTGAGGTAATAGCCTCTGTCTACATGACCAAGTGGTTGTCAGTATCCAAGCGACCTGATGTACATGAAAGTATAAACTACCTGGGAGACCTTGCTCAATCCTCTTCTCTGAGTTCCAGCCTCCAACTAAACATCTGGGGCTCCATAAGGCTCTTTCTAGCTGTGGCCCACTGGACTGGGACTTATTAAGATGCTGACTCTTGAGTGAGCTAGACGTAGAAGTTGAAATGAGTGGGAAAAGTGATGAAAAGAAATGCTTGCTTTCTTCTGGCTTGTCTTCACTATCTCTTCCTCACGCTTCCCGGCCCCGCCCCTTCTCCCCGGGGTTGAAAAATCTGAAAGCCAGACAGGGCTCTCCAGCCCGGGACCACGCTGAAGCCGAAGGGAAGGTGTGCCCTCCACTGCCCCCTGCATTTCTGCATTTTCTCCCATCATTTTCTCCCGTTCTCTTCTTGCTTGGATCTGCCCTATCTGGGGAGACTCGGGCACCGGGAAACGAGATTGCTGGGTGTGGCCCTAAAGTGTTCCTGAGCTTATTGTGCCCCCTAGTGTCCAGTAGTGAATACTGCAGCCGTCGGCTTCCTTTCTGACCGTCCCTCTAATGCCTCCCGCCCAACACAGTTTTTCCTTTTATGGGTGTGGGCTGACAGCACAGCAGGTGGGGACTCCAAGGACTGGCAGCTCAAAAATCCACCTCAGGGACAGACAGATTCTTTGGTTTTTGGCAAAATGTAGGAGCCAGCTTGGCCATGATGGAAGCTTTAAACTCTCTCTCTCTCTCTCTCTTTTTTTTGAGACGGAATTTCGCTCTGTTGCCCAGGCTGGAGTGCAGTGGCGCCAGTCTCGGCTCACTGCAACCTCCCCCTCCCGGGTTCAAGCGATTCTCCTGCCCCAGCCTCCTGAGTAGCTGGGATTACAGGCGCCTGCCACCAAGCCCGGCCAATTGTGTATTATTATTATTATTGTTATTATTATTATTATTATTATTTTGTATTTTTAGTAGAGAGAAGGTTTCACTATGTTGGCCAGGCTGGTCTCGAACTCCTGATCAGAAGTGATCTGCCCACCTAGTCCTCCCAAAGCGCTGGGATTGCCGGCGTGAGCCACTGTGCCCAGTTTGAAGCTTTAAACTCTTTTTTTTTTTTTTTTGTGAGACGGAGTCTCGCTCTGTCGCCCAGGCTGGAGTGCAGTGGCCGGATCTCAGCTCACTGCAAGCTCCGCCTCCCAGGTTTACGCCATTCTTCTGCCTCAGCCTCCCGAGTAGCTGGGACTACAGGCGCCCGCCACCACGCCCGGCTAGTTTTTTTTTTGTATTTTTAGTAGAGACGGGGTTTCACTGTGTTAGCCAGGATGGTCTCGATCTCCTGACCTTGTGATCCGCCCGTCTCGGCCTCCCAAAGTGCTGGGATTACAGGCTTGAGCCACCGCGCCCGGCCGGAAGCTTTAAACTCTTATGCTAGGTTTCATTAGGGGAAGTCCAGAAGTGAGGAGGATAGAAATCTAACCTTGGGTGCCTACCAGGTACATATGTGACATACATAATCCTTGTAACCTTTACATATGTAATTATTGCTACAATCCTGAAAGGTAGTTTTTATTAATTCTAGGTTTTCAGAAGAGATCACAAGTTCAGAGAGGTTAAGTGTCTTCCCCAAGGTCACATAATAGCAATAACAATATGAGAGCAACATTAGCCAATTATTTAGTGCCTACTCCACACCAGGCATATGATTTCTTTTACTCCCCACAGCAACACGTTAAAGTGGTGATCATAATCTTCATTTTAATGATGAGGTAACTGAGATTTGGACAGTGTAAGAAAGGAATAATTGAGAAGCTGCCTGAGGTCACACAGTGAGGTCCTCCTGTTTCCAGTCCCACACTGTTTCCATTCTGCCATGGCCTCATGGAGCTGGTGAGTGGTAGAGGTGGGACTCAAGCCCAGGCCTGTGTGACTCAATGTTCTTTCCATTACTGCTGCTGCTTGGCAGTTCTTCCTGAGGACCAGGAAACCAGGAAACCCAGGGTCATGTGGTCTTTTGGAGTTCCCCACCTGAGATGATGGCAATGAAAACACCAAGGCAGAAGTCCAAAGGATCCTGGGGAAAATTTGCTCAGTAAAGCACGTGAGCAGAGCAGCACTATGGGAACTGCACAACTATATTGCTGTCAGGGGCCCCGGGGAGGGTGTCAGAGGAGCTGAGTCCTGTCTCCTTTCAGTAATTCTGTTTCCCTCAAATGTTTCCCTGAAGCTGGTGGGCCGGGATGGGGAATGCAAAGCTCAAAGGGACCTAAAAGGAAAGGTAGATGGAAAATTCCTGGCAGTAGATGAGAGAGAAAATTCCAGATAGAAAATTACCAGAAATAAGCAGGGCACAGTGGTGTGTGCTTGTAGTCCCAGCTACCTGAGAAGCTGGGACAGGAGGATTGTTTGAGTCCAGGGGTCTAAGACCAGTCTGGGTACCATAGTGAGACTCCTTCTCAAAAAAGAAAAATTTACTGTAAATATATAAGCTATACCACAGAGTTCCTAAATCATCCAGCAAAGTTCCCCTCACACCCAAAATATAAATTAGTCATAAGTGCCTGGAATAATGTTTTATGTCCCTTTGGGTGAGTCACAAATTTTCTTTTTCACTTTTCTCTTTTAAATTCTTAAACAATTATTAAATTGTCACCATCACATATGCCAGGTGGTAAGTTCGCAAACTGGTTGACGTTATGGTTGTTATTTCGAGGTGTAAATTTCATATAAATAGTCTGGTGGGAAAATATATCAGTTGGGAACTATTTTTTAAAAGCTAATTTGTAAGTTACCTTATTTCATTAAGGAGTAACTCTTTTCCTCTCTTCCCACCCCTCCCCTTACTGCCTCTCTTCCTCTGTCCCAGGTCCCTTCTCTCCAAAAGTGTGGAGCCAGATTCCTCTTCTGTCCTTGTTGGCTCTTAAGACAAAGCTCTGAGCAGCCTTGCCAGAAGGGCTGAAGCTGACCCAAAGGCTGGTCCTCTTTCTTTTTCTCCTCTATTCCCCCTTCTTTCCCACACATAACCTCACATTAAGCAGAAAATAATTTCTGTGCTAGGGCCAGAGACAGAGCTTCAGCTTGGCTAGTCTGCCTTACAGTTTCAATTTGATGAAAGCCAATTACACATTTCCTCTGGTCTGTTATTTCAGCTGAAGCACCACACAGTTGGCTGAATGGGTCCTTGTTGCACACAAAAGGGAGAAATATTTGCAGGGAAACTAATGACCCGGTTATGGCTGCACCGTCATTTCTAGGCAATTTCCTGGTAAATGGCTCTTTGGAACAGTCTGGTGCTGGAAGCTTCTGTGCCCTCATTTCCTGCTTCATGGTTCCTGCTGGGCTCCTGCAGGGCCAGTCTGCCCTGAACAAAGTGACCAGGTGACCCGCTTTCTTGGGAGGAGTTTATACATTTCCCATCCCCTTTTCTTTCTGCCACTTGCCTTTTTCTTGTCCTCCTTTTATTCCTAAAAATAACCATTAATGCCTGTTAACATTGCAGTGATAACTAACACAGGATTTGGACCTCAGGGCACTCAGTCTTGAATGGAGGTAGACTTGCGTAACTCCATTCTGCAGCCATGCTTTCCAAATAAAATAACTCTAATCCCTATCTTACATCATCGTTGAGACTCCAGATGTAAGGGACAGAAATTGTTATCCAAAATGGAAAAAGGATTTTTATTGAAGCACACAATAAGAAAGTCCAGGAGTAGTCTGCCCTCAGATGAGGCTTGATCAGTTTTCTCAAAAATGTTACCAGGACCACCAGGTTGGTTGGTTTCTTTTTCTTTCTTTCTTTCTTTCTTTCTTTCTTTCTTTCTTGTCGGTTATGGAGGAAGGTGACGGAGGGATGGGAAGGGCTGTGAGGAGGGAGCGGGCAGGAGGAGGGAGGGAAGGAGGGAGAGGGATGGGGGGAGGGAGCGAAGGTAAGAGAGAGAGGGAGGGAGGGCGTAGCAGGGGAAGGGCGAGGGCGTGGGAAGGGGAAAGGGGGGGAACGGAAGGGGAAGGCAGGGGAAGGGAATAACGACTACTCCATCCCACCTCCCTCCCTCCCATCAGCGACACACATCACATCCATCCCATCCCTCCCTCCCCTTCCTTCCTCCTTCCTTCCTTCCTTCCTTCCTTCCTTCCTTCCTTCCTTCCCTCCTCTCTTTTTCTCTCTTTCTGGTCTTGCTCTGTCACTCAGACTGGAGTGACAGAGCAAGTGGTGTGAACATAGCTCACTGCAGCCTTCAACTCCTGGGCTCAAGCAATCTTCCTGCCTCAGCCTCCCAGGTAGTGAGCCACCAGGCCTGGCTGATTTTTGAATTTTTTATAGAGATGGGGTTTTACTATGTTGCCCAGTTGGTCTTGAACTCCTGGTCTGAAGTGCTTCTTCCACCTCCACTTCCCAAAGTGCTGGGATAACAGGGGCAAGCCACTGTGCCCAGCCAGGACCAGGTTTCTATCCCTGTGTCTCTCAACTTTGCTTCCTCTGTGTTGGTTCTGTTTTAGACATGCGTTCTTCCTCAATTGGCAAAAGCACAGTAGCTCAGGCTTCATATTTTATCATATTCAATAGGAAAGAGCACCTGCTCTTTTCCAGAAGTGGGAGAAATATCCCACTGTCTCCTTGGCTCTGCTTGGACCATGTGTTCATCCCTGAACCAGTCATTGTGGCCAGGGATAGACTGCTTTTATTGGCTAGATCTAGGTCATGTGCTTTTATTGGCTAGATCTAGGTCATGTGCCTGCAGACATGGATGAAGAGTAGGGAAAAGTTATAGCCAAATGTTGTATCTATCTATCTATCTATCTATCTATCTATCTATCTATCTATCTATCTATCCATCCATCCATCCATCCATCTATCTCTATCTATTACCAGAAAAAGTGGGGATGAATGTTTGGGAAGAAAATAGTATCTACTACATACTTGAGAGCTTGTTTCACATTTGCTCTCATTCACAGGTCAGCTCGAGCTATCATCTGTCCAGCTGTCATCTGTCCAGCTCTGGCTAAGCCTGGGGCTTTTATGGGCCTCAGAGGGGAGGAAGTGCATGTCAGTTGGTCCATGGGCAGCCCGGAAAAGGCACCACAAGTTCCCACTTGGGTCAGAGGGACTAGCAGCCTGGCCTCCAGCCTTCAGGCCCTCCTTGGCCTGAAGGTGGGGCCTCATCAGGGACCTGCCCCCTTCTACCCAGGAGCCTGTCTGCCTCCTATTGCCGTCCATGGTGCCCAGGCTGCTCCCACCAAAGGGTACCTGCAGGCTAGCTCCAACCTGCCCTCTGCCCCACCTCAGCTCTCCCCACCCCATTGCCCCTGCAATCTGCCCCAATCCTGCTCTGAGATCAGAGCGGGCACCAGGAGTGGGGAGAGGCCATGCAGTGGGAGCAGACACACCTTGAGACACCTCCATAGGGAGGCAGCAGGGACTTTCCTGGGTCCCTGAGGGTGCAGAGTATAGAGATGCCCAGGTCCTGTGCCTGGGAGGGCGGGGCTGTCACCCAGTCCCTGGATCATGCACGCAGCTCCGGTGGCATCTCCTTGCAGTCTGGAGTGGGGGGGCTCCAGGTCCTCACTGGGCCCCTCTCTGCCCACCCCTGCATGCCCAACCACCCTCCTCCCCTGCTAGTGGGTGGCTTGGCTGGCTTCACTGTGGCAGTGAGGCTGTGGGGGGTTCCCACTTGTCCTTGGCTCCTGCTGGCTCCCTTGGAGCACAGCAGTGTCCCAGGCCCAGCTATCCCTCCTCCCTGTACCCTCCCTGCAGGGGCACCATGCAAGAGCCGTGATGCGGTGCCAGGGTCCAGAGTAGTAGAAGCTCCGGGCCTGGGAGTGGGTCCCACCTGGCCATGCAAGGGTGGGGGTGGTGCAGTCAGCTGTCTCCAGACATGGGGCACAGGGGATGCACCACCATTGCTGCTCCCACAGTTACTTCTGCCACCACCACTTTCACCTCCCCGCTGCAGCTGGCGCAGTGGCAGTGGCTGCTCCGGATGGCCCACCACTGCCATCAATGTCACCCATAAGAAAGAATTTGCCTTTAATGTGTATCAGACAACTGTATAAACATTTGACCAGAAATTTACATGATTTATGTAATGCAAAGTTCTATTTCAGTCCAGTTTTATAACAACTTTTCTTTTAAAACAGAACATTTTAAATTTAGTATCAGTTAATACTGTTTCTAGAGAGCCATGGACCATCCCATTTCAAGGAATTCCATTTGACTTCATCAGTCCTGTTTCTTTCTTTTTCTTTTTCTTTTCTTTTCTTCTTCTTCTTTTTTTTTTTTTTTTTTTTTTTTTTTTTTGAGATGGAGTCTCACTCTCTCACCCAGGCTGGAGTGCAGTGGCACAATCTCGGCTCACTGCAACCTCCGTCTCCTGGGTTCAAGCAATTCTCCCGCCTCAGCCTCTCAGGTAGCTGGGACTACAGGCACGGACCACCACGCCCAGCCAATTTTTGTATTTTTAGTAGAGACGGAGCTTCACCATGTTGGCCAGTCTGGTCTCGATCTCTTGACCTCATGATCTGCCCTCCTTGGCCTCCCAAAGTGCTGGGATTACAGGCGTGACCCACCGTGCCCGGTCACTCCTGTTTCTTCATTAATTTCTGTCCTTGCTTCTCTCCAGACCCTGCCTCCCATCTTCTCTTTCAGAGATAATCCCCTTCTTAAAGCAAATTCATTCAACCAAAATATGTTGAGTACCTGTGTGCTAGGCACTAGGGTTACAGTGACGAGTATGATGGTCGTAGTTGTCCATTTTGCATTGCCATAAAGGAATACCTGTGACTGGGGAATTTGCACCGTAAAGAGGTTTATTTGACTCACGGTTCTGAAAGCTGTACAAGCATGGCAGCAGCTTCTGCTCAGCTTCTGGTGAGGCTTCAGGAAGCTTTTACTAATGGTGGAAGGCAAAGGGGGAGCAGACATGTTACATTGCAAGAGAGGGAGCAAGAGAGAAGTGCAGGAGGTCCAGGCTCTTTTTAACAATCAGATCTCATGGTAACTAATAGAATAAAACTTCAGTCATGACTGTGGGGAGGGCACCAAGTCATTCATGAGGCATCCATCCTTATGACTCAAATACCTCCCATTAGGCCCCACCTCCAACATTGGAGATCACATTCCAACCTGAGATTTGGAGGGGACAAACATCCAAACTATATTAATGGCTATGGTTCCTTCTTCAAAATTCCTGTAACTTTGTCATGCAGAGCAAGTTAACTTCTTTGCCCTAACCTTTCTTATCTCAACTGTCTTCAGGGGCCCTCACTTTTTATAGCCAGATAAGCCCAAGAAGTCACTTTCTTCAGCAAAGGAATTGATTTGTACTGTCCTTAGAGGTCAGCTGGCTTAAGCTGTGGCCAGCTTCTGTGATAATATTCTTATTTATTTTCCTGTTTTATAGACAAACAGATAATGAGAATATTGTAGGTGAAGTACCATGCTATTAGTAGCAGTATTGACTAGGTATAGCCTTCAGTGGTGCAAGAGGAAAGAGAGTATTCTTCAAGGAAGAACTGTTTGACTGCTGTATAACATAGTGGAGGGGGGCATCACTTTACAGCCAGGCCTACCAGCTGTGTGATCCGGTCATGTCGCTCAAGTACTTTGAGTTTCAAATCCCTTATCCATAACATGGAGGAAATAATAATATGTTTCACAGGGTTGTAGTAAAGATTAAATGAGATACCAAGCCATTTACTGATAACTTTTTCTCCCTACCACCACTCTATCACCGAGTCCTGTCAGTTTCACCTTTTACATTTGTCAAATCCCTCTATGTCTGTTTCTACCACCGCCATCACCTTGTTCTGCCCATTTTCTTGTCTCTATCCATGACCATAGTACTGGCAATCTAACTCGTCTTCCAGCATTTCCTTCTCGCCCCCTCCAGCCCATTCTCCACACAGCAATCTGAGTAGATTTTGAGAAAACACAATCTGATGATGTCATATAATTTCCCTCCCAATTACAACTTCTCAGTGCTCTTGGGATAACTAGATTTGCAAAGCCTTGACTGCTGCTTGTCTCTCCAGAATAAGCCAGAGCAGATCTGCCTCCTCTCTCTCTGTGCCCCAGCCAACTGGTGACAAGGACTCTCTCCTTGACCAAACTTTAGACAGGCTTCTAAGTGAAATAAGCCAGTTATGGAAAGATAAATACTGCATGATTCCACCTGTATGAGGTACCTAAAATAGTCAAACTCTCCCAACCTGTTGGAATAAAATAAAATAAAATAGTCAAACTCATAGAAGCAAAGAGTGGAACGCCAGGGGCTGAGAGGGGAGGCGGAGATGGGGAGTTACTAATCAACGTGCATACATACAGTTTTGGTCCAGCAAGATGAATACGCTCTAGAGATCTGCTGTATGATATCATACCTATAGTCAACAGTAATGTATTGTATACTTAAACATTTATTTAGAGGGTAGATCTCATTTTAAACGTTCTTGCCACACGTACACAAAAGCAGGGTGCTGGATGCCTCTGTTCTGGGACATGACTTCTACTTCGACCTCCCCCACAGTTCTCCCTGAGACACTGCCTGCTCCCCGTTCCCACCTTGCAGTTTCTCTTCTTCGCTTTGCAGCTCACTCCTGCCTGCAAGTGAAACTGCACCATTAAGATTTGCAAACACCATCTTGTTGATAAACTGTGTGGATATGCCTGGGCCCAAACTTGTGCCCCCTGAAGCCTTAGACACTGGTTTCCTTTTCCTTTTCTCTTGGCGGCCATGACGACACCAAGCTTTCTTGCTCGGTCTCCCCCATCTCTCCTCCTTCCAACTCTTTGTGGCCAGTTTTCTTCTTTTTCTTTTCTCTTTTTTTTTTTTTTTTTGAAACGGAGCCTTGCTGCTGCCCACGCTGGAGTGCAATGACACGATCTCAGCTCACTGCAACCTCTTCCTCCTGGGTTCAAGCAATTCTCCTGCCTCAGCCTCTCGAGAGGCTGGGATTACAGGCATGCACCACTACCCCTGGCTAATTATATATATATATATATATATATATATATATATATATACACACACACACACACACACACACACATATATATATACACACACACACACACACACATATATATATATATATATGTATATATATATTTTTTGTTGTTGTTAGTAGAGATGGGGTTTCCCATGTTGGTCAGGCTGGTCTTGAACTCCCAGCCTCAGGTGATGGACCCTCCTCGGCCTCCCAAAGTGCTGGGATTACAGGCATGAGCCACCCCAACTGGCGCATGGACAGTTTTTTTCTTTGTATTTTCTTGTTAGGAGAGACACTAACACTGGATGATGTGGCCAGTTCTTTTTTTCTTTTCTTTTCTTTTTTCTATTTTTTTGCTTTGAGGCACGGTCTCGCTCTGTCACTCAGGCTGGAGTGTAATGGTGGAATCATAGCTCACTGCAGCCTTGACCTTCTGGGCTCAAGTGATCTTCCCACTTCAGCCTCCTAGTAGTTGGGACCACAGATGCATGCAACCTTGCCCAGGTAATTTTTTTTTTTTTTTTTTGAGACGGAATTTTGCTCTTGCTGCCCAGGCTAGAGTGCAATGGCGTGATCTCGGCTCACCACAACATCTGCCTCCTGGGTTCAAGCAATTCTCCTGCCTCAGCCTCCTGAGTAGCTGGGATTGTAGGCATGTGCCACCACACCCAGCTAATTTTGTATTTTTAGTAGAGATGGGGTTTCTCTATGTTGGTCAGGCTGGTCTTGAACTCCCATCCTCAGGTGATCTGCCTGCCTTGGTTTCCCAAAGTTCTGTCATTACAGGCATGAGCCACTGCATCCGGCCCAGGCCATCTAATTAAAAATATTTTTTTCTACAGATGGGATCTCCCTACATTGCCCAAGCTGGTCTCGAACTCAGATCTTCCCACCTTGGCCACCCAAAGTGCTGGGATTACAGGCATGAGGCACCGTGCCTGGTCTTGCAAATTCTTTCACTTCACACTCTACACACTCTCCTGTGTAAGCCACCTAACCAGCTGGCTTAGTTACCATCTGTATGTGGGTGATTCCCAAATGTGTGTCTCTTGCCCAGGTCTCTCTCCTGAGCTCCAGACTCGGATAGGACATCTCTCTGGCATCTGTAACCCTTCTTTCCCCTCATTCACCACATCTTCCCCATCACCAAATCCTGCCAGTTCTACCTCCTTGATCCACCAAGTCTTTCTGCATCTCTAGTCACCACCTTAGTTCAAGCCTGCTTCCTCCCTCTGATGGATCCTGGCAACAGCCTTCTGTCTGAGTTTCCTGTGTTTGCTCTGGCTCTTGCCTCTTCAAACCATTTCTGCATGGCAGCACTAATGATTTTTGTAAAGTGAAAATTTGATCAGGTCACTTATCTGCTTAAGTTCCTAGTAAGCCATGTGCTTCCCATTAATTTCAGGACAAAGTGCAAATGTGAGCATGTCAGTCACATCTCCTCTTGATCTGGCCTTTGTATATATTTCTAGCTCCAACTTTTGCTCCTTCCCTGACCCCAGGCAACACTAACCCTCCTGAACTATGTAAATTCATTGTGATTTCTCTGGCTTTAGGACCATCTGATTTACTGTTCTGCCTGAACCACATTTTCCTGGTCCTTCCAGTCTAGATAAAATGCTCTTTCTTCAGCACTCTCCTCAGATGTCACTTCCTCCAGGAAACTTTCCACGATCTCTTAATGCCTGATTAGATGCCACCCCCACCTCTATCCCGATTGTTCTCCATGGACCCTGTGCCTGTACTCCTTGTCCTTTTAGTTGTATCTGTGTTTCCCTCAGACTGAAAGTTTCCTCAGGGCACATCCTTGGCCTGTTTCATGACTGTAGTCCTAGTTTGTAGCATGGTGCCTGGCACATAGTAAGCATTAATTATACTTATTAAATGAAAGAACGCATGATTTCCTAAAGCTTTGTCATAGCTTACCACAATGGTTAAGGACAAGGACATTGAAGCCAGTTGCCTCTGTTGGCAAATCCTGGCTCAGATGCTGACTATATGTGTACTCTTGGGCAAGCTACTCAACCTTTCCATGCTTTGGTTTGATTACTTTGAAAACGTTTCTTATCTCATGAGATTGCTTTGAGGATCAAATAGGTTAACGTTTATATGCCCGGCATAAAGTAAGTGCCATATAAATAGGATAACTTATTCTACTTTATGACCAAACATGATACTTTTGAGAGTGAAACAGATGCAATTAGTAATTATGCCAGGAAAATAGATGTTAATCGGGACCGTCTTGGGCTAACAGGGACATTTGGTTACCCTGTATATAAGAGCTCTTAGGTAAATAAACGTTTTCGTCTTTATTGCTTTTGTTTTTCCGTGTCTATTTTCCTCTAGTGAATAGCAGCTAATTCTTCCAACCATAAAAGCTTGTGTGTTTGTTTTTAGAGACAACAGAGAAAAGGACTTGGGGGACAGCGTCCCAAGGTTCAGAGTTGGTAGGGTACCATTAAAGAAACAGATATGAAGTTGAATTTTTAGGCTCTGAGTATAGAAAAAAAGGGGAGCCTTTACATCCCCCTGAAGCTGAGTAGGCTGTATGGGTTTGACAATAGAAGGCCACGTGGTTTCCTGATGGTAGTATGATTTCAAGGGGTCCAGCCTTTCCTGGAGCCTCATCTGGGGAAGATTTGTGAGCGAAGCAAACTGTTCCAATCTGCTTGACATGTTTTTGCTGTCTGGTCATTGAGTGTGATGTTTTCTTTCAAACTGTTTCAGAAACATGTTGTTCCATTTGCTTCCCCAACAGGGAGTTCTTTTCATTACTTCAAAACAGTTGTTTTTATGAACTGGGATAAACACCTAGTGCACAGAAGTTTTGCTGCACAGTCATTCCTATATGAATTCTATTATTTCTCCTGCTTACCTGGGGAGGAGAAAAATATACCTTCTAAACACAGTTTTCCCTTTTCTGGTTTTCCAGACAGATGCACTATCAGATAACACACCTTGCAGCTGGCTACATCTGCCCAGAATACCAATTGCAGGCAGTTCTTGCGGTGACCACGATGTTGGAAGGGGGAAAGAAGGGGAAGAGGAGAGCAGCTTTTCTTATCTTGAAATACTGAAGCCCGTCAATCTGAGGAGGTGCTATTCAGAGATGTGTACCAACTCCATTCTCACCCTCTCTCCATCTGGGGTGGGAGTGGAGGTAGTGGTGGGGAGGAGAAAGAAACAAGAGAATGAACTAACATTTGTGGAAATTATTTCCACAAAGCATGTTGGTCATGAGCTTAATAATATAGGTGCTCACCAGAGAGAATTGAAGACATATTTGACTGTTAGTTATTTCACATTTCATTCATTCAACAAATAATATATAAAGTGTTTACTATGTGTCAGCCACAGCACATCAATGCATATGAAGAATATTGTATAGGGCCAGGCGTGATGGCTCATGCCTGTAATCCCAGCACTTCGGGAGGATGAGGCAGGTGGATCACTTGAGGCCAGGAGTTTGAGACCAGCCTGGCCAATATGGCAAAACCCTGTCTCTACTAAAAATGCAAAAATTAGCCAGGCATGGTGGTGCATGCCTGTAATCCCAGCTACTTGGGAGGCTGAGGCACAAGAGTCACATGAACCTGGGAGGTGGAAGTTGCAGTGAGCCAAGGCTGCACCACTGCACTCTAGCCTGGGCAACAGAGCATGACTCTGTCTCAAAAGAAAAATAAAAAAGAAAAGAAAAATAAAGAATATTGTATAAAAGGTAGGCTTAAAGTTGTGTGTGGTAATTTTTTTTTTTAGAGATAGATAGACTCTTGCTCTGTAACCCAGGCTGGAGTAGAGTGGCACAGTCATAGTGCACTGCAGCCTCGAACTCCTGGGCTCAAGTAATCCTCCCACCTCAGCCTCCTGAGTAACTAAGACTACAGGCACATGCCACCATGCCTGACTAATTTTTCTTTTTTTTTTAGAGATGGGGTCTCGCTATGTTTCCCAGGCTGGTCTTGATCTCCTGGGCTCAGGTTTTCCTCTTGCCTTGGCCTCCCAAAGTGTTGGGATGACAGGCGTAAGCCACTGCTTCTGGCCTATGTATGGTAATTATCTTAGTTTTGGATATGTTGAGCTTGAGATACAGATTTTCCATTAAGCATTTGGATATAGCTCTCTGGGGCTAGTCTGTGCAAGGGAAAAGTCTGTGCAAGAAATATAGATTTGAAACGATCCTCAAATAGGTGGTAGTTATAACACAAATACTGAGTGAAATAATTATGGTTATATGAGGGAGAAGAGCATCAAGAATGGAACATCAAGTAACCCCTGAGTTTCAAAGGGAAAAGTGAAGAATTTATAAAGAAGATTAAGGAGGACTCTCCAGAGATGTTGGTGGAGAATCAGGAGAGAGGGATTAATTTAATTAGATTTTTTCTATTTCCTTTTTAAAAATCAACTTTATTGAGATGTAATTTACATACAACCCATGCACCTATTTTGAATGTACAGTTCCCAGAGAGATGCCACCATCAGATGCTACTGCCTGAGCAGCTGACAGGCAGTTCTGGTGCAGTTTTGACAAGTATATACTCATGTTGCCCCCACTCAAGATGTAGAACATTTCCATTGTATTAAAATCTCCCTCCAAAGTAACACCAATTATTTTCAGACTATTCCAAAAGGACAAATAGGAGAGAATTACTTCTAACTCATTCCATAAGATAAGCATTACTCTAATACCAAAACCAGATAAGGATACAACAACAACAAAAATAAAACTACAGGCCAATATTCCTGATGAACATGGATGCAAAAATTCTCAACAAAATACTAGCAAACATAATCCAACAATGCATCAAAAAGACAACACACCAGAATCAAGTGGGATTTATTCCAGGGATGCAAGGATGGTTCAACATACACAAATCAATAAATGTGATATACCACATTGTACAAAAGAATAAAGAACAAAACTATATGATCATCTCAATAGATGCAGGAAACAGCATTTGATAAAATTCACCATCTCTTTATAATAAAAACTTACAACAAACTAAGTATAGAAGAAACATACTTCAAAACAATAAAGGCCATATATGACAAACCCAAAGTTAACATCATGCTGAATTAAAAGCTGTTCCTCTGAGATCTGAAACAAGACAAAGATGCCCACTTTCACCACTTTTATTCAACACAGCACTGGAATTCTTAGCCAGAACAATTAGGCAGGAGAAAGAAATAAGGGGAACTCAAACTGGAAAGGAAGAAGTAAAATTGTCCCTGTTTACAGCTGACATGATCTTATATTTAGAAAAGCCTAAAGACTCCACAAAAAAACTGTTAGAATACATGAATTCAGTAAAGTTGAAGGATACAAAATCAACACACAAAAATCAGCAGCATTTCTATATGCCAACAGCAAACAATCTAAAAAAGGATACATCAAGAAAGCAATCTCATTTACAATAATAAAATACCTAGGAATAAATTTAACCAAAGAAGTGAAAGATCTCTACAATTAAAACTATAAAACACTGATGAAAGACATTGAAGAGGAAACACACACAATGGAAAGATATCCCATGTTCATGGATTGGAAGAATTAGTATTGTTAAAATGCCCATACCGCCCAAAGCAACCTATAGATTATATGCAGTTCCTACCAAAATGCCAATGACATTCTTTACAGAAATAGAAAAACAATCCTAAAATTTGGATGGACTCACAAAAGACATTGAATAGCCAAAGCAATCCTGAACAAAAATAACAAAGCTGGAGGCATCACATAACCTGACTTTAAATTACACCGTAAAGCAATAATAACCAAAACAGCATGGTACTGCCATAAAAACAGATACATACACCAGTGGAACAGAGTAGAGAACCCAGAAATAAATCCATACATTTACAGCCAACTCATTTTTGACAAAGACACCAGGAACATGCACTGGGGAAAGGACAATTGCTTCGATAAATAATCCTGGGGACCAGGTGTAGTGGCTCAAACCTGTAATCCCAGCACTTTGGGAGGCCAAGGCAGGAGGAATGCCTGAGCCCAGGAGTTTAAGACCAGCCTTGGCAAGAAAGACTCTACAAAATAAAAAATATTATCCACATGTGGTGGTGCGTTCCCACGGTCCTAGCTACCCAAAAGGCTGAGATGGGAAGATCACTTGAGCCTGGGAGGTCAAGGCTGCTGTGAGCTGTGGTTGCACCACTGCATTCCAGCCTGGGTGACAAAGAGAGACCTCTCTGTCAGAAAACTATAAAAAAAAAAAAAAATGGTGCTGGGAAAACTGAAGATCCATATGCAGAAGAACGAAATTAGATCCAGGTAAAAACTGAGCAAATGTTCTGAATAGACACTTCCCAAAAGAAGAAATACAAATGGCCAACAGGTATATGAAAAAATGCTTGACATCACTAATCATCAGGGAAATACAAGTCAACACCACAATGAGATATTATCTCACCCCAATTAAAATGGTATTATCAAAAAGATAAAAACTAACATGCTGGTGAAGAGGAGAAAAGGGGACGCTTGCACACAATTGGTGAGAATGTAAATTAGTACTGCCGTTATGAAAAACAGTATGGAAATTCTTCAAAAAACTAAAACTAAAAATACAACTACCATGTGACTCAGCGATCCCACTGCTGGGTATAAGAAAGGAAATTAGTATATCAAAGAGATATCTGCATTGCCATGTTTATTACAGCACTATTTATAATAATCAAGATAAGGATTCAACTGTTTTATACTGTCTTCAGTAATATATGAGATTTCTAGATGCTGTATTTTCTCACCAAACTTGGTATCATTGCAATTTTTAATTTGTAGTCATTTTGGTAGGTGTGTGTGGTAGTACTTCATTGTGATTTTAATTTCTGTTTACCTGATGACTAATGATTAAACATCTTAGCATGTGCTTGTTGGCCATGCATCAGGTCTATTTCTGGTCTATTTAGTTGTATTTGTGTATTTGTCTTTCCTTACCCTAATATTACATTGTATTATTTAGGGTGCTCTATCATAAGCCTTGAAGTGAGGTTATACAAGTCCTACAACTTTGTTACTCTTTATTTCAAAACTGTGTTGGGTATTCTAGGTCATTTGAACTTCCATATACATTTTAAAATCAGTTTGTCAATTTATGTGAAATAAAGTCTGTAGGGTTTTTCGCTGGAATTATTGAATCGATCAATCATTTTGGTAAGAGTGGACAGCAATATTGTGTCTTCCAATCCATGGACAAAATATATCTGTCAATTTATTTAGGTATTCTTTAATTTCTCTCAGCAATGTTTTCTAGTTTTTCACGTATGGATTTTGCGCCTATTTTGTTAAATTTATTCCTAAGCATATTATGTTTTTGATGCAATTTTATGATGTGCTTGGTTTTTCATGTTTCTTGTGCCTGGGGTTTATTAAGTTTCTTAGGTTTCTGGACATCTAATTTTCATAACAATTGGAAAATTTCAGTTATTATTTCTTAATATCTTTTTTCTGACCTCTCTTCTCACTCCCTCTGTCTCTTTCTTTTTCCCCCTTTGGAGTCTGATTGCCTCGTAGCTCACTAATGCTCTGGCCATTTTTTTTCAGTCTTTTTTCTTTCCATGTTTCATTTTGGATAGTTTCTATTGCTCTGTCTTAGACTTCACTAAATTTTTTCAATGTCTAATGTGTTGTTATTAATCTCAAATATTTCAATTTTTATCTTTACAAGTTCAATTTGGGCTTCTTATTTTTATATATTTATTTTTGAGACAGGGTCTAACTTTGTCACCCAGGCTGGAGTGCAGTAGCTCAGTCTTGGCTCACTGCAGCCTTGACTTCCCAGGCTCAAGCGATTCTCCCACCTCACCCCAAATAGCTGGGACTACAGGTGCATACCACCATGCCCAACAAATTTCTTATTTATTTAGTTTTTTATTATACTTTATGTTCTAGCATACATGTGCACAATGTGCAGGTTTGTTACATACGTATACATGTGCCATGTTGGTGTGCTGCACCCATTAACTCGTCATTTACATTAGGTATATCTCCTAATGCTATCCCTCCCCCCTTCTCCCACCCCCAACAGGCCCCGGTGTGTGATGTTCCCTTCCTGTGACCAAGTGATCTCATTGTTCAGTTCCCATCTATGAGTGAAAACATGTGGTGTTTGGTTTTCTGTTCTTGCGATAGTTTGCTGAGAATGATGGTTTCCAGCTGCATCCATGTCCCTACAAAGGACACAAACTCATCCTTTTTAATGGCTGCATAGTATTCCATGGTGTATATGTGCCACATTTTCTGTAAAAAAATTTTTTTGTACAGATGGGATCTTTTCTTATGGGATTTTTTCTGAAAATTTTTTTTTGTACAGATGGGATCTTCCGATGTTTCCCAGGCTGGTCTTGAACTCCTAGACTCAAGTGATCTACCCACCTCAGCCTCCCAAAGTGCTGGGATTAGAAGCATGAGCCACAACAGTCAGTCCATTTGGTAATTTAAAAATATCTTCAATGTTTTTACTTAACATGCTCAATCTTTCCTTTACCTTCTTGAACATATGAATATAGCTTTAATAACCACTTAAATGTCTTTGTCTACTAATTCTATCATCCATGTCATTTCTAGATTAGTTCTCATTGATTTTTCTCTTCATTATGAATTGTATTTTCTTGCTTATTTGTGTGTCTTATAATGTTTTATTGAATTCCGAATACTATGTATTTTACCTTGTTGGGTGCTGAATACTTCTGTATTCTTATTAATATTCTTGAGTGTTGTTCTGTGATGTAGTTAAGTTACTTGAAAACTGTTTGGTCCTTCTGAGGCTTACTTTGTTTGGCATGACCAGAATTCTTTGGTGTATGGTTGATATTGCCCACTACTACAGCAACGCCTTTCTGAATATTCTACCTGATGACCTGTTAATGATGAGGTTTTCTACTGTGGCTAGTAGGTGACCGCTGAAGATTTTTCCCTGTACTTTTTTCAGGTGTAATTTTTCTTAGCCTTTGGTAGTTTCCTCACACGCATGTGCAGATCAGCCTTCAGCTGCAGACCTTCCGCAGATCCCTGGAGCTCTTTCTCTGTGCTGCTTTCTCAGCTCTGTTGCTCTCCCGGATGAACTCTAGCTGGCTTGGCCTCCTCAGATTCCCAGCATGATCTCCTGAACTGAGGGAGACTTTTGGGCTCTGCCTGCATTCCTCCTTCCTGTGGTGAAGCCTGGAAACTCTTTCCTATCACAGATTGAGAAAATCATAGAACACACCTTGCTTGTTTCCTGAATTCACTGATGCCTGATGCCTAATGTCTGAAAGCTGTTGTTTCATATATTGTGCCTGGAGTTTTAATTGGTCCCTGTGACTCCATGTCGATCAGAATTAGAAGTCCTGATGCTATTTTATTTAATTTTTTATTTTATTATTTTTTTATTTTTTATTTATTTATTTTTTTCAAATGTTTATTTTATGTACAAAGAACTATCATGGTTTTTCACTGAGTAGATGCCTTGGATAATCCTTTGAAGGAAGATCATTTAGTCCAACTTAATGAAACCGATATCCTTCGCGTACTGACGGAAACACTGGCGGCACATATTGAGGCCATATTTCCGGATCAGACCGTGCCGGTTTGAACACACGCGACAAGAGCGAGAACCCTGGCCGAATTTTCGCGGGTGGCTCCAGTACAGCTGCTGGTGACCCATCTTGCTCTCAGAAGTGCCAATTTTTAATTTTTATATATTTAGGGGGTAGAAGTGCAGCTTTATTACATACATATATTACGTAGTAAAAAAGTCTGGGCTTTTAGTGTACCTATCACATTGTACCTAATAAGGAATTTTTCAGACCTCACCCTCTGATCTGGTTTGGCTCTGTGTCCCCACCCAAATCTCATCTTGAATTGTTATCCTCACGTATTCAGGGAGGAACCTGGTGGGAGGTGATTGGATCATGGGGGCAGTTTCCCCCATGCTGTTCTCATAGTGATGAGTGAGTCCTCATGAGATCTGATAGTTTTATAAGTGTTTGGCAGGTTCCTCCTTTACTCACATGCTCTCCCTCTCACCTGCCACCACGTAAGTCATGCCTACTTCCCCTTCCGTCATGATTGTCAGTATCCTGAGGCCTCCTTGGTCATGTGGAACTGTAAGTCAGTTAAATCTCTTTCCTTTATAAATTACTCAGTCTCAGGAAATTCTTTATAGAAGTGTGAAAATGAACTAATACACCCACCTCCCACCCTCCCACCTTTTGTAGTCTCCAATGTCTGCTCTTCTACTCTGTATGTCCATGTGTACTCATTGTTTAGGTCCCACTTACAAGTGAGAACATGTGGTATTTGATTTCTTGTTTCTGAGTTATTTCGTTTAGGATAACGACCTCCAATTCCATCCATGTAGCTGCAAAAGACATGATTTCCTTCCTTTTATTATGGTTGAGTAGTATTCCATGGTGCGTGTGTGTGTGTATGTATAACATTTTCCTTACTTGATGCTATTTTAAATGGTATTAAAGTTTTTAAAAAATTCCAATTATTTATTCATAGTCTTTGGAGAAATATTTTATTTTTGATATTTGACCTTGTATTTGGTAACATTGTTACATTCACATATTAGTTTTCACTTAAATTTTTTTTTTGGGACAGGGTCTCACTCTGTTGCCTAGGCTGGAGTACAGTGGCACAATTTTGGCTCACTGCAGACTCTGACCTCCAGGCTCAGATGATCCTCCCACCTTGGGCTCCCAAGTAGCTGGGACAACAGGTGCGTGCCCCCATGCCCAGCTAATTTTTTTGTGTTTTTTTGTAAAGACGGGGTTTCACCATGTTGTCCAGGCTGGTCTTGAATTCATGGGCTCAGGCAATCTGCCTGCCTTGACTTCCCAAAGTGCTGGAGTTACAGGCATGAGCCACTGTGCCCGACCAAAAATACATATTTTTTAAATTTGTATTTAATTATTATTATTATTTTTTGAGATGGAGTCTTGCTCTGTCACCCAGGCTGGAGTGCAGTGGCGTGATCGTGGCTCACTGCAGCCTTAACCTCCTGGGCTCAAACAATCATCCTACCTCAGCCTCTCAAGTAGCTAGGAATACAGATGTGCACTACCATGACCAGCTAATTTTTAATTTTTAATTTTAATTTTTATTATTATCTTTTTTTGAGACGGAGTCTCGCTCTGTCGCCCAGGCTGGAGTGCAGTGGTGCAATCTCGGCTCCCTGCAAGCTCTGCCTCCCGGGTTCACGCCATTCTCCTGCCTCAGCCTCCCGAGTAGCTGGGACTACAGGTGCCCACCACCGTGCCCGGGTAATTTTTTGTATTTTTGGTAGAGATGGGGTTTTGCCGTGTTAGCCAGGATGGTCTAAATCTCCTGACCTCGTGATCCACCTGCCTCGGCCTCCCAGAGTGCTGGGATTACAGGCGTGAGCCACCGTGCCTGGACTAATTTTTTATTTTTTGTAGAGACAGGGTCTCACTATGTTGCTCAGGCCAGTCTTGAACTTTTGGGCTAATGTGATCCTCCCACCTCAGCCTCCTAACGTGCTGGGATTACAGGTGTGAGCCACCATGCCTGGCATTTTCACAATTTTTTGTGGTAGATTCCTTAGGAGTGTCCATGGGCACAATCATGCTATCTGTGACTACAGAACATTTTGCTTCTTCTTTTACAACTTGTATTATCTTCTTCACTCTCTCTTCTGTACTGGAAATGCTATACATTGTTGAATAGAAGCTGAAAGAGCAGCTATCTTCTTGCTTTCTTCTTGATCTTGGGAGGGAAAGCATTCATTCTTCCACCATAAAGTATGATGTAAGCACTAAGTTGCTTTTTTTACCTTTTTCTGAGACAGAGCCTTGCTCTGTTACCCAGGCTGGAGTGCAGTGGCGTGAACGTGGCTCACTGCAGCCTCAACTTTCTGGGCTCAAGGGATCCTCTTGTCTCAGCTTCCTGAGTAGCTGGGCCTATAGGAGTGCATCACCAGGCCCAGCTAATTTTTTATTTTTTGCAGGGCTGGGGTGTCATTATGTTGCTCAGGCAAAGCACTGTAGATGTGATTTATTTATTTATTTATTTTTATAGAGACGGAGTCTCACTATGTTGCCTAGGCTGGTCTCGAACTCCTAGGCTCAAGCAGCCTGCCGAAGTGCAGGGATTACAGGCATGAGCCACTGTGCCCAGCCTATAGATATCTTTACTGGGTTCAAGAAGACCATGTGGCGGGTAATGCAAGTATATTTTTGAAAGAAGGGGATAAGTTGAGAGTTCTTGGACTTAATTTTCCCAGTGAAGCAGGAGGCCAGGCTATATGATGAGGGGATGGGGAGAATGAGGTGGATTTCTAATAGTCCTTCACGAACCTCTCAAAAGACAAATCTATTGCAGAGTGTACAGTATTCTGTACCAGGACTCGGAGCTCCAGGTTTAGGACCAGGGTGGGCAGCTGTAGAACTGGGTTCTGTAGGGTTTTCCAGGACTTATGAGTGGAGGGAAAGGGGAGCATGGGTATTGAGGGAGCTGGTGGGAAATAATTCAAGTTGTTGGCCAGAGGTCTAGCTTGGGTTTTAAAAGACTGAAGCCTGGGGATTGAGGGGAAGGGAAAGATAAACTGTGAGGCCACAAAGGGGTTAAAGGGCTGGAACTCAGTGAGGCCGAGGAGTGGTGAAGTGGGAGGAACAGAATAGAGTTGGGAGGATTGTGGTTCAAGTGGGATGTTGAAGTTTCATGCTTTTCCATATCACAAGGGTAATGTGCCAATGTTGTAACAAGGTTTGAGGGAGGCACATCTTACGCATGAAAGTGAAAACCCAGTCATCACGCTTATGAACTACCAAAGGATCCAAAGTTTTTTTTTGAGAGGCAGTGGAGCTATGGTAGTAATGGTCTAATTGTGGCCTTGAAAAGTATAAGTAGAGCAGAAGGTTATTTGAAATGATTAGGGAAGTTCGGGGAAGGTTAGGGTGTGGGATGGATTGGGTTCGGCAGTTTGTCTCAGGATGATGGTGGAGGTTAATGTGTAAGGTAAATGGGGGAGCCCTCAGCTGCTGTGAGCCAGGGTCAGTGACAGCCAGAAGTAGAGGGCAATGAACCACTTGGTATGAGGGGGACTTTGATGAAGGTAGAAAAGTAATCATGTAGAACTGGCAGGGGAAGCTGGGAGACTGCTGACCCCAAGTGCCCCCTTCTTGGCTGGAAAATAGAACTCGTGGGAGGAAGAGCAGCTTTCCCTTAAGAGGGCTGCAAGTGAACCAGTGTTCTTGGGGCAAGGCCAGGCTTCCATTACGGTAAGGAGGAGAAAGGTATAGTGAAAGTTCCTGCAGGTTGTTATGGATATAGAATAATTTGTTTTTAGTGGAATGAGGTTACCAAGAACACAGAAGGAAAACTGACAGGAAGATGGCTAGGAGAAAGGTGATGTCCCAGGGAAAGTGAAAGTCCCAGTGAAAAGACTTAAAGTGTGGAGACTGTTTCATCCATGTATCACAGTATCAGCCACATAGTAGGTGCTCATTTAATACAGCCAAGTGGAGGGCTGAATACAGTCCATTTCTTGTGGCTTCTTACTTTGATTCTCTGAGACTTCATTTTTCCATGTTTCCTGGGGAATGCTGCTGCTTTTATCCCCCTAGTTCTGAAATTTACAGCAGTTTTCTCTCCAAAGTCCCAATTCTTTCCATCTGGCAGAGTCGATGCCTTATTATTCCATGGTGTAACACCCTAGGAGGGCCTGGAAAGCCTGAGGTGAAATCTCTCTGTTTACAACTTGGGAGAAGCTGAAGTTCAGAAAAAGCAAAGAGTTCGTTCAACAGCATAGATTAAGATTTACCATAGACTGTGAAAGAAATAAAGATGCTTCCCTCAGTCAAAGTTTGAGGCTACCAGTCTGTACGGTAGCCCCCAAACCAGCCCCAGCGGGGCGGCGTGTGGGACTCAGGGAGAGCGGTAGTCCAGGGCTGGCTGTGGACAGTCAGGCTGTGTGCAAGGCAGCCTCCAGCAGGTGGGGCTGTGGAGTCGCAGAAGGCTGGCAGCCTTGAGCGGAACGCGGCGCTGCTGCCACCGTCTGATTTGGATGGAATCATCCTTGCGGTATGTGGAGTCAAGCTCGGGAGACTGTTACCTTCTCATGGAGAGCCAAGCTTGGGAGATTGACTTTGCTACCTTCTCATTCTCCACCATTACTACAGAGCCCTATTGCCTCGGGGGAGGAGGTCTTGATGATGGGGAATGTCATCTAATGGAACGTTCACAGGGTTTATGAGTTTTAAGTCCCAGAGCACTCACATTTTAGCTGTGGGCACACAGGCCACTTGTTGGACCTCTGAAAGTGAGTGATAATGGAAATATATGTGAAAGCCTTGGTAGAGTGAAGACTCTAAAAATATAAGGATTTATTATTAATGCTTAATGGGTAGTTAAGAGCAAAAATATGTTCCTTGATCTATTCTAGAGAAGATGAACTCTGGGGAAGCTATGGGCTGAAGATTTTCCTATTCGCAGAAGAATCGGTCCTTTTGACTATATGTTTTCACTTCTGTAAGGTCACATAGTGGGGTGAGGGGTAAGAATGCCAATTTGCCACAGAACATTCTAGGGAGGTTGAAAGCACTCAGAAAACAGAATTCGTAAAACTAATAGTAATAAACTACCATCTATATTACTACTATATACCAGGCACATTACATATGTTATTCAATTTAGCCATCATAACAGTACAATAGGATAGATGTATTTATCTATTGTAACTAGAAATTGAACATCAGCATCTGAGAGGTATGAATAGCAGAGGGTTACACAGATAATAAGCAGTGATGGCAGGATTTGAACCCAGGCCTTTTTGGCTGTAATGGCTCATGTCCTTCCCACCATAATGTGTGAACTCATCCTTTATTAAATCTCTAGGCCATTTCCAAGGACCTGTCTTAAGCTGATTGCTTAAAAAGCGCTCAAGGAACTTGTTAAAATGCATATTCTTGAATCCCACCCTGGGGGAGCCTCATGAATGATTCAGATTTTTCCTTTTCTTTCTCTCTTTTCATACCATATTCCCTTCCATTACTTTAGTTGTTGAACAGTCACAGTAATCAGGACTTCCGTTTTTTGAACGCCTTATACCTTATGCCTTTCCTTGAAAACAATGGCAAATGCAAACTCATTTTGTCAAGCCGAGGATCCCTGAGTTTCTCCACCAGAGGATTATACAATCAGCAGCTCCTTTTTGTTTCAATAACACATTTTTATCTCCCTTATTTTGCTGGGGGTGCAGGAGTTATGTTTGGACACAGATAGTTCACTACTAGGGAGAAGCTTCTACTTGGGGAGGACTTAGCCCTGGAAGGGAGATAGGAGCAGAAACCAAGAGGATTCCTGGGGTTTTTTTACCTAGATCAATCAACAAGTATTTATTGAATACTCTGTGCCAGACACTAGGCCAGGTATTGGTGCTGGAGCAATGCATACAATAAAGTCCCTACAGTCATGGAGTTTTAGGTAGGTAGAGTGGGTATTCGTGCAGAGATTCAAATGAAGTGGCAAAGCAAACCATGAACTTCTGGGGAGAAGCATACCTGGCAGAGGGAATAGCAAGTGCAAAGACTCCAAGTAGGAGTCTCCTGAGAGTGTCTGAGGAACAGCAAGAAGGCTAAGGTCTAGCAGAAAGGCAAGAGTGGAGTGTGCAAGGAGGAGCAAGATAGGTGGGAGGGGAGAGGCACCACTGGTTGTATGATGACCTTCCAGGCCATTGGGAGGATTTTGGGTTTTGTTCCAAGTGAGACAAGGAGCCACTGGAGGGTTTTCTGTAGGAAAGTGACATGATCCAATTTACATTTTAAAAGGATGACACCAGGTGCTGGGTTGAACATAGACTTCAGGGGGCAAGAGTGCGTGCTACCTGAATAACAAGGCAGCTCTGTCTTCTGCATCTCTTGAACAGTTTTGGCAGATTCTATTCCTCATCTCTCCACCATGGTCAACAGGCATTAGTCCATTTTGCATTGCTATAAAGGAATACCTGAGACTAGGTAATTTATAAAGAAAACAGGTTTATGTGGCTCATGATTCTGCAGGCTGTGCAAGCATGGTGCTGGCATCTGCTCGGCTTCTGGTGAGGCCTCAGGAAGCTTTTACTTGCGGCAGAAGGCATGTCACATGGTGAGAGAGGGAGCAAGAGAGAGACGCCATGCTCTTTTAAACAACCAGCTCTCATGTGAACTAATAAAGTGAGAACTCACTTATTACCACGAGGACAGCATTAAGCCACTGGCGAGGGATCCATCCCCATGACCCAGACATCTCCACCATGCACCACCTTCAACATCGGGGACCACATTTCTACATGAGATTTGGAGGGGACACACATCCAAACCATGTCAAAGGTCAAGCATTGCCCCTCCATCAGTCCTCTCTGCTCCTTTCATTCACTCTCAATCATAGCACCATGTTTCTCAAAAGTTGCAAATTGGTTGCAGTAGTGGATTTGATAATTGTGAGAATGTTGGCCAGAATTAGTTATGTGTGAATACCAGACCAGCCAAGCCAAAATGCCGCCATTATACTAGAATAAAGCAATTTCTACTTTATGGACAAAGTGGCAGAGCCATAACTCATTTACTCACTGACTCCTTCACTCATTCTTTCAGCTCTCATTGAGCACGTACCATGTGCACAAGTCACTGCATTAAGCCACTGGAGAGCTAGACATTTTTAAAAAGCTCCCTAAGACATAAACTCTGCCCTTGAGCAAACTCTTAAACTAGTTACTAGCATTTATCAATCACTTTTGACGGGTCAGACACCAGTTTAAGTGCTTTTTACGTATCGCCATATTTAACCCTCAAAATTAATGTGATTAGTTAGGTACTATTTTAGTATTTTTTTTTTTTTTTTTTTGAGACAGAGTCTTGCTCTGTTGCCCAGGCTGGAGTGCAGTGGTGCAATCTTGGCTCACTGCAAGCTCTGCCTCCCGGGTTCACACCATTCTCCTACCTCAGCCTCCCGAGTAGCTGGGACTACAGGTGCCCACCACCACGCCCAGCTAAGGTTTTGTATTTTTAGTAGAGACCGGGTTTCATTGTGTTAGCCAGGATGTTCTCGATCTCCTGACCTGGTGATCCACCCGCCTTGGCCTCCCAAAGTGCTGAGATTACAGGCGTGAGCCACTGTGCCTGGCCTATTTTACTACTTTAAAGATGAGGAAATCAAGGCACCCAGAGGTGAAGCAACCTGTTCAAGTTGGTTATTAGGTGAACTGAGATCTGAGCCCAGATGCTGTGGCTCTCGGGTGTCAATGACTGCTTCTTAGGCTGGAGGGATAGCTAAACACATGATTATAACGCAATGTGATGAGTACTCACTAGAGCTACTGGGAAATTTTAACATTATTGAGGGGCAAGGCCCAAAGCCTTTTCAAATTTCCAATCCTGTTAATTCCACTGTAGTATATATATAACTTCTCCCCATAAAATGCTGTGAAGTACAACAAAGATTTTTAAGTGATCCTTCCAGATTCTTAATAAAAGATTAAAGTAATTTATAAAGCTATTTTCTGGCTAAGGACCATTCCATTTTTGGGCTGTTTCACTCACTCATCATTTCCATCACCAGATGATAGTTTTTTGTTGTTGGTGGTGGAGAGGCGGGGGGGCAGTCCATTCTTCATAAAAGAAAAAATAAAATTTGTTTTTTGTTAAGTAGATGCCAACCAAGTTGGTTTGGGTTATGAAGTCTTGGGGGTGGGTTGGGGCTTGTCTTACTCACTATTTCATCTACTCCTTCTCTGTAGGGACTTCATAGCTGGCTGGAATCAAATTTATGCCTCAGTAAAATGACAAATCAGTACAAGTTGGGGGACGTTTATGGTCTTTTGGGAACAGCTGAAACCACAAATCTTACATCCTAGAATATCAAGGGGGATATATTACTGGATTCCCAGTTGCTGAGAGAGCACAGACTGAGCCACAAACTAGCTCTGCCTGGAGAAGACAATGAAAGCTTCAGGGAATAGTTTAGATTTGAGCTGGGCTTGAAAGATACATTGATATTCAACAGCAATAAGGTGAGAGATAGGTGTTCTGATAAAGGAAAAGTTTGTGTAAAAGATCTGGGGAAGCGTCAGCCAACTGGGCTTTCTGGGATTATTCCATCCTGAAACCCCAAGTCCTTTGGGTGGGACAGGATCTGAGCTGCAGTCTCTGTCACATTTTTTCCATTTTGTAGGATATTATCATGATACTTCTTTTTTTTTTTGAGATGGCATTTCGCTCTTTAGCCCAAGCTGAAGTGCAATGTCTCAATCTCGGCTCACTACAGCCTCCACCTCCTGGGGTTCAGGCGATTCTCCTGTCTCGGCCTCTCGAGTAGCTGGAATTACAGGCACCTGCCATCATGCCCTGCTAATTTGTGTGTGTGTGTGTGTGTGTGTGTGTTAGTAGAGATGGGGTTTCACCATGTTGGCCACGATGGTCTTGAACTCCTGACCTCAGGTGATCTGCCCACCTCGGCTTCCCAAAGTGCTGGGATTACAGGTGTGAACCACTGTGCCCAGCCTAATGATACGTTGTACATTTACTCATGAATTCTCTCTCTCTGTCTCTTTCTTTTTTTTTTTTTTCTGTCTCTTTTTTTGTCTCTCTAGCTTTATTGAGGTACAACTGACATGCGATAAACTACATATAAAGTTTACAATTTCATGAGTTTTAAATACATCCACAGAATTGTCTTCAAAATCAAGACAGTGAACATACCCATCATCCTCTGGAGTTTCTTTGTATCCCTTTGCTGTCTGTCTTTCCCACCCACTTTTGCCCCTTTCCCCCAGCCTCGGGCAATCACTGATATGCTTTCAGTCACTATACATTTGTTTGCATTTCTAAAAATTTTACATAAATGGAATCATATAATATGTACTCCTTTTCTCAAGAGTCTTTCATGTAGCATAATTACTTTGAGACTCATTCACATTGTTCTGCATAGCAACAGTCCATTTTTTTTTAATTGCTGAATAATACTCCACTGTATAGATACACCACAATTTGTTTCTCCATTTTACCATGAATGGGCAAATGGGTTGTTTCTATTTTTTGGCTATTACAGACAAAGTTGCTATGATGAATCTTGTACTAGTCTTTTCTGAAATTATGCTATCTTTTCTTTCAGGTAACTATCTTGGAATATGTTTGGTATGTATTTAACTTTTAAAGAAACTACCAAACTGTCTTCCAAAGTGGTTGTACCATGAAAGTTCCACCTGTTCCACATTTTTGCCAATACTTGTATGGCCATTTAAAAAAGTTTAGCCATTCCAATAGGTGTGTAGGGTGCCTCATTATGGTTTGAATTTGCATTTTCTTAATGACTAATTATATTGAGCATCTTTTCATGTTCTTACTTTCCATCTATCTTCTTTGTTGAAGTGTCGGTTCAAATCTTTAGCTCATTTGAAAAATCGGTTGCTTTCTTTTGTTGGATTTTTAGAGTTTGTTGTATTTTTCTGGACATAAGACCTTTATCAGAAACGTCTTCTGCAAAGAGTCTCTTCAAATGTGTAGCTTGTCTTTTCATTTTCTTAGCTGTGTCTTTCAATGAGTAAAATTTTTAGTTTTGATGAAGTCCAATTTATTTTTTTTTCTTTTATGGATTGTATTTTTGGTGCCATAGCTGAGAAATTTTTACCTGAGACTCAAGTTAACACAAATTTTTCTTCTATTTTTTAAGAAGTTTTATAGTTTTAGGTTTTACATTTAGATCTATGATCTATTTTGAATTCATTTTTGTGTGTAGTAAAATGTGTGGATTGAAGTTTATTTTTATTTATTTTTAATTTAATTTAATCTTTTTATCTTTGGGCAGCCTTTCCAGCCAGGGCATGCTCAGAGAGATTTCTTATTTTTTAGTTTTGATAAGATATCCAATAACTTCAGCACCATTTGTTGAGAAGGTATCGTTTCTCCACTGAGTTGCCTTTGCACTTTTGTCAAAAATCAGTTGTCCATACATGTGTGGGTCATTAGTTCTTTTTTTGTAAAAAGAAGACATGACCATTTCATAAACTTAATGAGCCATATCAGTTGTTCATTATGAAGACGTGATGCCTCATAACCTTGGATCCTTTCTTGAGGTTTGTGGTTGAATCTAGTTTCACAACTTGCTCTAGGCACTGGCCTCAGATTAGGATAGAATTATTCCTATGAGGCCAGATAACTTTTTTTTTTGTTTGTTTTAAAAGGTAGAATTAATATTTGTTTGTCATTTATAATCAGATGGCAGCTGGGTATATAGTCTCCATACTTCATTATTTTTGGTAAATAAAAGACTACAAGTTTTAAATAGTTAATGGCTCATTATGTTGTCAGAAAACATGATTAGACTAATTTATTAATGGTGGCTTCAAGTTTTCCCTTATCAGCTCCAAAAACTGGAGCCCACCCACCTTTCATTCCTTTTAAAAAAACTGGAAGATGGCATACATTTCTTCATACTCTGAAGCGAACATCCCATCCTGACAGTTATCCACATCTGCTTTGAGGAACCCCACGCTGGAATACTTTTCAGCAAGGCAATGAAAGAAGGGCTTGATCATTTTGCAAGGCCCACATCATGTGGCTGAGAAGTCAACTACAAGTTTATCGCCTGCAGCATCTGAGCCTTCCTGAAAAGCAAACTTGCTCTTCTGCTTCACCATTTTGAGTGTTGGGGTCTGATGACTGACTGTAAGAACCGATGGAAATGGATTCAAAGTGCTGGACCGAGCTTTGGCCAGAGGACCTTTGTCTTTTGAATTGTCCTCTAAACCCTGATGTTGAACTCATTTTCTAACAGGAAGGACAGACTAGTATTTCTGTTTTCTGGTTGACTGATCGGTTTTCCTGATTGTCCTTAATGCCACATCTGGGTTTTCACCGGGTCCCAGCTAGCTCTCTTCTTTTCTCCCCTAAATGAAAACTTTAATGACTTTACTTAATCTAGTCTCTGCCCTCAAGTATCTGAAATATGAGCCTCTTAGACCAAAGATAGGCAGTTTAATTTTATCAAAGACCATGAGCCTGGGGGGAGGAAATCAGTCAAAGGTCACTTAATAAGCCAGCTTAATTGAAGTGGTTTGGTCTCCTTAGGGAAACGTAAAATATTCAACTCAGAAGCTTAAAAATGTTTTTATTGAGATATAACTCACATATCATAAAATTTACCCTTTAAAGTTGCACATTTCAGTGGTTTTTATTATATTCACAAAGTTGTGAACCATCATCACTATCTAACTCTACCCTAAAATAAACCTTATACCCATTAAGCAGTCACTATTCATTTTTCCCTCCTCCCAGCCCCAGGCAACCATTAATCTACTCTCTGTCTCTATGAATTTGCCTATTCTGGATGTTTAACATAAGTGGCATCATACAATATGTGGGCTTTAATATCTGACTTCTTTATATAGCATAATGTTTTCAAGGTTCATCCATGTTGTGGCATGTATCAGTACTTCATTCTTTGTGGCTGAATAATATTCCATTGTGTGGATATACTTCATTTGGTTTATCCATTCATCACTTGATGTATATTTGGGTTCTTTCTACTTTTTGGAAATTACGAATGATGCTTCTGTGAACATTTGAGTATGAGTTTTTATGTGGACACATGTTTTCAATTCTCTTGGATATATACCTAGGAGTTAAATTGTTGGGTCATATGGTAACTCTTTATTTAACTTCTTGAGGAATTGCCAAACTGTTTCCCAAGGCAGCCATACTATTTTACAGTTTTACCAACAATGCATGAGAGTTCCAATTTCTGCACATTCTTTTCAACAATTGTTATTATCCATTTTAAAAATTATAGCCATGCTTGTGGATATGAAGTGATATGTCATTCTGGTTTTGATTTGCATTACCCTAATGACTAATGATGTTGAACATCTTTTCATGTGCATGTTGGCTATTTGTATACTTTATCTGAAAAAATGTTTATTCAAATTCTTTGCCCATTTTTAATTGGGCTGTCTTTTTGCTTTCTTTGTTATTATTATTATTTTAGAGATGGGGTCTTTCTGTGTTGCCCAGGCTGGCCTTGAGCTCCTTAGCTCAAGTGATCCTTCTCCCTCAGCCTCCTGAGTAGCTGGAATTATGGGTGCTGGCTTATTTTTGTACTTTCTTAATAGTGTACTTTGAAGCACAAAATTTTTAGTTTTGATGAAGTCCAATTTATTTATTTTTTTCTTTTGTTGCTTATGACCATCTGCTTTTTAAATTAAACTCAGAAATCCTAAAGCTTTTCCATTAAGCACAACAAATAATAAAACTACATATCTTAATTCCACGTTGTAGCAACTTAAGGGAGTAGAATTGATATCAGGGAAAGGGAGAAGATGGGGGTAGACTCTTTACTTGGACTTTAGACCTCAAAGTATGAATGTTACCAACTGCCTTTGAGCATTGAACACATAATCATCAAGCATAACTAACTCTTTGGGAACTGCCCTAATCATTAAACTTTTAGTAGCTTTCTTCTGGAAGGGGAGAAGCCCCTGCTACCAAGAGGGAGCTCACTTCCTGCACTGCAGCATTGTTACCTAAGGACAAGTGAAAATGAAGATAAAGTGTCAGAAAAAGGGAGAACTTTGCAGTTAGGCTGTTGGGAGTCTCCATTGGGTTCTCTGGAACTAGATGCTGCAACAGAGGTAGAAGTGCAAAGGGGAGGACATCTGTGAATGGAAAAGGGAGGAAGCAGTTTGGCCAGGAAGAGCTCTTGGCCTCTGATGTAGACTTGACAAAGCCTCTGCCAGTCTAATGGGGTACTCTGAGCAAAAATCGCTTGTTAGAGGAGTTCCACATTGGTAGAAGAGGGATGGGCCATTGTGCTACCACCTTGCTCAGCCATTGGCTGGGAGCTGCCTTAAGAAGAGAGTGACTGTGGCTTAAAAACTGAGGTGGTCCTTGAAGGAACTAATTGCTGGGGGCAAATAAACCAACATTCTTGGTAGCAGGGGAGTGAGTCCTTTATTGAAGGGGCAATGTAAGCATGGAATCTCCATGTCTGCCATACAGACAAACATGAAGTTCAAATTCCAACAACATGTGACCTTAGGCAACCACTCTTCCTCAGTTTTTCCATCTGTAAAATGGAGAAAATGCTTTCCTTACAGGGTTGTGGGAGGATTAAATAAGGCAAGAATGAACATAGTGTCTGATTCAGCACAGGCATTTGATAAGTATTAGTTCTTCCCTTTCCCCCAGATGAAAATAAGCCAAGGGAACATTCTGTTCTGCAAACCAGTTCCCACCCTGCTCTTTCTAAACTTCATTTTCTTTCAATTTCCAGGAGGGGACCAAGTCTCTGTGGCAGTTTCCTGATCTTCTGGATATGCTGCCATGCTGTCCCAAGGCTGGTGGTGTCCCCTGACTTGTTCCTTTCCTGACTTTCTCAGCCTGGAGACTGAAAGCTCTCTTTGACTGTTGGCCCTCCCAGGCAGAGTCCACTGGCTGTTAGGGTGAAATAGGGCTGATGCTTCCTGGAATCCACCAGAAGTATGCAAATTGCACCATCTCTTTCAGCTGCCTGCGCCTGCATTCCAGCGAAGATTCCTGTAAGAAGAAACCATCCTGTTCCTCTTTGTAAGTGCCTCATTAAAGCTGGAGGACAAATTCCTCCCGCTTCACTTGCCCTGGGAGGTGAGATAGCACCTGAATAGGAAGAGGAGGATGTGCTCCACGTGATGTCATCCTTCTTGGGGTATTCTGACCACAGGGACACTGGTGTTCAAGGCCTGGGTACTTCCTGTGTGCCTGATTCACTGGGGAGTCTCACCTCGTTGGGGTATAAACATGAAATGATTTTATTTCTTCCAGTAACTGCCCTGGCTGTGCTGTGCCAGATCTCTCTTTCCTGCTGAGGAGCCGCTCCCTTAACGATGTCTTGGTCTGGTTCCATAACTTTTCAGCCACGTTCGGTTACTATAACAGTCTTATTCCAGTAATAAAGACTCAGCCTCTTATATTTTTAAAACTTTCATCGCAAACTCGATTCAGAGCTCTTCTCTCCCATTCCCTCCATGACAAGTGAGAGTTGGGTCCTGGCTGTTTGGAGCAGTGGAGGGGAAGTAGGTCCTGGCTGGAAGGTGCCTCACCTCCTCCCTCCTTGGGCCTCAGCATCTGTATTTGAGCAGAGGGGAGGGATGGAGAGTAAGAGACCTCTTTACAGGAGTGTCCTTTACCCCTTCCTGTTCTGTGTGGCTCTGTTAGATGCTGAAGATCTCACACCACCCTCCTCCATCACTGAAAACCACCCTTTCCCCCCTTTCCCTTACACAGATGCACCTCCCTTTAGCCTCAACAATGGTACAGGCACCCAATGACCCTTTGTTGACTTGGCCATGGGTACCTGGGCAAACCCTCAGCTCCTGCCCTTCTACTGACTTCCGTGCATCTCCATGTAGAGCTGCAGGGCCTGTAGGGATCCTTTCCCATAATCCTTCAAGGACCCCACAGCCCTGGGAAGGGAGAGCTGCCACCATCTTCTTCCCAGTCATGCTGCCCCAGGATCCTTCGAGCCCTGCTAGAGGGGCTACTGTAGTGGGCCTCTTGCTTTCAGAATCTCCCGGACTCCGATGGGTACCAGTCTCTACATTCAAGTGCAGTCCCAGCCCTCAAAGTAAGTTCATCAGGCATCCTGCTTTTCCTTCCCACAACTGGGGAGAGGAACAACAAGGGCACGGGCTGCAGTTCTAGGCTCCCAGGATGACAAAGACTCTGACAGTGATCTGTGCCTCTGAGGCATCAGGGAGAGTCTGGATTCCCTCTCCCTTCACACTGGGGCAGGAAAGCACCCCTATCATCTCTACAGGGGTGAGGGGGGTGACTCTCCCTTTTTCTCTCTCAGTTCTGCTCTTGACTGGAGATGGGCTGGGTGCCGGTCCATTTAGAGGTTGCTGATGCCTTGAGCAGCGGTGTGTGGAGGTGGCTGGCTCCATCTGCTGGTGGCTTGGTGGTAATTCTGTGGGGTTACTTGGCTCCTCTTGGCTGCCGGTCTAGCATAATGGGGAAACACGCTAGGACATGCCCAACTGCAGGCAGTGCTATCCTGTCTCTTCTCTTTTAACCTGTGTTGAAGTTGTCATTCCTCCTGGAAGGATTTCTTGATTAATTCCTACCGTTTGACATGCTCCTTCACTGCTCACCCTCAGCACTCTGACTCTCGATTGGTAGTAAGTTCATGTGCCCACAAATGAAATGTCTCTTGAGTAGTTTTCATGTGTTTTGAGGATAGCTAGTGTTTATTGAGCGCTTCCATGTGCCATCTACTGTCCCAAGCATGTCACATACTTCATCTCATCTCCTCACACCACAATCCAATGAGCTAGGTACTGTCACTGTCCCCATTTTACAAATGAGAAAACTGAGATAGAAATGTTAAATAGCATCTCTTAGGTTTACAGTCAGAAAGTGATGTAAAGAGGCACGCTGAACTCGGAGCTTCTACTGTCTACCGACATTCTGTTCTGCCTACTTGGTTTCATACTGTGATCCCTCTGCCTCCTCGCCTCTCCTCATCCCTTACCCCGAAAGCCTTAAATAAGTATATGTGGATCACAGTGAAGTACTCCCCATAAGATTTTTTTTTGTTTAGACTAATGGAATCTTCCCAGTTGGGGCTTGTGCAAGAGCTAAACTAGCCCTGGTGAGATTGTGGTCAACAAATAAATGGGCCAAACTGTGTGGTCATGTTGAAGTCATTAGCACAGAGCCTTTGGACACAAGGACAAATGCTGCTCTAATATCTTAGATTATTTTTTTCCCAGGGAGGCCTAGAATCCTGACTATATACTCCTGAGAAATACTTTTCATTTGAAAAATGAGAATCTCTATTGTTTGCATAGTGCATTTACTTTCATCGTCTCCTAGATATATTTGCAACCACTCTGAGCAGAAGGTGTTAATATCACTCTTGTTTCATGGGTGAGGAAATGGAGACATGGAGGTTAGCAACTTTTCTGAGGTTACATAGCTTGTATGTGCTGAAACTGGGATCCAGAGCCAAATCTTCTGCCTCCACCCTATCATGTCAAAGGGGTGTCCTTACTGCCATTTGCCAAGAGCCTCAGGCTCCTGACTCCTTTCTGTGGGCTCTGTTTCTCCGTGGGCATTTCCTTCACTTTTAGCCATGTCCATGGCCCTTGATCCTGTCTCTTCTAGCCTCCCCACACTGGTTTGACCCACATCCTCTTCATCTTTCTCAAGGGCTGGTAGTACCCCTTGGAATAGGGGGACCCGATCTTGAAGCCTTCTCACCATGGCCCCCAAGGCCCTGAAGGGGCTGTTCATTGCCTTTATCGGCTCTAGTCATGGCGGATGTTATTTATTGTCAGATAAATGTATTTCCAAATAAAACAGAAAACGAACAAATAAACACAGTGACAGAGCTGTAAAAAACCCTGCTGGCTCGCTCACTTGTAGAAAAGCCTGCACAACTAATTAACCCGAATAGACCTCCGTGGTGTTTGGAAACAAGCTTGGAATTAATATTGCCATTCTCAGCTGCTGGAACCAGCCTCTAAATCTTTATTGGGTAGTAGCAAGAGAGAGATACAGAGAGTTATAGAGACAGTAAGAGGCCAAGATGGAAGGAGATAGAGTGACAGAGGAAGATAAACGCAGCTAGCCATCTGCCTCTGTACCCATCCATATCACCTTAGCTACACTCTGAATCCTAGACAGACAGACAGAGAGACAGATAGACTGTGTTTCCTAAGAGCGAGAGATAGGAGAAAATAGAGCCTTTGTCAAGTTCAGAGCACATTTTGCTTCCATATCTTTGAAGTCAGAGAATCAGAGGCTCCTGGACTGGAAGGGGCTTATGAGAGGTCATCTAATTCAGTGGTTTAAGAATTATTTTTAGCAGCAAAACCTTTTCCTGAAATGAAATCATACACAGAAGGGCCATGTATAAAGCAGATGAAAGTGCACCTGCCCCATTTGGAGCTTGCTGCTCCTCCAAGCCCCTCCCCTCTTCCGCCACAGGGCAGGCCCTGTGTCTTCTGGGTCTTCAGGGCTCTGGAGAGCACAGCTGGAAAATTAAAGCTGCTTGGCCTCTGGGTGGCAAGCCTTTGGGAGTGTTCCTGGTTCTTCTCTGGATTTAGGCTTAGCCCAGTTTGAGAGTCCCCCAGAAAGGGGGTGTGGTAGAGTGGATACGCCAGTTGGTAAAAGAGGTGGGTTACCCAAGGGAATGCCTACTCTCTTGCTCTGAACATGTTTGGTTCTTAAACTTTGATATTCACTTTCCCTGGAGATCTTTGTTGGCAGGAACTGAGGAACTGATCTGTTGACCTTGAGGTAAGGATGGCATCTCAGCTGGTGAGCTTCAAGAGCCAACCACCTGACCCAGACTTTGCCTGGAGGAGGCTTGTCATAGCTCCACATCAAGTTCAGGAGGGGAGGCCAAGAGTACAGGAAGAACATCTCCCTTCTCTTTAAGTGTGGCAAGTGGCCAGGGAGGACTTCTCTATAGACCATTCAGCTGTGCTCTACAGGGATGACTGGCGAGCTACCGGGAAATTGTACTTTGTATGTTTTTTCTTGCAGAGGAAGGAGGGGCAGTGGCCCGAGGCTGGGAAATCCTCCAGCTGAGTGGCACTGTGGGGATTTGTCTGGCCTCTGCTTCTGGAAGCCCTGTTCTCAGCCTCCAGAGCAGAGCCCTGAGGCTGGGTGGAAAGGCCCCTCTCTTGGAGTCAGTGGTGGATGGGGAAGGACAGGGGAGGAAGACCAGGCACTGTGTTAGGAGCCTTCCTGTCTCCTATTAACCCCGAATGTCCTTGGCTCAGGCCTAGGCAACAAAGGGGGTACAGCAAGAGGAGAAACACAAATCAAGAAGTGATGCTTTTTTTGAAGGAGAAATTATAAATTGCAATTTAATCACATAATCACTTTGACACTCTCAAGCAAGCTAATTTCTTCCCTTGCCTCATTTCATCCACTCGGTGAGATGAATCTTAATGAATAATGTCCTATGAATATTTAATTTTTGATCAATATGAATTTTCTCTGGCATACCTGCTGGAGACATAAATCAGCTTCTTTCTGCCCAACAGAGTGAATTTGGACAGCAGCCTGAGTAGATCTCTGCCCATGGCCACAGAAGATGCCAGCCTGAAGTTTTTGATGCTCTTGTTTGCCACCATCTCAACATTGTGACTTGGACCTCCGTCAGTGCCATCCCTAAGCTGTGTTTTCTAATACTACTCTATGAGCAGAAGTCTGAAGCCGTGGTTGTCTGGGCAGATAAGATGCATCTGAAACTGACTTTCCACAGGTGGCCCCTTTTCCTTCATCCTTTTTCTTCAATGACTTAAGCCTCCCTTCTGACACTAACTTTATCTTTCCTGGACTCTGGAGACAACTGTTATGGTTCGAAAGATGAAAAGAACCATTCTCAGTTGCTTGAGAAGGCTTCTTTCATGAGATAATACTTAGTATTTGTACAGTGTGTTACAGTTTGCAAAGTGACTTCACATACATGTTTTCTTTCCATGTTTTAAAACATCATTGTGTTTGATCTTTCTTTCCTGACTGTGAGGTGAGGAAATAGGGCTGGGCAAGTTCTTTCTTACCCTGGGTCAAGAAGGGTTAGTACTGGAACTCACACGCTTGAAGAATGGCTAAGTTCAAAGCCGGGACAATGGGTCCAAACTGAGCTGTGTATAAAGAGAGATTTAGTAGCTGGGACTAGGGTCTGGAGAAAGAGGGAGGGTATCCTTAACAGGCAAATTGGAGGTGACCTCAATGAAGAATTGATGACAATAATGGTACTTTTGGAGAAAATACTCCAATTGCTTAAGGCAATAGACAGAGATGGCATGTTTAAAATGTATTTTGGGTGTGTATCCGTATCCTGTACATTTTGTTTTCCTGGGGTTCTCCACCTATGAAAGCAATAGGTTTTAGTGCTTTAGGAAGGGCAGGAACCACCTCAACACAGAGGTTATTGTTCAGTTTAAATCTCAGAGCCAAGTTCTTGTTTTTCAGTCCATCAAGACAAAACAATCTTGAAAGTAAGATTTTGTGTAGAAAGCAAATAAATTTCTAAATTCAGCAACCTCCCAATAATATGATCATAGAATTTCCCTGTAAACAATAGGGTAGAGATAATTCAGATTATGGTATGATGGAAGTCACTTGGGAAGCTCACCCCTTCTCACCTGAGGGGCGTGGAGAAAGAAGGGAGAGGTGGAGGAAGGACGATGGAGTCAGAGTGCTGGGTCCTCATTTTTATTCCTGTAGGTCAAATCACTGAACACAGCAGAAACTTTCAGATAGAGGCCGGGCCCAGGGGCTCACACCTGTAATCCCAGAACTTTGGGAGGCTGAGGTGGGCAGATCACCTGAGGTCAAGAGTTCGAGACCAGCCTGACCAACATGGAGAAATTCCATGTCTACTAAAAATACAAAATTAGCCAGGCGTGGTGGTGCATGCCTGTAATCCCAGCTACTTGGGAGGCTGAGGCAGGAGAATCGCTTGAATCCGCAAGGCAGAGGTTGGGGTGAGCCGAGATCGTGCCATCATACTCCAGTGGGCAACAAGGGTAAAACTTCGTCTCAAAAAAAAAAAAAAAAAAAAAAAAAGAAACATTCAGATAGATATGAAGGAAGCTAAGAACATGGGGTTGCTGTCTCCAGCCTTACATTCCCCTCAACATGGCACAGGAGCTAAAGTGAAAGGAGGTACGTAATTAGATGAGACTGAGGCAGTGCTCCTGTTCTCCATGGCCTGGAAATGTTGTACACTGGAACTTAGGAATCCTAATGTGCTCTGGTTGAGGTGCTGAGAGATCTTGTAGTCCAGCAGAGGCTTGGGGATGCAACACAGTGTTCACTGAACAGGGGACTTTGCAACTGGAGAGAAAGAACCAAAACTGTGACTTTTAGTGGTGGGAGCTCATGCATCATTCTGACAAGTCATGATCGGTTATGAAAGAGTCTAGGAAACAAACTAAACAAATAACCCAGGCAGAGGTCAGCTTAGACCAGAGGTTAGTTCTCTCCCATTACCACAAGGTGAAGTAGGATCCATGATGTGCCTGCTACCAATAAGGAAGAGTCAGGGTAGTGGTGGAGTGTCTAGGGAGGAAATTTAGAAGTCTGAACATTTACCCTGGAGAAACTGAACCATCTGAAAATATGTTTATGTCAGTGCTAGTAATTTTCAAGTTTAGCTTATTGTCTTAAATCATGTTTTAAGAACACAGAATTTGAGATAAAGATTATATGCTAAAGTTTTACTGAATGGTGCAGGCCTAGGGCAGCAAAAATAAGGGAAAAAACAAAAGCGAGGCAGGGAAGGAGAGAAGTAAGCCATAGTCTCACAAAAAGCCCATTTGGTTTCAGACATATGGGACTTCCTCCAGATGGGCCATGAGGACCATCATACCTCAAAATAGTCTGTGTGGGGAGGGGTGATTTGAATATATCTGTTGCATTCTCCTCTTTCTTGTCTTTCAATGATCACCATTTGCCCCATGGTATATTAACTCTACCACACTATGAGGTTATATTACCTGTTCCCTATGGTAGGATGCTGAAGAAGTTAGAGTTTCAACGCTCAAGCCATAGTCCTTTATGGTAGTTTTAAAATATGTCCACAAATGCTTTCATAATTCTCTCTTTAAGAGGTGGAGCTTAATTCCCCTCTACTTGAGTGTGGGCTGGTCTTAGGGACTTGCTTCTAACAAATAGAATAAAATGAATGTGACATTGTGTGATTGCAGAGATTAGGTCATAAAAGGCACTGTGTCTTCTTCCTTACTCTTAAACAACAGCTGACCCTTGAACAACATGGGGGTTAGGGGTGCCAACCCCTGCGTAGTCAAAAATGCATGCATAATTTGGAATCCCTCCAAAACTTGACTACTAATAGCCTATTACTAATCAGAAGCCTTATAGCTAATATAAACAGTTAACACATATTTTATATGTTATATATAAGAAAATTGCAAGAAAGAGAAAATATATTTACTATTAATTAAGTGGAATTATATCATTATAAAGGTCTTCATCCTTGTAGTCTTCACCTTGAGTGGGCTGAGGAGGAGGAGGAAGAAGAGGGGTTGGTCTTGCTGTCTGAGGGGTGGCAGACATAGAAGAAAGTCCATATGTAAGTTTATCCTCTTGGTTCAAACCCATGCTATTTAAGGGTCAACTGTCCTTGCTTTGGGAGAAGCCAGCTTCCATTGTGACGATACTAAAGCAGCCCATAGAGAGGCCTGCATGGTGAGGACCTAAAGCCTCCTGCCAACAGCCATGAGAGTGAGGCATTTTGGCAGTGGATCTTTCAGGCTCTGTCAAACCTTCAGATGATTGCAGTTCTTGTCAACATCCTAACAGTCATTTCATGAGAGACCCTCAGCCAGAACCATCCTGTTAAGCCACTCCCAGATTCTTGACCCACTCAATCTGTGAGATAATGTTTATTGCTTAAGCCACAAGTTTTGACGTAATTTGTTAAAAAGCAATAGGTAATAATATACCCTTTTTCTGAGTCTGGGAGTGGTGAGAGGAACTTGAACCTTCATAAGTCCTGTTGAGTCAGACCTGAGCAATAGAGCCTTGTCTTCTGCCATGGGAGACACGAGAGTACCTGCTGAAGCCCTCACCACAGAGAAGGCTGAGATAGATACGATGTCAGTAGATGCGGCTGTAGATGCTGGGACTATCCATGTGGTTGAGGGGAGAGGCAAGTGGAGCAAATCTGACGAGACCCATACACTGTGTCTGGTACAGTAGACTCCTATTCCACAGTCCTGTGCTTTCCACTAGGATGGAGACTCCAGAAGCACAAGTAAGCACGTTACAGAGAAACAGGCCATAAATGTTTTGTATATTTGCATAAAACATGAATAGAATTGAGACAATGGGATTTGTTAAAATAATAAATTCCCATCACAAAAAAGTAAAACGATATGGAAAAATACAAAGACAAAGCAAGCATCACCTAACCCATAATGCAAAGAAAACACTGTTATATTACTTGATTTTTTTACATTCGCTCCTTATATTGACATCTTCCCTCGTCAATAAATATAATTAAATATATCTTTCCATGAAATATAGTAGACTAGATGTTCTATGAAACTCCTCCAGGGACAGTATGCCTCCAAATGATGGTATGTTTGTGTACACATACATGTATGTCTATATAGAGAGACTAATACATGCACACATACACACACACATATATATATTCCTGCCCCACCTTTAAAAATACATGAATGCATGATTGAGTTGGCATAATATTTTATTTTTTTATTTATTTTAGAGACAGGATCTTGCTCTGTCACCCAGGCTTATTTATTTTTTTTAGAGACAGGGTCTAGCTCTGTCACCCAGGCTGGAGTGCGATCATAGCTCACTGCAGCCTCAAACTCCTGGATTCAAGTGAGCCTCCCACCTCAGCCTCCTGAGTAGCTAGGACTACAGGTGCATAACAAAGAGCAGCATACTCTCATGTCTGGCTAATGTTATTATTTTTGTAGAGTTGAGCTCTTGCAATGTTTCCTGGGCTGATCTTGAACTCCTGGGCTCAAGCGTTCCTTCTTTCTGGTGTTGGGATTACAGGTGTGAGTCACCGCACCCAGCCAAAGGGAATAAGAAACAACAAAAAAACATTAAATGAAAAGAATAAGTGAGTTGTTGAGCTAGTCTTTGTCTTGGGGTCTAACTGGGTTTCAGTAGGTAATGTGGGTCATATACATGAGAGATGAGAGATATAGTCCAAGGATCAAGCGGATTGAATCTATATACAAAACTGGGATCCCTGAGGGGTGAAATTCTCAGTAGATGAACTAGAAAAAACACACCCAGAGGGAGAAAGAGAGTTGGTGAAGATATTTGGTTGTCATCCTTGACTCTTGGTGGAATAGAAGAAAAAAACAAAGAAAAATCTTTCTTGGAGAATTTCTAATCTTAAACTTAGACATCTCTCAAAAATTTGAAGTTTTCTAGATTGGCGCTATCCCTAGGGCTCAAATAACAGCAGCAACACATTTTTCTGGATAGAACATTCTTTAAGCACTGGTCTCAGAGAATTCTCACAGATGAAGCTCCAGAGGACATGGACTTCACAATCAAAATTCAGCAAACACATAAGAAAATAAATTACCCTGAGTGAGAACAGCATGTTTCTGGAAAATTGTAATGACCTTGATTTACTTATTTAATATCAAATACAAAAGAAATATATTTAATTTGTTTAGGAAATAAAAGAGAGTACTGGAAGTATAATGAGGAAACAAAAGACTGAGAATAACCTAGTTAGATATAATAAAGAAATAAATAGAGCTTTTAGGGAAAAAAATCATTGAAATTAGCAACTAAATAAATATGATAATCACTTAGGCACGGCTGAAAAGAGAATTGGCGATCTGGAAGCTTTTCTGAAGAATCACCTAGAATACAACAGAAAGACAGAGATATGAAAGATTTAGGAGATATAAAAGACAGAGTGGGGAGATACAATATACATATAATTGGAATTTCAAAGAATGACGATCAGAGTGGGAGAGAAGTGTTTGAAAAGATAATGACTGAAAAATGTCCAGTCCTAATGAAAGAACAGTTCTCAGCTCTAACAAGCTCAGTGAATCCTAAGTGGGATAAAGGAAAAGAAACCCACATTTTATAGAAAAGCTGAAAACATGGATTATAAATCATTCTACTATAAAGACACATGCACATGTATGTTTATTGTAGCACTATTCACAATAGCAAAGACTTGGAACCAATACAAATGCCCATCAATGATAGACTGGATAAAGAAAATGTGGCACATATACACCATGGAATACTAGGCAGCCATAAAAAAGAATGAGTTCCTGTCCTTTGCAGGGACATGGATGAAGCTGGAAATCATCATTCTCAGTAAACTAACACAGAAACAGAAAACCAAACACCGCGTGTTCTCACTCATAAGTGGGAGTTGAACAATGAAAACATATGGGCACAGGGAGGGGAACATCACACACTGGGGCCTGTTGTGGGGTGGGGGGCAAGGGGAGGGATAGTATTAGGAGAAGTACCTAATGTAGATGATGGGTTGATGGGTGCAGCAAACCACCATGACAAGTGTATACCTATGTGACAAACTTGCACGTTCTGCACATGTATCCCAGAACTTAAAGTATAATTAAAGAAAAAGACAAACTGAAAACACTAAAGATAAAGAGAGGGTCCTAAAAGGAGTCAGAGAGAAAAGATAGATTATCTGCAAAGCTGTAAAAATTCTATCCACTGCTTATTTCTCAACAGCAGCAATGGAAGCCAGAAGACTACGGAATGGTAGCTTTGAAATATTAAGTGAAAATACCTATTACGATGGAATTGTACTCCCACCAAAATTATCTCTCAAACATGAGGGCAAAACAAGGACAGTTTAAAAATGTTTTTACAAACACAATTGGTACAATATACACTAAGAGACACTTACTAAAGAAATGTATAAGGATACACACCAGGTAGAAGAAACGTGTTCCCAGAAGGAGGTTTGAAATGCAAGAAGAAATGGTGAAGGAAATAGTAAATGTTTATATGTATAAATAAATATTGATTATATAAAATAATAAAACCTAATTTATTATTATTAAACTGAAATTATAAAGGTAAAAATCAAGTTAGAACTAAAATCATGGACAAAAGTACACAAATTGACCATATTTGAATAGAGATCAAAACAGGAAAAATAAAACTTCTTTTTTAGATATACATAGATGTGTGATTAAACTATAGAGGAAAGAAAGGGAATGATTAGTATAAAATTTGGGGTAGTGGGCCAAACGCGGTGGCTCATGTCTGTAATCCCAGCACTTTGGGAGGCCGAGGAAGGTGGATCACGAGGTCAGGAGTTCAAGACCATTCTGGCCAACATGGTGAAACCCTGCCTCTACTAAAGTACAAAGAATTAGCCGGGTGTGGTGGTGTGTACCTGTAGTCCCAGCTACTTGGGAGGCTGAGGGAGAGGAGTTTCTTGAACCCAGGAGGTGGAGGTGGCAGTGAGCTGAGATAGCGCCACTGCACTCCAGCCTGGTGACAGGGCAAGACTCCGTCTCAAAATAAATAAATAAATAAATAAACAAACAAACAAATAAATAAATAAATAAATAAAATAAATTTGGGGTAGTGGGTGACTAGAGTTGGGGAGGGAGGAGGAGGGAATAGGATAGGGGCATGCAGAGGGCTTAGCTTTGAGGTATCTTAAACATTCTGTTTCTTAAGGTGGGTGCTGGGTACTGGCTGCTTATTTTTTTCATTATGGGTATTCTTTTTTTTTTGAGATGGAGTTTTGCTCTTGTTGCTCAGGCTGGAGTGCAATGGCATGGTCTTGGCTCACTGCTACCTCTTCCTCCTGGGTTCAAGAGATTCTCCTGCCTTAGCCTCCCAAATAGCTGTGATTACATGCATTTACCACCATGCCCAGCTAATTTTTGTATTTTTAGTAGAGATGGGTTTCATCATGTTGGCCAGGCTGGTCTCGAACTCCTGACTTCAGGTGATCTACTCGCTTCCGCCTCCCAAAGTGGTAGGGTTACAGGTGTGAGCCAATGCGCCCAGCCCATTACAGCTATTCTTTTTTTTTTTTTTTTTTTTTTTTGAGATGGACTCTCGCTCTGTCACCCAGGCTGGAGTGCAGTGGCGTGATCTCAGCTCACTGCAACCTCTGCCTCCTGGGTTCAAGCGATTCTCCTGTCTCAGCCTCCCAAGTAGCTGGGATTACAGGCGCACCACTACGCCCAGCTACTTTTTGTATTTTTAGTAGAGATGGGGTTTCGCTATGTTGGTCAGGCTGGTCTCGAACTCCTGACCTCGTGATCCACCCACCTCTGCCAAAGTGTTGGGATTACAGACATGAGCCACCACGCTCGGCCTATGACTATTCTTTAAAATGTAAATATCGATTATATGTACTTTTTCTATGGTATAATAAAAACAGACAAATTACAAATGATGTTGTGATGACCATTGTTGCAGCATGTATTATTTCACATACAAAGTAAATTCCTAGAAAGATTTTGAGGAAAAGGGTGAGTATAGTAAGTTTACTTTGAAACTTTTTCACCTATCTTCCCAAAGTGTGCACCAACTTCCACTTCCACTGACAATGCCTAACAAGGCCCATTTACCTACACCCTTTCTGTGCATGTTTTCTAAAATGTCCTCCAGTCATGTATGCCAGCATGGTGAGCTAGGCTTGTTTGAAGAGACTGGAATGGGATGAACAATTTATGAAACAGGAGTTATAATTAATCCCACTTTACCTATAAGGAAACTGAAAATCACTGAGGTTGAGTGACTTATCCAGGCTCACACTGTGGTCCAGGCTCACATTGTGGTCCAGGCTCTTGCCTCTATGTTCAGTGCATGGTCTTTTTGCTATATCCCACTGCTGGCCAAACTCCATTGAACCTGTGTGTTGTCACAGTCTGCTGCTGCACGTAAAAATCTTTCCTAGTCTAGCCATGTCAGAAAAGAAGGCAAGAAGAATGTGCACACTGTGGGTTGCTGGAGGTGGTAGAGTGGCCTGGGGAAGAAAGGTTTTCAACATTTATATCCTCCAATCTGAGGACCATTCCCTTCCTTGGCCTTTGTTGCTTAAGCCGCTGATTATACACTTTGGAGACAGAATGTTGGAGGCCTATTTAATCAGCCTGGTGTCTGGCACGTGGCAAGTACTAAATATTTGCTGGCTGTTGAGTAAACTCTGGTTGATATTTTTGTCACCAAATATGGAGGGAAAACTGTCCCTTTGGCTCGGCCAGGCTTCTTTCGCTGCATGAAGTGAGTCTAGTCCAGGGCAGAAGAAGAGACGAATTGACCTGCCAAGGTCTCTTCCTGCTGAAAAGACAAGGATTTGTCAGCGGGCACCGCTGTGGAGAGCAGGCCCCCATTCCTGACTTCCTCAGAGGTACATTGGCTTTCTTTTCACCAAGTGATTAGCAGGGAGATTGGCAGGCAGTAGTGGCAATGGAAGTTTAATGTTCTGGAAACCCAGTCTTTTTCCCTTTTCTCCGAGGTTTTCCCTGGTGAGCCAGGGAAAGGTCTTGCAGCTTAACAGGCAGACAGGGATGGGGCCCTGGAGTTTTACCATCAGAGACTGAAATTTATCACTGTGACACCTACCCCAGGCATGACAGCATTTGTAGGGGAGAAATGGCAGGTTAGGGGGAGGAAACTGCTGTCCTGCCCTGGGGACGCTGTCCCTGGCAGGGCACTGAGACCCTGTGGTGACCCTGAGATTTGACTGACCCATCCTTCCCTTGGGCCCATTCTGCCCAAGGCAGGCCAGAATACTTTTGACTCATAACCCCCCACAGCCCCCCCACCCCCCGCAGCTAAATAAATCAATGGATCCTAAAGTTCTGAGCTGGTACCCAACACTTGGTGGATCCTGAGTCCTTATGCCTAACAGAGGACTCGATGTAGTGGGAAGAGCTGATAGCCCTGTCTGCCTCCCTGCCTCTTTTGTTTGCTGGAGGCTGCAATATACAATGTCTTCCCTTTTCTACACTTGCCCTTAATATATTTGAAGAAAGCTGTCATGTCCCTTTTTAGTTTTGTCATCTTCCAGCTAAATATCCTCAACTGTTTGTTAAATCATATGACATTGTTTCCAGGCATCTCAACATGTTGGCCTCTCTTTTGCGGGCAAACTGTTGGTTAATATCTCCCTGATGTGTTGCATTCTGTATCTCAGGCTCAGTGCTTGGGATGTTATGAATCTCTTTTGGTGGTGTACTGCCATGATTTAAGAGCACAGGTTTTGCAGTTGGGCTGACCTGGGTTTAAATCCTGGCCCTGCCCAATTTAATAGCTGTTGTGATTGTGGCAGACTGCATTTTCCAAAGGTGGCTATCACAATACATCCTATCCTGCATATTCTTCTTAAAGTGTGGCAACACGCATCCCATCAAGTGGTGGAGTCTCTGTCCCTTCCACTTGAACCTGGGCTGACCTTTGTGACTACGTGGCCAGTAAGTGATGGCAGAAGTGCTGCTGTGAGGCTAGGTCACAGAAGTGCCATGCACTTCCACCTCGTCCTCTTTAGTTGTGTACCCTTGGCACTCAGTCACTATGCTGCGAGGAAGCCTGAGCTGACCCAGGTGGAAGGAACCAATGGAGAGCCACATGTGGGTGTTTTGGCCAATCGCCAAACTGAACTCCTCATCTATAGCTAGTGTCAAGCACCGGACGTGTTGTGAGGAAGTCACTGAGATGGCTCCAGCCCTAGCTGCCATCTGACTGCAACATCGTGAGTGACCTCAGGCGAGAATCACCCAGCTAAGCCCAGTCGGTCCCAGAATAAAATAATCATTTTAAGTCATTAAGTTGAGGAGTGATTTATTATGTAGCAATAGATCATCAGAACAGTGATCTTAGGCTTTGCTGGAGCTCCTGAGCCTCAGTCTCCTTACCTCTGAAATGAGGACTATGAAGTCTACCTTAGAGGATCACTGTGAAAATTAAAAGACAACGCGTAAAAAGTACTTAGCACGTGCTTGCCACACAATAATTAGGCAATAAATTATTAACTATGATTAATGACATCACGAGTGAGATAGGAAGGGTGATCTGGATTGAGACCTCAGATCTAGGTAGTGACAGAAGGATGGGGAACTGAACTTGCAGTGGGACAGCCTCTGGGGAAATAAGCTGAGAGTCAAGCCACAGGTGCCAAATGTGCAGTGAGCTGCGACAAGATTCAGGCAGCATCCAGTGTGAGGAAGACCAGTCCAATCTGGGGAATCTTCTACTTCTTCGTCTGCATAAAGCATGCAAACTGTCAGTGTTAAGACGAGATGAAAGGCAAAACCTGGTAAATCCTGGAGCTGGCTGCTGGGAGAGTGTGGGCAGCACACAGGAAACCTATTGCCGAAAGATTAAGCAGTGTTGGGGACGTGGCCACTGGGGTGCGCCACAGAAAACTCTGGAAGTGAGAGGGGTTTGTGTGAGTATCCCAGGAATCTGAGGTCACAGCTGGCAGAGTTAACAAAGCAACAAGGTGAGGAGCCAGGGAGGATGCCTGATTACATTATTCTGCGTGACGTTTTCTTGTGGTTTGGTTTCCTGCTTCAGAGGGTCTCAGGATGTGAAAGGTGTAGTTTGCTGAAGTAGGTGTCTGCACAATTCAGGCAGCCATGAGCCGTTAAATCTTACAAACCAAAACTAACCACATCTTCTGCAAAGAAATCTATCATCACAGAACCCTATATTCTACCTCCACAAACAATACATATGCTCATTGTAGAAAGATTAAATACTATGAGAAGGAAAAAGAGAAAAATAAAAATCTCCCAGATTCCTACAGCCCAGAGATATCCTCTGTTAATATTTTGATATATATATATATATAGCCTTCCAAAATATATACAAAAACAGAACCGTACTCTTTTGTAACCTGCTTTTATTGCTTAATGATATGCCTTGGACATCTTTCCATGTTATGAAATATGCATCTGTAGCTCTGAGCTTTTCAAATGGGGACATGTAGCAGTGTGCTAGGGTTTCTATCAGCTGCAGGAAAATTGTGGTTCATCACACTACAGCATCAATTTTATTCAGTGCTAAGTTGCTTAAAATATTATTTTAATATTTAAACCAACCCAGCTATGGTATGGAGCAAAGTACAAAATTTACGTGAATTTTTAGGAGACAACATGAGACTTCAAAGAAATATCCTTTGACTCATTCTTTTGTATCATCATTTTTTATGGCATGTAGCCATTAGCTTATGGGGATCATTTGAATAGATGGTGTGTAAGGGGAGGTGGGAAGAGTTAAGTGACAATTTAGAGACAATAAGGGCACCCAGAGTCCTTCCTTGAGGCACAAGTCCCTTGCAGGGAGATGATATGGAGAGCAATGTGGGCATCTTGAAGTCTTGGCTTGGCCTTTAGAACCTGGGCCTGGGTGGGTGGCTTAATTACAAGCAGTGCCATCCCTAACATCCTCCTCAGCCTGTTGGCATAGAACGGTTGAAGGCAGGGGTGACACCAGGGTAGGGAAAGTATGGCTGTACCTGGCATGGTACTCAGAACTAACCCAGTAGCTCCAGGTGAACTATGCACAGAGTGAAGTTATTCAGTCCTAGCTCTGCTGTTCACGAACTCTGTGAATATAGGCAATTCACTTCTCTTTGCTTCGGTTTGGCATCTATAAACTGGTGATAAAGGTAGCATCTCATAGGATTGTTGGAGGTATTAAATGAGTCAAGTACAGTACTTAGAGTATCATTTGGGACATAGTATGTGTTCAACATATGTTAATTATGATGATGATGTAATATACGTTGCATAGCTTCTCATGGTAAATGTGTCCCATTCTTGTTCAAACTGAGCTTGTGACTAATTGAAACTCTTGGGTCTTTTTCATTGGAATTGTTATCAAGCTTGCATTCTTGGTGCTATTACTAGTTTTTAACTGCATGGCTTATTAATGTTCATTGCTTTGATTCTGATCTAGTATTCTAGCCTGTGGTAGTTATCCAACAACTAAGTCTTCCTTTTGAGAGTCAGTTGGGTTTCAGGTTCTAACAACATTTGTAATTTTATTGCCCCCGTTCTGCAGATGACAAAACTGAGGGAAGGAAACTATGACCTCTCAAGTGAGTCTTTTGTGCCAGATTTTGCTGAGGGCCTCTTGGTTAATCCTCAGAGCAAGCTAAAGAAGCAAGATTTATTATTTCCATTTTACATATGCAGAAATCGCAGCTCAGAGTGGTTTGGCAAATCACCCAAGGTTGCTTAGATGGCTCAGCACTTTCCCCCTACATTACACTACCTCCAGATTTTGGATTTTCCGTAAATCTAACTGTCATAGTTGAATTTAAGCTGCTGAAGTAGGTATTTCACAGGACAAAGCCAAGCACAGAGACAAACCACTGGAGAACCCCTTCTAGGTAGATCTATGGCTCTTATGTCTGTCCCCAAATCAATATTTTTGTAGGGGATCATTCAACCACTGGAATTGGAATCAGTTGCTGCTATTGGAAATTGAGGTCTAGAGTGTGTTAAGAAGTTACAGAGAAATCTGCTTCCTTCATTTCTTTAAGAGAAGCACCTCCTTGCCCCAGCTCTTTCCTTGTCCCCTCTCAGCAGGTGTCTGGATGCTTATAGAGTCACATGTCCTAAATCAATCCCAGAAAATGTTCCTTTTCAAGCTGTGTGTGAGAAGCTTTACAGAGTATCCTGGGAACAGGCAGCATCTGCCTGTATTTACTCTTGTTGTTGATTAAAGCTGACAGCTGGAGCACCAGGAGCCGAGGCTGTAGGCACACGACTGCTGATGAGAGGGGAAAGAGTCAATAGCAGTGGCTAGACCAAAGGAAACCCAGTCCCTTCTTTCCCTTGATTACAACCCTAGACTTGATAGAAGAGGAGTCAGGTCAAGGGAAGAGGAGGACTGTCATCCAAGGCAACTTTCTCCTAGGATGGAAACTTTCTCTGCCCCATTTTGAATGGAAAGAAGCAGTGGCATAGATTTCCATGGAGGCTGGTGCCAGTGGACTCCACGGCTGTGGCCAAAGGCCGGTGGGAAGCAGCATTAATGGCATTTTCTCTAGAGGATGATGAAATAGTGGTGCCTGGAGCTTTGGATACTCTGATTAACTCTCTGACCCCCGCTGATTCAAGGATACCTCAAGCAGAATGAGAGAAGGGCAAGTTGAGAGAGAGTGCCACTGATCACTGCTCATGGAATGATGTACCTATTCGAGTTGGAAATCCTCAGTTCCCATCTCTATGCTACATGATGGCAGGTGTAGTGCAGTGGGATGCTTGGACGTGGAATAAGCTTGCACTTCCAGCTCCTCCATATGGCCCTTCTGGAGGGGGATGATTAAAGTAGCAACCCTGTGTCTTCTGTTGCTGTCCTTCACAGAGCTGCTCAAACTCTTCCAGGCTCCCCATCCCATTGAGAATGAAATCCAAAGTGCTCACCATGGCCCATGTGACCCTGTGTGCTCTGGCCTCTGCCTCCCTCTCCAGCGTCCCCTCCTACCACATGCCCCATAGTAGCCTCCATGCTGTGCTTTGAATGTGCCACGCATGTTCCTGCCTCAGAGTCTTCACACTTTCTGTTCCCTCTCTCCAATGGTTGCCAGATTTAGCAAATAAAAACACAGAATGCCCAGTCAAAATAGAACTTCAGAGAAACAATGAAGAATTCTTAGTATAAGTATGCTCCATGCAATATTTGTTCACCTGAATTTTGTATGTAACTTGGCATCTTGTGCTTTGTCTGGTGACCTTGAGGGCTCTCTGGAATGCTGCTCCTTTGGGTATGCATGTGGCTTGTTCCCTCTCCCCCTCCAAGTCTCTGCTCACCTCATCAGAGGACTCGCATTTCATCCCATCTACAATAGCAATCGCCTCTCTTATCCGGCTTTTTCTCCTTTAGAGTTCTTACCACTACCTGATGTAATATGGTTTATTTATTCATTTATTTGTTGACTTTATGTCTCCTTGGCAATTGTGAACTCTAGGGATTTATCTTCACTGTAGTATCTTCAGTCTCCGGAATTGTTGGTATTCAATAAATGTTTGAAGAGTGACTGAATGACCTTATCCCGGCTCTCCTTTTGTAATGTGGATCCCTTGATCTCTCTGATCTCATCTCAGGCCACTCCCCTTCCCATAGGGCATGAGCTATGCTGGCCATCCAGCTGACTCTCAGACGTGCCAAGCCCATTCCTGCTTCTAGGACTCGGGACTTGCTGCCTGGCACAAACCTCCCCCTGTGTTTGAATGGCTGCTCCTTCTCTTCTCCTGGGTCTCAGAGAGGGCTTTTCCAGCCTCTCTGCTGACATGAGCCCTCTGACCCTGGACCTTCCATTCACATGACAGTTTTATTTCCCTTAAATACCTTATTGCTGACCTGGCGCAGTGGGTCATGCCTGTAATCCCCGCACTTTGGGAGGCCAAGGTGGGCGGATCACTTGAAGTCAAGAGTTTGAGACTAGCTTGGCCGACACAGTGAAACCCCATCTCTGCCAAAAATACTAAAATTAGCTGGGTGTGGTGGCACACGCCTGTAATTCCAGCTACTTGGTAGGCTGAGACATGAGAATCACTTGAACTAGGAAGGGTTAAAAAAAATCTTATTGCTCTTAGAAATTATTTGTTTAATGACTTTTTTTTTTTGTTTTCAAGACAGGATCTTGCTGTCGCCCAGGCTGCAGTGCAGTGGCTCCAATGAATGAGCCCCTCCGCATTCCCTTTCCCCTTCTGTGGCTTGCTGCAGATGATGACAAGGCCCAAAGGGCTGGTGATAGCCACAGTGACCTTGGAGGTTGCTGTGGAGCATTGCGGAGGATTTAAGCATTCTCCCCAGGCTGTCACATGAAAAATAAACCAACTTCTTGTGTTTTCGGTCACCAAACTTTTGGTGTTTGTTACCAAAGTTAAGCCTGCACTAATTAATACATGGTTGTATTCACTGTGTCTAATATATAGAAAGTGCTCTATAAATGCTTTGTTGAGTTCCCTGGTGAGGAAGATCTGTCTATTCCTGCAAATGGAACAGAATTGTATTAAATAACTAAAGGGAACCAGCTGCTTTCCCTTATTTGCCCAGATAGCACTCATGTCCTCCTTAACTCCCTAAGGTCATCAAACTCACTGTGTGTGAGTCCCTTTTCTGGGTTTATCAGGGGTTGAACTTTCAAGGCACAAGCAAAGAAGACTCTGTGAGAGATCCCTATGGTCAGCAAAAGGCAGCCATGATGGTCTTCCACTTGATCTGTGTTGCCCCTAAGACACCCTGGAGATAGATGCTACAGCACAATTGGTAAAAGATTCCTGTGATGAATTTCTAGGGGCTCTTTTGATGGAAATTCATCTTAGCAGGTTGATGGCAGATATTCCTGGCCCAACTGTTTCACGCTCTCTGTTCTTTTTTTTTTTTTTTTTTTTTTTTGACGTATCTCCACTCTCAGACTGGTTTTCTGGCTCCTCAGTGTTGAATGACCCTTAAATTTTCTATAGCCTGGGGCTTAGTTGCACACTCCTTATTCTGTTTCTATTAAGAATTTTTGCATGAGACTTAACAGTTTTTTTCTTGTGGAGTCTTCATCCATCCTTAAAAGGAACCTTGATCTCACTTTCATTACACGTAGGCACTGTACGTAGGCATGGACAAAATCCCTCTGTGATGCAACCAAGCCCCAAAGTGCTGGGATTACAGATGTCAGCCACTCTGCTGTGCCTGGCCTGGATTTTTTAAACAAGAAATTTTACTTTGAAATCAAGGAAACAAAACAAATTGAAAAGTTGAGATCTGAAAGAGTTTAGAGAGCATTAGCTTTTGGTTGGCATAGCTTACAGTCTACCAGTTCATACATGAATCGCTTAACAAGTGTTTACTGGGTTCCTTGTGAGGCACTGCACTAGGCACAGGGGATTCAAAGATGAACACAGTGAAGACTTTGGCCTCAGAGCACTCCTAGTGTATACAAAAAACAAGTAGGAAAAGTTTTACGATATAGTGTGATAAATACAATCAGGGAGGCATGTAATGGTGGGATTTTTTTCAACACAGTTAAGAAGGTTCTAGATTCCTTCCTCTCCTAGGTGCTATCCGAGGAGCCCTGCTCCAAAATCTTCTTATTCAGTTTTGAACACCACATTTTTCCTGTTTCTTTCTTTGTGAACCATTGCAGGGAAGAAAAGATTACAGAAAGGATTATGTTCTTTAGTACCCCGGCAGCACTAAACACTGGATTTGGGAGAGAGTCCTACATCTATGTATAGCATTATTCTTTTGAGTAAATGTGATTCAATTAACAGATAACTTCATGTGTTCTAATTTGTACAGCTTTATAGGGATTTGCATATAAACCAATACAATAAGTGAGAAAAAAATTCTCTTGAGTAGACTATATCCCCCTTTTTTGATTTGGAACATCTGGTTGCTCCTATAAGTGAGCAAAGACAGAAAGTAGCCTCAGCTGGGCGTGGTGGCTCACACCTGTAATCCCAGCACTTTGGGAGTCTGAGGCAGGTGGATCACCTGAGGTCAGGAGTTCGAGACCAGCCTGGCCAACATGGTGAAACCCTGTCTCTACTAAAAATACAAAAATTAGCCGGGCGTGGTGGTGCATGCCTGTAATCCCAGCTACTTGGGAAGCTGAGGCAGGAGAATCGCTTGAACTTGGGAGGTGGAAGTTGCAGTGAGCCGAGATTGCACCACTGCTCTCCAGCCTGGGTGACAGAGCGAGACTCTGTCTCAAAAAAAAAAAAAAAAAAAAAAAAAAAAAAGAAAGAAAAAAAGAAAAAAAAGAAAGTAGCCTCTACCATGGAACATTTACTTACTCCTGGGAGAATCTGTGCCTCTAGCTGTATCCAGCAGTCCCCACCGTGCTCAGTCCTCAGGTTCCTTGGGAGGAGTACCAGGTTCTCGTGGCCACCAATGTTTCCCTCAAGCGGCTGTTCTTTGGCAGAGGAAGACAGGAGCCCTGTTCAATTTCAGATGGGATATTTCCCTTCGGGTCACCTTCCAGAGAGGTCGGAGAACCTCCTCAAAAACAGCATCATCAGTCTTTACTCTCTTGATCCAATTCTGATTTGAAAGAAAATAAAGAACAGCAGGATTAGGAGAAACAGAAATGGAGGGGTCCTCGGCACTGCGGTGGCAGAAGGTGGGGTTGACACTGCAGAGAAAGTTGTTTCTGCTCCGGTGCTCTTCTGTGAAGGTCACGAGGAGGCCTGTGAGGTTCACAGAGCATGGGGAAGATGACGCTGTCTTCTGTGCTGGGTTCTGCTTCTGTTCTTGGTCTTCTGTCTTCTGGTGGCTTTCTGGAAGGATGATCAGGATAAGGCAGAGGAACTGTAGATGTCCTGGGAATGGGAAAGCTAGGGCTCTCCAGGATCGGAGGAGATCTGTTCATTCCTTAGGCTGGGGACATAGACGAGGAAATCTCTCTAGGAGCAGATTCTCAGGATCAGCTCTCAACTCTATGTGTGAGGAGGGAAGGAAAAAGAATTGAAATAAGCTATCCATTTTAGGAAGGACCCTGACGGGGACCCTGAAAAGTCCCCTGTGGTTCCTCTCCTTATACTACCCCTTCCTGTCCTACGGACAAAAGTCCCAGTGGAAAATACCTGGGTTTTAGAGTCCAGGATCTGGGGTTGAGCTCTAGTCCTGTGTCCTGCTAGCCAAGTAACTTAACTTCTCTAAGATTTGCTTTCCTTATCTGCAAAAAGAGGAATGAAATGAGATAATGTATAAAAGTGCCTCTAAATATTAGTGTTGTGTAAGTGACAGGCTAACTTTACTGCAGGTGTTGGGCCCCACGTGGAGATACCATCCTTTGGTTTTTATCATAATACCTTGGGACTCTGTCCAGACTATGACCTTCTTCAAGGTCTCCCATCTTCCCAGGCTTCCAGAAGAACCAGGAGGTAAGAAGGGGGCCTTCTGGAGCCTTCTGGGATTCTCCTTGTCAAGGACTTACCTGAACATCTCCTTTCCCCTGTTTGTTTCTGTGCAAATGCTCTTCCCTGGGCTGTGGTGCCTCACCTGTCTTGTCGGTTAGGCTATTCCTGACTCATGGCCCAGGATGAACATTACCTGTTCTCTGTAACTTCCTCTGACTCTCTAAGAAAATCAATTTCTTGCTCATCATGTTCCTGTACAACATTGTAGAGGCCTCTGTTATTGTCTAATCAAGACTAGTTACAGCTTTTCTAACATTTCTGTCTATCTCATTAGACTGTGAGCTCTTCTAAGCCAAGGATGAATGCAGGATCAAAGATGTAGATGTGCTCAAGCATCTTTATTTTCATGGCTATGCCAGTAGGAGAGGGCTGGATCCCACTCCTATAATGCAGGAGAAGGAAGGGTTGCTTGGGAGTGAGTGGAAGGGAGGTATTTAGTGATGTTTCTCTTTGGCTATTCAAATGCCTGGAGGTAAAGAGAAAAGGAGATGACATGGGCAGGGCCTGGTCATTCTTAAGACTCCGTAACTTGCTCAGCAACATGTACCCACAGGAGGAAGAAATTCTGCATGAATTAAAGAATGGACTAGAGCTAGAAGATTTGGGTTCAAGACTTGGGTTCAAGCCCATTTACTAACAGTGGCTTCTTGGGTGTGTCAAGCCATAGTTTCCTTCTCTGTGGAAAAATACTTGTCTAATGGTTTCACAGCAGAGACAGTGCAGTACTATCTGTTTACCAAATGTGGTCTCCTTTGTTCCAAGCACCCAGTCTCCCTTACGATTAGGTAAGCGTGTGACTAAGTTCTGGCAAATGAATGTGGGTGGAATTGATGTTCCCCATTTCCAGGCCTGGCTCATAGAAACATCCCCCGGGATCTTCTGCTCTCTCTTTCCTGGTCTGTGCACTGTGAGAAAAAGACTTAGAGGCTCTGGCTTTAAGGAAGACTTAGTGGGATGGCAATGCCGCAGATGAAGGAGCCTGGGTCCCTGCTGTCTATGAGTCTATGAGGGACAGAGTTTCCTCTCCTTTCTACCTACCTATATTGAATTGTGATGAGAACCAGAAATACTTTCACTATGTGAAGCCACTGAAATCTGGAGGTCATTCTTTGTGGCAGTTGGCCTACACTGACAGAGTTTAAATGGATAAAATGTTTCAAATTTCAAAATGCTACTGGTTATTCAGAATGCTACTGGTTGTTATTATGGCTGTTTTTTTTTTTTTTTTTTTGAGATGGGGTCTTTCTCTGTTGCCCAGGTTGAAATACAGTGGTGTAATTATAGCTCATTGCAGCCTCAAACACCTAAGCTCAAGTGATCCTCTTGCCTCAGCTTCCTGAGTAGCTGGGACTACAGGCATGTACTACCATGCCCAGCTAATTTTTATTTTATTTTATTTTTATTTATTTTTAAATTTTGAGACAGGGTCTCACTCTGTTACCCAGGCTGGAGTACTGTGGCATGATCATGGCTCATTGCAACCTCCTCCTCTCAGGCTCAAGTGTTCCTCCTGCCTCAGCCTGTGTACAGGTGTGTACCACTATGCCTGGCCCAATTTCCCCATTTTTTATAGCGATGGAGTTTTACCATGTTGCCCAGGCTGGTCTCGAACTCCTGGGCTCAAGTAATCCACTGGCCTTGGCCTCCCAAAGAGCTGGGATTGCAGGTGTGAAGCACCAACCCTAACCTAATTTTTTTTTTTTTTTTTAATAGAAATGGAGTCTCACTATCTTGCTCAGGTTGTTCTCAGACTCCTAGGCACAAATGATCCTCCCACCATGGCCTCCCAAAGTGTTGGGATTACAGCCATAAATGGCCACTGCACCATTTATGGCTTTCATTCTAGAAAACTTTTTGTGTGCACAGCTAGGGAGTTTTTTTGGGAGGGCTCCATATACTCCCTGCATTTTCTCAAGGATGGAGAGGAGAGGCCACTGGAAAATATGCAGTGGTCTGACTGCACAGAGGTGTGCATGAGTAGGTGTCAGGGTAAGACTCCTTCCAGGAAGAAGAGCCCATTTGTGAAGGAGTAGGCCTATCTCAAAATAGACACTGGGTGGCAATATCCAGCACCTGGGTCCATCAGAAGAGCCCGGGGCTGGTTGTCTTAAAAGTGACTGCTTGAGGGCTGAGCTACACCAGGACTCAAAAAGGGAGGTGAAATTGGGTCAATTGTTAACGGAACCTGGGAAGCCTTGTTGATCCTGTAAGCCACCCAGAGCTCTGTTCTCATCATAAGCGGCTGCTCCCAGTGTTTGATCACACTTGACTTTTAACCATAACCTTCTGGCCTGGCCTAACAGAAGCCTGGTAGAAGACACAGAACACCCTGGAGATATTGACTTGTCCTGTGATGTGGGCAAGGAGTAGGGTGTGATATGGATGGATCCAAACACCAGTCTTCTGGGACATTCCTCCAAGGAAGTCACGAATAATTAGGGGACCACACTTTTGAATCACAGAAAGAAGAGGGAAGGGAAAGGGCTGGGCTCACTTTATTGATCACCAGTCATGGGCCATAACACTTTATCTACATTAACTCTTTTAATCCTTATAACAACTCTGAGATAGGTATTATTTTCACTCTTACAGATAAAGAAACTGAGGTCAGGGAGGTAGAGTCACTTGCCCAGGACCACATAGTTTGTAAATATTAGAGCCAGGATTCAAGCCTCAGTATCTCTGTCTTAAAAGCCCGTGTCCTGACACTGTATCTTGCAGCCTTCCCAACAAGGTAGAGGTATAAAGAAGAGGTCAAGCCTGAGAAAGCGACCCCCTGATTCAGTCCTGGGCTTCCTCATGGTGTTGGCTGTTTTCGCTAGTAAGTCTGTCTACTGAGAAACACCTTTTTCTCCTGAGTTTGGGAGAAACTCCTGTCTGTGAGCATTTGAAGCCTCAGGTGAACAGGCAGAGGTCACCAGACAATGGGAATAGAGAGGGGGTCACGGGGGGTATTTAGGAGAAGGAAAGTGGAAGGAGTGAAGAGAAGAGGAAGAAAAGGAGAGAGAGGCAGCAGCTGAGATGGCGCAAAACACAGAAAGGAAGGGAAAAGCAAGGGGAGGGAGGAAGACACTTCCCCCCTTGAGGTTTTTATCTTGAGTTGGGTGTTTTCTCTGTGGGAAGGGAGGTGGTGGGCTGCCCCTGGGATGCTTGGGTGTTTTTTAGCGCCTGAGAATAGATGAGGATTTGATGCCTCTCTGGTACATAGCTGCTTCCCACTTTAGCCTCACCCAGAAACTGAGAACAGTTTCATCTGTTTTCACCTGAGCAACTGATTATTCAAAACCTAGCCCTGCTCTGAGTCTTTTCTTGGGCCATGCAAGCCACACCTTCAGCATGCCCCTGCTTTTTCTTGGAATGTGTGCAGGATGTATCCGGAAGAATTCATTTACTCTAGTTTGGACATGCCTGGCCTGGGAGGCCACTGATGGATGCCACCACATGGTTTTCTGGTACACCCGCTATGGCCATCTAGCCAGCTCCCCCGAGAGATGCCTGGAATAATAACGTTATATTTGTCTTTCTCCAGCTGTCATTCCATTAATGTTTGTGTCTAAGCCATAAAGCTTTCAGCAATAGCCATCACCACTTCTCTGATCCTGTTAGAGGGGAGAAATATATTAAAAAGCAAATTACTTCTCCAGTCCCAGGTCTCTGGCTCGGGGAGGCTCCGGGCCAGGTCAGAGAACAGCAGGAGTCCTCCCGGGAGCTTCCCTATGCTCCAGCCTCCCTGCCAGTTTTCCCAGAGTTTTCTGTGGCGATGAGCTCCAGGGAAGGTAATGAGGATTCTGGCTCGTGGCTTGTGGAAAAGATGCACTTTGTGTATTTTTCTCAGAATTGGAATGAAGTAGGAGGAATGGGCAGCAGCTGGACCTCTAGAAATACACCCTGGTGACCTAAAGATATGCCAATGTGTTGGTGCTAGAAAGGGAAAATTCTTTAGGCAGAGTCTCATTAAACCTCCTTACATGAGAATTCCCCTGTTGTGGAAAATCGAGATTCTACATGGTGTTTTAAAGTTAATCTGTTAGAAACACTTGTTTATTTTACTTTCAAAATAACCCATTTTTAGGGAAGGAATGCCTTTAGTCATGCTCCTAATTTTAAGAGGCTCTGCCGAGTTGTTTTCACTGGTTGAATTATAACAAGACCAGGGAGGTCGTATTCAGTGGATTAATGATGGCAAGGCTGGTGAGAAAATTCAACCTGTTTTGATAAACACAACTTAGCTACCTTAAGTGAACAATTTTCTACAGCAAATATTTTAACACACGTTGTCTCCTATAGCAAACTTCAGTGGTCTACTAGTTAACAAGCCAACAGTTCTTAGAGCTCTTAAACCATTCAATAATGTAGAAAAGTTGTTTGCATTTTTAAAGAAATAGACCTAGATGGAAACTCAACAATGACAGGATACAGAAAAAGTATGGATTTAACCTAAATTTTGTATCAGATATGTAAATATGTTCTCACCTTTTTCATCTAAGCAAAGTCCCATGCTAGCCTGAGGTTTGACATCTTCAAAGCACTTATGTCAACAGCTTCTTTACTTCATGTTTGTTCTGAATGTTTTTTTCATTAGCTGCCATTTAATCATGGTTGAATAAAATAATCTGGGGCTTATTGTATACTATATATTTGGAATATATATGTGGAAAAACATATATGGAAATATATATTTCCATATCGATTCGTAATATTTGCTGAGAGAGCTGCTCTGCAATCTAATGGGGTAGGTTTGGAAAGAGCTGGAAGCTTGCCTTGGAAGCGAGAAAAGTAGTGGGGCAGCTTTATTCAAATTTGATCCTCTCCTGCGTACCACCTGTGACCTAAATTTGGAGGCCTTCCTTGCAAAGGCGTAAACCCTGGGAGAACATCAAAGCATAGCATCGAGAATTAGGAGGAACAGTATGGTGTTTTTTGTCTAATCCTTGTCCAGTGTGTGATTTTGTCTGAGCCATATCCGTAGCATGACTCCCTATGAGCACAGCACTCACTCTAGGCCTGGCCCATAGTGAATACTTATTGAATGTTGAATGATTAGGTAGATCAATGAGCAACCCACTGGGAGGAGGCAGAGCTCACCATCTCCCAAGCTGCCTGCAGTGTCTGGGTCCCAGAGAATGTATTGATTCCCTCTTTTAGGTGGATCCTCTGACTGTAGCTATGACTTTTACCAGCCAGTGCCCGGTGTTTCTCCCCTGGGCTTAGGCACTGAGTGATAGTGGGAACAGTTAGGAGCAGGCTGCTCCCAGCACATCCTGGCTGGCCATCCTGGAGGATGAATAGGCTGGGCATACTCTGGCTGTGCTTCACTGGGACTCCTTAGCCCAATGAGCTCAAGGTGCTGTCTCTATCATCACCTCACATGTCCCCCTGATGTCCCAGGGAAGGGCAAGATGATTCTATTCCACTAGATCAGGAGTTGCAAAGTTTTTCTACAAAAGGCCATATTGCAAATATTTTAAGATTTGTGGACCATACAGTTTTTGTAATAACCACTGAATTCTGCCATTGTGGTATGAAAGCAGACATAGATGATAGGTAAACAAACGAGCGTGGCTGTGTTCCAATAAAACTTTCTTTATAGCCGGACGCGGTGGCTCAAGCCTGTAATCCCAGCACTTTGGGAGGCTGAGACGGGCGGATCACGAGGTCAGGAGATTGAGACCATCCTGGCTAACACGGTGAAACCCCGTCTCTACTAAAAATACAAAAAAAAACTAGCCAGGCGAGATGGCGGGCGCCTGTAGTCCCAGCTACTCCGGAGGCTGAGGCAGGAGAATGGCGTAAACCCGGGAGGCGGAGCTTGCAGTGAGCTGAGATCCGGCCACTGCACTCCAGCCTGGGCAACAGAGCGAGACTCCGTCTCAAAAAAAAAAAAAAAAAACAAAAAAAAAAAAACCAAAAAAAACCACGTTCTTTATAAAAACAGGCAGTGGACTCAATTTGGACCACGGGGCATATTTTGCACTAGACTGTGAGGTCCATGAAACAGGGATTGTGTCTGTTTTTGTCTGAGAGGGAGTATACAATAGTGGTAAAGAGCAGGGTCTGAGATCAGACAACTTGGGTCCAAACCCTGTTCCACCACTTTCTAGCTGGGTGGCTATGGGCATCTTGCTTAATTTCTCTGTGCCTCAGGGTCCTCATCTGTGAAGTGTCTACCTCCTAGGGTTATTGTGAGAATTAAGTGAGATAACATAAGCAAAGTGCTTAGAACACGTGGAACTTTTATGCCCATACATAAAAAGCATGTAGCTGTTATTAGTTTGATCTCCAATACTTAGCACAGTTCCTGTCACAATGAAGATGCTCAATAAATATTTATGTCATGAACCAGAGGTCCAGGAAGGCAAGACGTGCCATTAGATGTCTCCGAGTGAGGAGCGGCAGAGAATCATGAAGTCACATGGCTGACTTCGGGACTCCTCTCCTGTCTTCCTCAAGTCTTCCATGGCAAAACAAGTCCTTGTTAGGAAGACTTTAAATTATTTATAGTCTCATCATTTTAGGACAACTTTTGTGTAGGTTCATTGCCTTCACTCTCCCATCCCTGAAAATTCTGAAAATCCTAAAAACCGCCTTCCTTAAGGGATGGGGTTTAGGAAAAAGCCCTTCAAGTTCCAGGTTACTCGTGTGTGTGTGTGTGTGTGTGTGTGTGTCGGGGGGCACATGTGTGCTCCCCCACCTCCTCCAGTGGCCTCAGCATCAGTCTTTTCCAAGACCTGACATAACAGCAGTGATGGGGACTGGGATGAAGTTTGCTTAATGGGGCGAAGGTGAGGAGAACAAAGAGGTGCGTGGTAGAGGAAGGGGAGTCTCCCTCTATGTGAGGATTTGCCGGCCTCACCTGTTCTGCCTCCTTGGCCATCTGGGCTGGGGCCCCCCAGCAAGTGTAGACTCCCACTTCTGAAAGACGTGGAAGGATGAATTTCACACCCCATTTAACTTTCCAGGGCTCACCAGCTTCACACCTGAGTAGCTGTTGATATCAGATCCCTTCCCCTGCCATTCTCAGTTCCTGTCTGTTCTACAACACTTCCTCCCCTATCCTCAGCCACCGCAGCCACAGGGTTGGGGCAGAAGGCGGGTGGGTGGGCTCTGCCCCTCCTCTGGTGGGCTGGTATTTCCTGGGCCTGGGGAGACTGGAGAAGCCTCAGGCAGCTGACAGATGGGGAGAGGGGAGGGGAGGGAGGGAGCCCAGAGCTGAAGATTATGGGGCAGTGGAATCTATTTCTAGAGGGAAAGGGGTGGTGTGGATGCCCAGGAGCCATGGGAAGGGTGAGCTCGTGGAGGCTGCATGTGAATGGCGCTGAAGAGAAAGAGGACTGTGTGTGAAGACCAGGCCCCAGCGTCCACACTCAGACCTCCTGGAAGTGGTCCCTTCATCTTACCACAGGGAAGGAGCCACTCCAGCAAGCGTGACTGCCACCACCCCAGGAGGGGGATGGAGAAAGACCCTCTCCTCAGCCACGATTCTCTGGGGCTCCGTGTCAAGTGATAACAAGGTCCCTGGTCTCTTTCCCATGTGAGAGCTGGACTGCCCTCACTTTCAAAGGTCACCAGAGGTGGTTTGGGAGCTGGTGAAATGCCAGAGAGCTTTGCTTTGAGGTGGCTGTGGTTGGTACAAACCAACTCTATCTTGGTTGGGCCGAAGTTTTCTACCCTCCTGGCAGCTGACTGTTTCCATAAATGGTGAAGGCTACTGGCTGAATGTCTCCTAGATGGACTTCTCTGTAGAGCCCAGGGAGTGAGTGTCCCCTTACATTTTGCACTGTGGGTTTTTTACTCACCTTGCCCTAGCCCTAACCTGCCTCCTGTGTGAACCACGAAGGCCCCAGGCAGCAAACCCACTGATGGCCCACTAGGGGGCCTTGAGGGGCAGAGATTGGGTGGGGGGTGGCGCTGCTGCAGGGGGAGGAGGACTGCATTTCTTTATTTCCTCCCCAGATCCCAAAAGAGCAAGGCGCTGACAAGAGAGTGGTCTCAGGGGCTTTGAAGATAGGAAATTGTGAATTTGGGGTTTTCTTTGAAAAGAAAATGCCTTTAACTTTGCTCCTTGGTGCCCTGCCTGATTGCCTGTTAGCAGCTCTGTTCTCTCTTTTATTCTTCTCCAGCAGGGCTCCTTAATTTGGTGGCACCAAATGTTGGATGGGCTTCTGGAAGTCTGTGAACACCCTGAGAGGGCATGTAAGAGTGTGGGCTTATGTGTCTATGTGCATTTTAATGGGGATGCGCCTGTAGCTTTGATTAGATTCTCAGAGAGGCCAGTGGGCCCAAAGGTGTTGAAAAATGCTAATCATTTGTCTATTGGAACAAAAAACTGTTCTGAGGAAGTTTGCCTGGGGAGTTCCTTATTTAAGGATGGAGCTTTTAATCAAAGGGTGGATGAATGGAAATGAAGGACAGGAGCTGGGGGACTTGTGAAAGCCATCTGTGCTCTGTCCTTAGACCTCAGGAGAACTTCCACTGTGAGGCCTTTTAGAGTGCTTATAACATTCACTTCTACTAAGTATTTCTTATTTTTACCCTTTGTCTCTTTGCTACTAAAACAAAACAGAAGAGAACAAAACAAAACATTAGAAATCAATGAACCTTAAGATAATGAGAAAGCAAGTCATAGACTGAGAAATATTTGCAAAAGATATTTCTGATAAAGGACAGTGATCCAAAATATACAAAGAACTCAAATACACAAAGTTCAACAATCAGAAAGCAAATATGGGCAAAAGACCCACACAGGCACCTCAGCAAGGAAGATGTACAAATGGCAAGTAAGCATATGACAAGATGCTCCACAGCAGATGTCATTAGGGAACTGCAAATTAAAATGATGAACTGCACTACTGCGTATACCTAGTAGAATGGCCAAAATCCAGAACATTGACCACAGCATATACTGGTGAGGATGTGGAGCAACAGGAACTCTCATTCATTGCTAGTGGGAATGCAAAATGGTACAGCCATTTTGGAAGACAGTTTGGTGACTTCTTAGAAAACTAAACATACTCTTAACCGTATGATTCAGCAATTGTACTCCTTGGTATTTACCCAAATAGTTCAAAATTGTGTCCACCCAAAAGCATGCACACAAATGTTTATAGCAGTTTTATTAATAATTGCCAAAACTTAGAAGCAACCAAAATGTCCTTCATTAGGTGAATGAATACATGGGTACACTCAGACAATGGAATATTATTCAGTGCTAAAAAGAAATGAGCTAGCAAGCCATAAAAACATGTAAAGGAATCTTAAATGTATATTACTAACTGAACAAAGCCATCTGAAAAAGTTACATACTGTGTGATTCCAACTGAATGACAGTCTGTAAAAGGCCAAACTATGGAGAGAGTAAAAGAATGGGTGGTTGCCAGGGTTTGGGGTAAGAGAAGGATGAACAGGCAGAGCATGAGATTTCTAGGGTAGTGAAACTACTCTCTATGGTACTTTAATGGTGGATGCATGCCATTCTACATTTGTCAAAACCCATAGAATCTGCAACCCCAAGAATGAACCCTAATATAAACTATGGACTCTGGGTGATAATGATGTGTCAATGTAGGTTTATTGATTAAAACAACAGTGAGGAAGACTGTGCTTGTGTAGAGACAAGGGAAAACATGAGAACTCTGTACTTTCTGCTCAATTTGGCAGTGAACTTAAAACTGCTCTAAAAAACAATCTATTAAAAAAACAACCAAGCTGGGCACTATGGCTCACACCTGTGATCTCAGTACTTTGGCAAGCCAAAGCAGATGGATTGCTTGAGCCCAGCAGTTCAAGACCAGCCTGGGCAACATGGTGAAACCCCATCTCTAAAAAAAAAATTAGCTGGGTGTGGTGGTGCACACCTGTAGTTCCAGCTACCTAGGAGGCTGAGGTGGGAGCATCACCTGAGCCTGGGAGATGGAAATGGAGGCTGCAGGGAGCCATGACTGTGCCACTGTACTCCAGCCTAGGCAACAGATTGCGACTCTATCTCAAAAAAAAAAAAAAAAAAAAAAAAAAAAAAAAAAAAAAAAAAAAAAAAAAATCAACCAACCAAAAAAAAAAATCAAAACCAAAAAACATTAACTTTTTGAGGTTGCATGTTTTCTTTTGGAATGCATGGAATAGGATGGGTGGGGTGGAAAACAGAGGTGCTGTGATGTTCCTAGGTGGGTGAGGCCAAGGAGGCTCTGGTGACCACTGGAAGCCGGCAAGCAGGCTGGCTCTCTGCAGCAGAGGAAAGGAAGACAAGAAAGGGGAAATTGGCCCAGGGCAGAACTGTGTACCCAGAGGTTGCAAAGAAAGAAAAGGACCCCCAAAATAACATCAAAGTATCTTCCACCAGTCCAGTGCTTTCTTCATGCCAGGTGTTCTGTTATGCACCCTACAGGCATTATTTATTTAATGCCCACAACAACCCCATGGGATAGGCAGGCCTGATATGGTATAATAATGGGCACTGACCAAGCAGAATGGAGGCAGCTGGAGCAGGGTCCTGGAGGTTGCTCTCCTGCCAGGTGCTGACCTTTTTAGTTGCTAGATTGTCAGGAGGTCAGGGTAATCCTAGGGAGAGGCCAAGATGGAGAAATGAGGAGACCACTGGGGTGGGGATGGGGGTGGGGGAGGCTTGACCAGGTTTTCTCGAACTTTAGTGTGCATCGGAATCACCTGAAACATAGATTATGGATGATGAGGAGGCTTGAATCCACTCTCCCTGACTCTGAAGACCCAGCTGTTTCCCTCAGTTTCCAGTCTGCTGGCACCCTCAGGGTGCGTAGAGGTCTGGGCCAGGGCTGGAGGTGAAGCTAGCAGCAGGTTGCAAGCTCTGCCCACTCCTGCTGGGGCTCACCTTCTCTCTGCTGGCCTAGGGAATGCTCCTGAGATTCCTGAGTGGCTTGGCGCTGGCTTCCTTGGCCCCCTCCCTCCCAAGTAGCAGCTGTGAAGTTGACGAATTACGCTAAACTGTGATGCCTCCTCGGGAGCCTGTTCCAGGACGTGCTGTGATGGCTTCCCAAGAAGGCGACAGGCACGTGGTCTGCAAACGAGCCCGCTTGCTCCTTCGCTCAGCACAGCAGCTGCTCAGAGGCAGCGTGGGCTCTGAAAGGCCCGCCAGGGGAGCCTATTAAGAGCCACAACACTGTGAAAAGAACAGCAGAAACGCTCCATTAAATCTGGTGGGGGGCCTGCTTAACAATGGGACCTGCCCCAGGAGTCATCACTCCATTCAACCCTGTCTCAGTCTCCAGCCTGGCTCTCCTCTCTCTGCCCCTGCAGTCTCTTCCCAAAAGGGCTTCGGGCTTGAGAAACTCAAGTTCCTGGCTGGAGCTGGTAAAACTGTGGCTAAAAGTGTGTAGCAAGGGCCCAAGCAGGCAGCAAATCCAATGGTAATGTTCTCTACACTGCCTGGGATGGGAATGAGCATGCTATTTGGTGTAGGGCATGATGTTGATGAGGATGCTGACAGCAAGGATCTGGGCACAGGGACCTCTGCTCTGGACCTGCCTGCTCTGACCCCCTTCCAGCCATAGTCCTCCCCAAAGGGCACTAAATCCTTAAGGCCTGGAGGATACACCCACCCAAGGACAGTGACCCTCTTTCTACACCATACTTCAGGTACCTGAGAACCTGCAATTCCCTGCCAAATGGCTCCACACCTGCTGCTGAGTCTGTGTAAGCTTCCTCCCAGCACTTCCTTTAAAGAATGGATTGTCCCACTGGGTTGTGGACAGAGCTTGGACATGTGGGCTGGGTGTCTGCATGTGTGTGAGGGCCCTCAAGGGCAAGACAGAGCCCAGTGTGGGAAGAGGTGGGGGCAGCCTGGGGGTGGGAAGTCATCTTTCCCCATAGCTCCATTTGCCAGTGTGAGCTCCCAGGAGCCTGGGAATTCTAAATTTAAACTTCCCAGGCTTATGAAGGTATATTTGTCAAGGTACGAGGGTAGAGCATATTTTTGTTAACAGTTTGTTAACTTGATTTATAATTTTAGCCATCGTGCTCCTGGGTAAGTGTTTGGGGTGGGCCCAAGTGCAGGTGGTAGCGAGAGCAGGCTCTATTTATCATCTAAGTGTCTCAAGGAGGCCAGGCCAAGGGCCATGCTTTCAGACTGGCAAGCCAAGTGCTCAGTGAGGAGGCAAACACTGCGTGATTCTCCAGGCCCTGCAGAAAAGGCTCATTTGTCTTCTGGAATCTTCTGCTCTGGGAAGAGAATGATAAAGATGAGGGTGCTGATGAGCTGGCAGGAGCCCTGTAAAGATGCACTTGGGTAAGCTGTGGTCTTGTGAGGAAAGGGCCCTCTTCCAGGTACATCCTCCTTGACCTTTGACCATGACCTCACCAGCTTGTGGGAGGAGAGACAGATTTGCTACTCTTGCCTTCGTATGCTGGTGCTTTTGAGATCGCATCTCTTCTTCTTCCTACTGTTTATCTCTATGTGTCCCCTACTCCCATCCCATCACAGATACATCATGAAGTAGTGCAATAACTCTTAGGACGGAACAGACCACCATGGGAGGAAGCCCCTTCCTTGAGGGTCCCCTACCCTAATAAAGACCTCTCTATTGGATGTGGCAGTGTTTGCCCGTGAGCAGTGCTACTGGAGGGCTTGTTTGGGAAGGGACTTGGAAAGGAGAGTCACCTTTGTGATTTCCAAGTGGCCTGGCTGCTACTGGCAGGAATGGGAGGAGAGGAAGAGAGTAGAAGACCCTTCTTACATTTATCAGAAACCAAAAATTTATTTGAAAGACTTTGCAGGATCTCCTTCATCTATGGGTCTGTCACCTACCTATCAGTCAGTCAACCTATCTATCTAATCTCTCACCCTTCCTCCATCTGTCTATCATCTATGTTTGTTGGTTTCTTTTTTCCAAACTTGAGTTTCTAACATACTGACCACGGGCCTCTGTTTTCTAGGGTTACCTCATTTAATCTTTATGAGAACCCTGTGAAGGATTACCCTTATTCCATAAACAGGGAAACAGACTTTCAGAGGGGAAACAACCAGCCTGAGGCCACATAGGTCAGAAATGTCAGAGTTGGGGCCTAAGTCCATGTCATCTGACATTGAGTTTTTTGCTGCTTGCACTGAGGGAAGATTATCTCTAGGCGAATTCTTTCTTTTCTTTTCCTTTCTTTCTTTCTTTCTTTCTTTCTTTCTTTCTTTCTTTCTTTCTTTCTTTCTTTCTTTTTCTCTCTCTCTCTCTCTTTCTCTCTCTCTCTCTCTCTCTCTCTCTCTCTTTCTCTCTCTCTCTCTCTCTCTCTCTCTTTCTTCTCTCTCTTTCTTTCTTTCATCTGGAAGAGAAATGCTGCCTTGAGTGCTTATCTCTCTCCAGCCGGTTCCCCCAGGGTCTTGGTTTCGGCTCTAGCTCCGAGGGGCCTGATGGGCATCAGCACTGACCTTTCTGTGTGGCTGCAGGCTTGGCCCATCTGCTCACCAGAGCGCCTTGCCACTAGCATGCCGTCTGGGTGTGCCTGACAGTCAGACTGTGCGGGCCGGCTTTGACAAAGTGACAGAAGCTGTAAAAACAGCTGTTTGATATTCCCTGCTGCTTTTTAAAACAAAACAACCACAAAGAGGTTGAATGAAATGCAGAAAATACCCTTGTTTCATGCGTATAAGGATATTTTTACTTACAGAACATTTATTTTCTCCTTTGCTTTCTCTATTCCCTGTTTATCTACCCAATCATTTGCTTCCCTTCCTCCTTGCCTCCTTTCTACTTCATCCTCCTTCCTTCCTTTCTTCTTTCCAATTAAAAAAGTCTTCCTGCCTCTGTTTCTGTCTTTTTTTTCATCTAAATTTTCTTCTCTTGAAATAACTATTAGCTATTTCTCCTTGTTTCCCATTTTCACATCATCCACGCCTTTGTATATTAATTTGGGTCTAGCTTTGGGTCCATACCATCCCAAATGTGTAGTATGATGAACTCCAGTATTAGTTATATGACAGCCCGGTGTCTTCAATTAAACCAAGGTGTGGACAGGAAACTCCCAAACAAAATAAAATAATCCCTCCCTGCCAAACCATCATTTAATTTAGATAACTAAAAGTATGCATAAAAGAACAGGACATCTGGCAGTAACTGGCAGCCCCAGTGGCCACCTCCATCACCTCCAGCTACAGGAACTTGGAGAGTTGTTGTCATTTTTAGCTTTAACTTTGAAATTGTGACTGAGCTCTGCACTGTGGTTTCATCCAGGTTCAAAAGCACGCTTCTGTTGAACCTGTTCCTTGCACAAACTCCCTCCTTACAGTGAGAAGAGCTCCAGGTTTCAAGGTATACACAGATAGAAATAGGTCTATGCATTCAACTTAGTCATTCATTAGATGCAGTTTGACCAAGCTTAACGTAGATGAACTTTTACATCCTGTAGTCATTCTTGGCCCTTAAGATCACTAGATTCTGGGCCTTTACTCCTATGCACGTTATCTGCACTTTCCAGAGCCCTTTTAGGTTCTCTTGAACCTGAAAATCCTTTGCTCCATGGCCTACTTAAATTCCATTAATGCTGTGTCCCCTACCTTCTACCTCCCTTTCAATCCCCTTTTCCTCTACTGTATCCAGACAAAGCTATTTCTTTCAACTGCCCTCAAATGCCCTTTATAGTTTGTTCCCCGTAGTTCTTCATCCCTTGTTCTAGTTATTTTCCCTCCTAAACTGATAAGACGTTTCCTGTCTCCTCCCCCTTCTCACTTCCTACTTTCTTATTCTCCATCAAGACCCTCGTGGCTTATCTCGGACTCGGCATTGTGGAGCTGCTGGTCCATTTCCACACGCAGAAGATGACGTTGGGTCTGCAGCTGGAGACAGCTATGATTGCTGTCAGATCTGTGGCCAAATACAGGGTTTCTACTTCATCCTCCCTGAACTGGATCTACAAATATATCATTCACAGAATAGAAAATCTTTGAGCCTCCCTCTAATCCCCACATGGACCTAATCCTCGCACGGAGGAGAAAAGGTGATGGGTACAGGCAGGTAGAGTCTATAAGAGAGCTCAGGAAGGGCTGAATTACGCATTTACAAACATTTCTCCAACCTCGCCAATCCGATAGGTCATTTCTTCTCCTTTGGGGAGAACCAGAGGCAGTGGAGAGAGAATGGAGAGAGTTTTACTGTTCTTTCCCAGGTAATGAAGTGGCATGTCCCTTTCACCATGGAAACATAAGATGTAGGGTATGGCCCCCTAATATTTGACTTTTGCACAGGAAATAGAAAGGGGCTGTCACAAATCCCAAGGGGTTGGGATTTTTGGTGACCTCCTTAATATTTTTACTACAGTCCAGGGAAGGGTAGAAATTGAGGCCCCTCAAGCCCATCTCCTAGCTCTTTCCCTTGCTGACTTCAGCTCTCACCCATCCATCCTTTAAGGTCTTTACCCACTTGTCCAAGCTCTGTTTGTACAAGTGGGTATGAGGGGTGCACGTATTTGTGGCACTGACCACCCTTGGGAATATGGACCTGCAGAAGTGGCTTGTGAAGGGCAGGGAATTCCAGTGTCCCAAGTACCCAGAGTGTCATCTACAAGGGAGGTCATAGGCTCCTGGAGGGCATGTCTCTTCACCTGTGGACTCGTCACCCTTGAGGAGGGGATAAGAGAGAAGAGGGGTGGACCACAGAGGTCTCTAAACTGTGGAGCCAAGGGCAGAGGCCCTGGTTACCCAGGTCCAGGGTGGTACTGTATATACACCCTATAGATTTACCCTATACCCATTAATGGGTTTTGTTGACTTCCTGTTCCTGGAGATGTTCCTATTAGAAGATGCCAAGGGCAAAAGCGCAAGCCCAAGTGGAACTGCAGACCTGGGACCTTCTCTTTAGTTTTAACACCTTTCTGATTCCAGCCAAGAATGTGTCGTGATTCCAAAACACACTCAACAATGATGTGTTAGGTCTATTCTGGTTTCTGCATTGATTCACAATGAATAAAAATTAAGTTGGTACTAAATTTTATGGACTCATTTTTCAAAAATTCCTCCTTTTTGAGCATTAACTAGATAGTGCCTGTGGAAGCTGAAGGCAATTTTAATTAGCATATTATCACAGCAAAGAGGAACCCTGATAATTGCTCGGCAACCTCAAGCTGCAGCCTTCTCTCACCAGGCAACACACCTCCAAGTACTTGTCTCTGTACACCCTACCCATCCTTTAGAACTCCCAAGACTCATTTTTATTACAAAGTCATCTCCAGTCACAGTACCCCTATCTTTTGCTTGTCTAAACTTCTAGATATGTGCCAACAGGACATTCCCACCCTTACCTCATCCCAGGTTGCTTATATTAGTAATGACCTTCCGTGCCTATGCTTTGTCTTCTTACTAGGTTCTCCTGGTAAGTAACTGGGAGGTAGGGATAACATCTCAAGGAGGTTCTTCCTAATAACCAGGTGACTTTCCTTATATTCTAATGAGTTCCTAAGTAGAAATGAAAGAGAGAAGTGAGAGAATAAAAGCACTAAGTAGTAATTACTCACATAGCTCACGTGCTGTAGAGGAAGAGAGAGCTGTTTTGTAGGGTGATGGGTTTCAAGCGTTACTGGTCCTCAGACTCAACTGAGAAATGTGTACAAAATGCAGATACCTGGCCCTCCTGCCTCAGAGACTCCCAGTAATTCTGATGCAGATCAAGATTTGAAAACAACTTCCCAGGGGCATGACTTGCAAAACCAACCCTACTGACAGGAAATATCACATGCATTTTAAAAATACTGCTTTTTTTTTTTTTTTTTTAAGAATAAGAAGTTTCCTAATGAATATTGAAAAAGTACAAATAGAATAAGTTCTCTTTGCACACACACATATAAAACTGATACTAACAAATATACTTGTCAAATGCAAAATTGGCTACGTCATTTGTGCTGGTAGGCTTAATTCACTTATGATTAATCCTAGGTTTATTTTCAGCTCTGACCAGTTTGCATTTGACCTTCTTACCTGTCCTCATGCTCTCTGTTGTTTCTGTAGTTTTACTCATTAACTGTTGGATTTGATAGCCCTAAGGCGGACTCCCAGGTCAGGCTTGCTCACTGACTTGCCTAGCACACAGTCCTGCCTTCCGCCCACTGCCTGAGTGCTTGTCTTGACATGTAAGAACATTCTTTCACTCCATTGCTTTAATCAGGGTTTAAGACACAGAAGAAATGTTTCAAATTGTCGTATTCTTTCCGCTTATTTAAAATCCAAAGTATAAAGTAAACAAATAAATGTATAGTTTATTTCATCTCTCAAATGACTCAAAATATCCTCAGACTTCAGACACACAGTTAGAAAACCATCCTTTGAAGTTGAAAAATGAGAACAAGGTTAGAATACACATAACTAACCCACTGTGAATTTGTAAATGTATTTTCAGTGAGTTTAGATTAATTTGCAAATCTCCTTAAGAAACAAAGATGTCTCCCACGTCTTTCCAAATTAAAATGTGATGTGAAGAAAAGTGGTATAATTAATTGTAACATGTTTGAGGTGATGTTGTCAAACAGAAGGTTGGGTACTGTCTTGAGTCCAGATAAAAAGGAACACCAATAAACATTTGCCAGCACATGCACCTGCGATTTCCATCTAGTTCGTCGGTATATTCTTAGAACAGAGAAGGGGTATGTTCAAACAGAACATATGTTCCAGAACAAGACAACATTTCTAATGGGAATACTCTCAGTTTCAGTTCTATACTTGGCTTCCTAACCTGGCCTGATGGGCTTTCATTCACTTATATTTTGTCTCAGATTTCTTGTTTCTTACTATTTTTTTTGTGTGTGGCACTTTTGTGATTATTCTGATGAACTGTTGCTTTAAACTTCTATTCTAAGACTGGCTATTGAAACCGGTTTCACTTTCCACTAAGACCTTCAACTCCTTTTGCCCTGGTTCCACACTTGCCACTAGGGAGCTGCTGGCCTAGCCACAAAGAGGGGGCTCCTGGCAGTGTTTCAGGAAGAAGGCAGGGTGGGCAGTTTTACCTTCACTTCCAGAAATGCAGACCTCTTGAGAGCTGAATGTGTTCTTGCATCCTCAAAGCCGTACCAGGAGAAGAGCCATATTCGGAGGCGGGTGTTGGGCGTACCCAGCCTGGGCAGCCACTTCCTGAGCCTCTCTCCAGTCACCAGGCAGTAAGTGGTTTACAGACACTGAGGGACGGGTATGTCTAATTAGAAGACAAGAAGCTAAGGGTACACTGCCAGCCAGACAATAAAGTGGTAGCAAGCATTTCAGTAATGATAACTAACAATGATTTTTTGTTAATTATGTTAATGATTCATTATTTAAGAATATCTAGGCGTTATTTTATGCATTTTTACATCTAGAATTTTATTTCTCAAAACAACCCTATGAGGTAGGCATAATATTATCATCATTACAGAGATAAGGAAACTGAAGCAAAGAGTAGTTAAGCAACCTTTCCAAGGCCACACAGCTAGTAAGCAGCAGAACTTGGATTCCAACCCTGTCTGGTTCCATGGTACAGATGTTTTGACCAGTGTGTTATACTATCTTCTGTGTATTACAGGGTAGGGAACACTGACATTCAGAGTGGTAACAAGGTCTGGGATCAATTAACCTGGACTCTGGGCTTAGAGTATTATGACCCATGCCAGGCCCCAACAAGTGCTGGGCTCGTGTTGCTGAAACGCTTCTTGCCCTGGTTAGGATGAGTCCTGGAACCAACTAGGCCCCAGGCCACATAAAGAGGATGGATCTGGGAAAGACGTCAGCTGATAGCCTCTTCATTCCCTCATTCATTTCTACTTTGTACAAAACCGCTGCTCTTTATAGATGTGTTGTTTAATTGACTGATTGAAACTAGAATTCAAAATCACCCAAGGACAGTGCCAACATTTCTTCAAAGGAGGGGCTTACAGATGACAACTGGTTGAAAAAAGAGGAGGCACGCTAGGGGACTGGTCTTGTAGCTACTTTGTACAGTCCACTGTGGTTTTGTTTTAAACAGTATGTTTATTTGGGGTAGCTTGGGAGCTGATGGAGATTTAGGAGGAATAAAGAACCTTCTCTGAGACATTTCCTGGTTCTGCCACTGGCGAGTGCTGAATGTGGATGTTACTAATGTGTTTGTAAGTTCAGTGGCATCCATGTACATGTGGTATAATGGCGTACTAGCACCCTCGGAAATAGAGAATAGCTGGGCACTTAGAGCTCCAAGTGGTTTTGAAAGGCAGGGGCACGGCTCATGTGTCTGAAACCTACCTAACTGAGAGGCGAACAGGAAGAGCTCAGGAATCTGCACTATGGGATAGGAGTGTGCTTAGTTTAGTGATCAAGAGTGGATAAAATTCCATTAGAGGTAAATGTTGTCAGACAGCAGGCTGGAAAGATATATTTTAAGCTGAGAAATTACTTAATAAATTCAGACCAACACTCTGTGACATTTCCCACAAGACTTTAATGCTGTTTACAAATTCCAGAGAACACCCTGAGTCGTTTCTGGCATGGGCTTATGATTTATTTCAAAGGAAAATGGGACAGAGTGTGTGGGTTTGTGTTTAATGTGAAAAGGGATTTGGAGATGAAAAGTCAACTGGCATGAAAGATTGCAGGGCAAATGCAAAGCAGTGGAGCATGTGGGTGGCCTTGGAGCATATAATAGGGTGTTGAGAAGGGAAGGGGCCTCTCACCATTCCAGCACTAATCGAATAGTTGCATTTGCACAGGCCAGTAATGCATTCAAGAGGGTGAGTTGGAGGCAAAGCTAGATCCAGGGTTTCTGAAGCACTTGAATCCCAAGACTTTCATATGAAGAACAGGCAGAGCTTCCACCCTAAGGAGGGAGGCCAGTTATATTTCATTCTCCACAAAAGTCAACATTTAGAGGGCACGACCTTCATCTGCAATGAGATGGACTTCAGTTAGACCAAAGGAAGTTATACAGAAAGAAAATAAGACCTTGAGCTAAGAACATGAAGGAAGATCTGTAGGCAAGTTTTTCGTGTCTGATGCCCTGTGTTTCTTGGGAACAGAAGGATGGATTAGGTGACCTTGTGACTTAATCTCCTTATGGACAGAGGGCATTCAGGGGTCAGGGAAGGGGATGTAATCCCTGGTTGGCAGCTGGAGTGGTCCAGGGGACAGTGGGTTTAAATACTGGGTGACGAGGAAAGCAGCAATGTGAGGACAGGCTGGCAGGGGGAGGAAAAAGTGAAGAAGAATTTTTTTCCTCCCTTTCTGTCTCTGCCCTCTCCCCTGGAAACTCCAAGTCCCATTCATCTTATTTGCCGTCGGATATGCGGTTTGAATGGGAAACGAGGACAGTGACATCCCCCATCTCTCTTGGGGGAAAAAAATGACATTTCATTTGGTTTTGGAAAATACACAATATTCCACTTATAAAATATTCAATCACTGTCATTAATCCTCCCGCCTGGGCTAGCCCTGCCCCACTTAGGCATGAGCTATGGACTTGGGCTATAGCCACAGGCTCAGGAACCGCTCAGGCTTCTTTCTGCGGACAGTGTAATTAGAGCTCAAGGGTCCTCTGTTCTTAGAGTTGAGTTCTCCAGGGTAGAAATCTGGTCTGCTCAGTGCTTCCAAAGTAATCACTAGGCTTAGAGTCGAAGGGCTCTAATCAACGTGGGGCCTCTTGCAACTGGGGCTGAGGCTTTACAGAGAAATTTTAGGCCTTGAGAGATTAATTCCTCTTAGTGCAACCAAGGGCACTATCCCCCTCTCCAAAACTCATCTGCCTTAAAAAGTGACCAATTCTCCCCACTCCTCTGCTATCTTACTGTTTTTTCTCCCTCAAACTTTTCTTTCTTACCTTCCTCTTTTTGTCTCTTCTCTCCGTTTTTTTCTTATTGTTTTAAATTTTATTAAGGTACAATTAACAAGTAAAAATGGTATATATTTATTGTGTACAATGCGATGTTTTGATGTATGTATATATGATGAAATGGTTGAATCAAGCAAGTTAACATGTACGTCACCTCACATACCACTTTTTTTGTGATGAGAACATTTAAGATAGAATATTTTAGCAATTTTCAAGTATATAAAACATGATTATTAACTTTAGTCACTGTGCTGTAAAACAGACCCCTAGAATGTATTCATTCTGCCTAACTGAAACTTTGTACCATTTAACTAACATCGCTGCATTTCCCCCAGCCCCCCACCACTTCCAACCCCTGGCAACCACCATTCTACTCTCTGCTTCTGTGAGTTTGACTTTTTTAGAGGCAAGTATGTGAAGAAAAGGTAATTCTCGTACATTGTTGGTGGAAATGTAAATGAGTACAGTTATATGGAAAGCAATGTAGAGGTTCCTCAAAAAATTAAAAAAGTAGAAAAAATTAAAAAATATGTGATGCAGCAATCCCACTACTGGGTAGATATCCAAAGGAAATGAAATTAGTTTGTTGAAGAGATATCTGCACTCCCATGTTCACTGCAGTCTTATTCACGGTAGCCAAGGTATGGAATCAACCTAAGTGTCCATCAACAGATGAATGGATAAAAAAAATGTGATCTACGTACGCAATGGAATGTTATTTAGCCCTAAAAAGAAGGAGAAAATCTTGTCATTTGTGACAACATGGATGAATCCAGATGACGTTGTGCTAAGTGAAACAAGCCTGATGCCAAAAGACAAATTACTGCATAATCTCATTTATTTATTTATAATAATCGTAGACTCTCAAAATATCAGAGCTGGAAGGAACTTCAGGAACTCTCAAATCTGACTCCTTTATTTGACAGTGGAGGAAACTCAGGCCCAGAAACGGGAAGAGACTCTCGGATCCCTCAATAGATGTTTTCCTCCAAACCTGAAAGCAACAGCTCCCTCTTCTTCTCTCCACTGCGCTCCCTCCAGAGGAGTAGGTTATTTGTCAGCATTCTGTGCACCTTGGCTGGAAATAACTCTGTGATGTGTGGCTCAGCCTCCTGGGGATTCTCTTGACCTGCTGTACTCTCAGAGGATGAACTGAGGGCCTAATGTGGGGCAAGCTGGCAGACGGCTATTCAGTTGTAGCTCCCAGGGCACAGTTTTCTGTGTATTGCTCTGCTTCCTGCTAAAAGAATCTTCTTGTTGCAAGCCTTATATTTCTGCCCAGATGCTCCCTCACTCTGGACATCAGACTCTTGTGCCTCCTGAGCCCCCTTGGCTTCCCATCTTGGGCCATCCTAGGATGCAGGACTCACCCCAGGGTCATGCTCTTTGCCCTTGGTCAGGCACACTGTGCTCTTGCTCTCCCAGCCCCTGGAATGCTCAGCCCTCTCTCTGCATTCACTTTGCCTACCAGAGACTCCACTGAACATCACCAGAGCTCCAAATTGACTTGGATTTGGCATTTGGTGAACATTCCTCAGGACCTTTTTTTTTTTTTTTTTTTTTTTTTTTGAGATGGAGTCTCGCTCTGTTGCCCAGGCTGTTGTGCAGTGGCACGATCTCGGCTCATTGCAAGCTCTGCCTCCCGGGTTCATGCCTTTATCCTGCCTCAGCCTCCCAAGTAGCTGGAACTACAGGTGCCCGCCACCACACCTGGCTAATTTTTTTTTTTTTTTTTTTTTTTTTGTATTTTTAGTAGAGACGGGGTTTCACTGTGTTAGCCAGGATGGTTTTGATCTCTCCTCAGGACTTTTTAGGAGGGAGCCTCCAGCCTAAAAACGTAGGGAGAGTGGGGAGGATAGGTTTTCCTTCTGAGAGGTAAACCAGTTACCATGCAAGAATGGCACTTTGGTGCATCAGACTCTCCTCCAGCCTGACCCCAGAGCCTGAAGGGAGGTTGTTGATGTTCTTGCTGCTGGAATAGTTCATTCCCTGCCAGAAACTCACTCCAGCTTGTGAGGCATCTGTGTGTAATTGTCCTTAGCATCCAGCTGTTGGCACCAGGCTCCTGCTAAGGGTGAGGACATGGGCCTCAGGGCAGGCCAGACAGATACCTCTGCTGCTCCTTCTTTCCCCACCCCTTCAGGTCCCACCAGTCTCTACCCAGGCCCAGGAGCCTTAGGGCCCAGGGGAGAGGGCCACCCAGAATCACAGAGTGGAGGAGTTCTTAGGAGACATCACTCTTTTGTTTAGGAGGAGGAAACAGAAGGGCAGGAAGATAAAGTTTCCCCAAGGCCCATAGTTTGTTAGTGACAGAGCCGGAGCACGAGCCATCGCCCTTGCTTTCTGGGATGTGAGGTGCCATCACCAACATGGCCACCGTGAGCTCCCCAACAGCTCTGCCAGGTCAGCCAGACAGGGAAAGCACCAATCACTCTATTTTCCCAGAGGTAGAAAGAGTCCTGCCCAGTGCTCTGATATCAGGCTTCTTGGTCCTCCTTGGGTTTACAGTATTCCTTAGAGGGGTACCGAGGGACCGGGCAGACACCAACCTGTGCTGGAGACCAGCACTGCCAAGACCTGTCTGGGGATAGCCTGTCTGTTCTGGACTTCAGTGTCTCAGCTACTCCAAGGGTACACGTAAGAAGTGGGTGGCTAGTTCGTGGTGGCTGGGAATTACAAAGTCCTTCCAGGTGTGCAGAGGAATGAAAGTTGCATTTTTATTCTAAACAGTTATAGACATGCTTGGGGATGCAGTAGGAGAGGGGTGGTTTGGGTCTGGAAAAGGACCTACCCCAGATGCTCACCGTGCTAACTCTTGTTCTGTTTTTCTCCTGTTCCTTTCAGCACTGCAATTTCATGATTCTAAATGAAACATTCTGCTTTCTGATGATAGCCTTTCTAATGAAGAGATTGAGTTAGTGGCTCCAAGGAAAAAAATACATCCTAGGAGCTGTTTGACTCTGAATCTGCACCTTCCTCACCTGAGGTTGGGGCTGGGAAAAGTGGCTGAGCTCCACAATCCACTTGGGTTTGATTCACTGAAGCAGCCTACCCGCCGGTCGCTCAGCCAGCCCCTGGAGAGTCACAAGTGGTCTTAAAAAATTCCAACAAGAACAAAGCTAAAGCTAAATAAGCTGCGGCAGCCAGAGCAGAGCTTCTCTCTTATCACAGAAAGATAAATGCCGGAGCTGGCTCCGTCCTAATGTAGTGGGCAGCCTCCTCTCACAACATCCTCCACCACCAGGATGTTCTTTAAAAATGAAAGGAACAATTCATGTAATCCTGCTAACAAGGGCTTAGGGATTGATGGGTGAGGACAGAGCTGGACCTTCCATGATAAACATTTTCCTTCTGGAAGCAACTCCTGTCCGAATACCGGCTCTGGGCTTCCTGTGATGCCCGTTCATAAATGATTCAGGCTCCACTTTTTGAAAGCTCTCTTTCTCTTTCTTTCAGCCGGGAGCACAAACAGCAGTCTGATGCTGGAATTTAATTCCCAGTAAAGCTTTCAGGTTCAAGAATAAAAAGACAGCACTGTAAACAGCATACAGATCTCACATCCAACCAGTAACAGCTGCCAGTGTGGCCGGGGCTGAGGGGAGGTGGGGGAGAGGGAACGGAAGTGCCATTACGTCCCCATCTGGGGAGCTGTGCTGCATCATGCCCTTTGCAGGAGCTGCAGCATGGAGTGGCTCTGTGAGGCTCCCAGGATCCAGATTCCTTGCTTCTCCAAGAACCTAGGGTCCAGCTGGTTTGATCCCTTCTCAGGAAGCTCAGTCACCCTCCCCAGGGCTAGTGTTCCCAAGCCGAGGCCACCAGGAAGAATGTGCCACAGGTTCCATTGCCCACAGTTTGAGAGGAAAGCAGTGCAAGTTCTTCCAGTCCTAGACAAATGTTCCCCTGCCCACGGGGAGGCTGGAGTCCTGCATCCCTGGCTCCTTTTCATCCAAGGCACCATCTCTTCTCAGTGCCCCTATGATTCTTAGCAATGTTTCATCATGCATTCCTTCATAAAGTGATTCCAGTACTCCAGCCCAGTTTCCTGATGTCTAGTCGTAGTAAATTTCCATAACCAATAATGATGATGATGATGATATAGTGAGGATAATAATGAGAATAGCTAATATTTAGTAAGTGCATACTTTGTGCCAAGCTCTCTTTTAAGTGCTCTTTTGTCTTATGCAGTCTATTCTCACAATAGCCTTGTGAGGTAAATAATAGCATTTTCCTCATTTTGCTGGCAAGGAATGGAGGCACTGTTCTCTTTTGGTTGTGTGTGTGTGTGTGTGTGTGTCTTAGTTCTCTTCCCCTACACTGGGCTCTCAGAGGGAAGGGAGTGTGTTACACAACGTGGAGAGTGAGTGTTGAAGCCCACTAGGCAGGATCTGATGAATCCTTGCAGCAGCAGTGTGAGGTAGTCAGTATTCTACCCAATTTTCAAGTGAGATTCAGAGATGTAGAATGTGGGTGTCTCACATCTTCCATAATCTGGTGTTCGAATGCACAATCTTATTACCACTTACTAGGTGTATGGCCTTGGGCTTCACCTCTCTGCACTTTAGTTTCATTATCTGAAAAATGGTAGGAAGAATACCTCCCTCTAAAGTTGTGGAAGGGATGGAATGAGATAAATAAATGCATGTCAAGAGCTTAGAACAGGGTCCCTGGCACACAGTAAGCAGATAATAAATATTAGTCAACATTATCATGGCTTAATGGAGGACAACAATCATTTAATGAGTGCCTGTGATGTGACTCAGGACCAGAGACTGTACTGGGTGCTTCCCTGCTTTTATTTCTCTTCTGCACTCTCCACAATGCCTTGAAAAGCATTAAGTGCATAGTAGCTGGTCAATAAATGCTTTGTGATTGATTTCTGCAACAGTGCTTGGGGGTGGGTCCCAAAATAGCCCTTCTGATTATTATTGTGAATGTCTTTCTGTCAGTCTTTATCTTTCTTTTCCTCTCTGCCATCCCTAATTTGGAAGAACCAGTAGCTGTGTGATGGTACAAAAGCCTGGTTCTGGGAGCCGGAACCTGGAGGTCTGCTTTAGGTTTTACGCTAACTTTGACTTGGTTAAAGTCTTTGGGCCTCAGGAGCTTGGCTTAGATGACATCTCAGGTCCCTTGTACACTTCAATTCTTAGAGAAAGTGAGCGTCAAGAAAGGCGAGACCTTGCAATGCTCCCCAACTCCTAACACTTGGATCCCAAATTTAGAACTTGGCAGCTATTTTATTTTATTTTATTTTATTTTATTTTATTTTTTTTTTGAAACGGAGTCTCGCTCTGTCGCCCAGGCTGGAGTGCAGTGGCGCGATCTCGGCTCACTGCAAGCTCTGCCTCCTGGGTTGACGCCATTCTCCTGCCTCAGCCTCCCGAGTAGCTGGGACTACAGGTGCCTGCCATCTCGCCCGGCTAGTTTTTTGTATTTTTTAGTAGAGACGGGGTTTCACCGTGTAGACCAGGATGGTCTCGATCTCCTGACCTCGTGATCCACCCGTCTCGGCCTCCCAAAGTGCTGGGATTACAGGCTTGAGCCACCGCGCCCGGCCGGCAGCTATTTTAAATTGTTTTCAGCCAAAAAGTGTAGACTAAATGATGTAAGAAACCCTCAGTTGTAAGGGCCAGTCTATATCTCTACTCCTAACCATGGCTGTGCCCCTGCTGGCCACACTCAGCATGCCTCCTTTCCTTTGCTAACTCCCGCTCAAGTCAAGGAAGGATTCTATGAATACGTGTGTGCACACTTGTTTGTGCATGTGTACGAGGCAGCTACTTTGGGAAAAGTCCATTTTGTTAAATGGCCATTGGCACCTTTGACTGCAACTGTTGGGAGGGAAGAGGCTACCATTTGTAAATGTTCAGAGCTTCTTGTTTAAACTTTCTGAAGTTGGTTGAATTTGACCAACATGTTGGACTGCCTTCTAGGGATTTTGGTACATTAGTGTGTGGGGTGTGGTGGAGGGAGTGGTCAAACCATATGCTTCATCTGAGAAAATGGAGGAATGAAGTCTGGCTTGGTTCTGGAAGTTGAGTGGAAAAATTAGGCCAGAGAGGGACATTGCTGTTGTCCTCTCCATCCTAGACAACTGGGGTTTGCCCACCAAGTACATACCCACAGAGGGAAGAAGCAGAGTCAAGGCAAAACTCTTCAGGAATTGTTGTGAGACCCCACAGGTGCAATGCTTACCTGGGAAACAGGTGTTGAAATCACCAGACTGGAAGAGGGAGAGCATGAAGTCATTCTGGAAATTCATGATAAATTATCTGACCTAACTTCTTTTTCAGCTCACTTGGGAGTTACTAATTTTCAGTTCCCTCTGGAATACTTTTTACAGAGAAAAGATTTGCTCCTACTCTTCGAATTAGCTGCTACCAAATCCTTGGTAAAGGAAGTGGATGTACCTGGCCAAGAATGAGAGGAGAATGTGGGGGAAGAAGACTGGGGAGGAGCCCACCTCCTACTTCTCTCTGAGGGCAGAAACATCCCAGGGGCAGCTGGGCCCTCTTGTCTACCCAGGCTGGATTTGTACTTTATTCTAAGACTCTATATATTAAGGAGTGCATTGAAAAAGAATGCCTCTAAAAGTTGCCTGTTACCTGCCAAAAACGTGATATTGAGTTGGCAGGCCAAAGTTCTGTTGTGGAAATCCATGTTGAGGAGGGCTCTAATTAAGATTGCCGTGTTCTCTTGTAAAGTGCCTTGAGTACACCTTGTGCTAGCAGGTAGGGCCTGGGGTGTGAGCAAATCACAGGGTTGCAAAAGGAAATAGGTGGAAAGACAGCCAAAGTACAGTTAAGAAGCAGCTGCCCCAAGTAGCTGCCCCACACAAGTGCACACCTGTGTGTGCCCACACACATTCACAGATTCCTTCCATGCATTTGTGAACTGGCTGAGGGGCTTCGGCTAGAACATATGGGGACAGCAGATCAGGGGCAACTTCTGAATCAACTCCGTCTGACAAAGTCAGCCACGCAAAGAGGCCCCAGCACACTCCTTCTCTGGAAACCTTCCAGAAAGCCTCAGTCTTGGCCCACCCTTTCACTCACTGTACATCCCTTCATCTCAGCCCTTACTATATTGGAAGAAAATTGCATGTTGACACTTTGTCCCTCTAGATAGACTGAGAGACCCTTGAGGGACTGTGTCTTCCTGGTTCTGCACTTCTGTGCCTGGCCAATAACAGGGGGACAATACACATTGGTTAGTCAATCAATAATCAACAATAGTAGGCACAACATAAATGCCTAACTTTCCTCCCTTCTGAGTATTGTCACATTTACTTTTGCCTTTGAGAATGAAGATTGCTTACTTTGCAGAAGTAAAACTTTCTGGCCCCTGTTGGCTTCTAGCTGTCCATCTTTCTTTCCTCCCACTTCCCTCAGTCACATGGCCTAGCCTCCAGGAATAGAGGCTTTTATGTTAGGCCACGTATTAAGGTTAGGCTTAACTGAGCTCAGCATACCTATGCTCCACGTAATAAATCCCTGAGAGAGGGAGAGAGGCAATTTGAGGATCATCCACTTTGGATGCTGACCCCACAGCTGTTCCCTCATTAGTATGCACTGCTGAGAGCTGGCTGTGGAGTCCCACTCCTGGGCCCTGCTTCCCCTCCCCTTATGAACCCCAGCTCAGATGGAGCAAGGCAGAACCACTCAGCTAAGAAATTATCTCTGCTTCCTGCCAAGGAAGGAAAGCAGGAACAGGAGCCTCTTCCTTGGGGGCGAATTATTTAATCACTTGTCTTTCCCCTTGAATCAATGCAACTAATGAACAACTTTTGCCTCTTCCTCCTTTCCCCTCTGCCTTCCCCCTCTGCCATCAGCCTCTTATTATTCAAATTTCCTCTTCCTGCTTGTGCTGTGTGTCATTAAGGGCTTTACCTAGGGAAGGCTCTTCTTTGCAACCCAGCTCTTCTCTTCCTATTCTCTTCATCTGTCTCCCATCCCAGCCTCTCTTCCCCTCTGGGTCACAATCAGTCTGTTCTGGAATGAGACCATCTCTGGGGGATTGTAAATGGCAGAACCTGCCAGTGCCACATAAAGGAAAGTCCCTTGAGCTACCTCTGAGAGGGACACTTCAGAACAAGGCGGTGTGGGTGAGAGGAGGGAGACAGGAGCAGCAGTCATTTGTCATGGCTAAATGGAAATTTATTGCTAGAATTCTAGGGCTATAGAAAGGCTTCAGCTAGGCTAGCAAAGGGAACAGAAACTCCAGCAATTGCTAGAAAAAACAAGTTACGTCCCTAAATCAATCTGGTGGCTGGTGGTTCTTATCTTAGTCTGATGGCTGGTGGTTCTTATCTCCAAGGTGTGGTGGCATCAGGGCTCCTGGCAACTCTGGGGCATGGGTAGCCTGAGGTCAGATGGCATGAAGAACTGGAATGCCCTTTTCTTTACAGCCTGGATGATGTTAGCTCTGGACAGTGGCTGGCTAAGTTGAAGTGTGAGTTCATCTGTCTGCCTTTCCCTTTCCATGTTATATTGGGACAGATACTCTCTAGACAGCCTGCTTACACTTCAGGAGAACTCAATTAACAAACTCAGATAATACTTACTAAGTGCCTATCATTCCCCTAGGCACCATGGAGGATGTAAAAGAGTATGGTGTTTCTCTGTCCCTTAAACTCTTTGTAATCTAGTTGAGGAGGGGAAACCAACACTCTGATTCAAGTGGAGAAAACATAAGTGCTTGATGTTGAGTATGCATGCACAGGAGTGTGGAGAAGAGAGAGCTCCAGTGAGCCAGGTGCCACAGTTGACAAAGTGCTTTCATACAGAAGTGTATCTTATTTTGGAGCTTTGAGTCTTATGCCAATATTTCTATTGTGGGCAGTTATTATTTCACCATTTTAAAGATGGAAAAATTGAGGTTGAGAAAATTTAAGCTATACATGGACTTGAACACGAGTGTTCTGACTTTGGGTTCTTTGTTGCATTATAAAATGTCAAGGATTTAAAGAAGAGGAGATAAGACTCATAGTAAGCAGGATTTCTATTAGTGAAAAGTAAAGAGAATGTAATTTCAGGTAGAAGAAATAGCATGAACAGGATGCCTGCTTGGCACATGGTAGAGGTTAAGAGTGTTGGTTGAATGAATACATATACAAATGGAGTCAAGAATGCCCCATGTCCAGGGACAGTGGGAGATGGATCAGCTTGTACGTAGACCCCGTACTGCAGAATGGCGGAGAAGAAGGGTGAATGAGTGAGGTGTGGCTAGATTATGGGGGCCTGGGGATCCAGCAGAGGAGTTTGGGTTGATGTGATAGGCATGGAGAGAGCCACTGAAGTTCTGGAACAGGGGATTCTCTCCTGTATATGTCAAGATGGCCTACCCCAAGGGCACAGATACAAGGAGGGCAGAGCACTGTACTAACAGTCAGAAGAGGACAGTCCTGAGCCCAGATCTGAAGCTTCTAGACCCTGGATAAGTCTTCTCCATTGCTTCAGAGCTCAGCTGAAACTTTATTGCCCTGTTATTCTGATTAAATCAGGTTTTCTGTCATACTTCTTTAAGGCACCCACTACTTTCTTGTGGCACTTGTCACAGTTGTAATTAGTTGTATAGTATCTATCTTTGCTGTGGGTCTGTAAGCTCCACAGAGGAAAGTTCTACATCCATCATGTTCAGTGTCGAATTCCTGGCACAGAGCATGGGACTGGGAAGTGTTCTCAAGACATGTATTTTTTTTAATGAATGAATGGATTTTCAAATGGGTATAATGTTAGCTCACAGAGCAGTTTATAGGATCAAGGTCACTTTGTAAGTTCTTTGTAAAACAGTAGGTAAGTGGGAGAGATTATTGTTATTGGTAATGGGATAAAGACCATTTAGAGAGTACAGAGGCAGGGCCAAGCTCAGCATCAATCACCCAGAGTGATGCGAGGGTGCAGAATGTCAGAGATGTTTGGAAGAATGACAAAGCACAATGCCTAGCTGTCCATATATAGAATGGAGGAGAGAAAAAAAAGTCTTAAAAGATTTCCAGCCAGAAAGATGAAGAGAATGGAAATGTCTCCAAGGGCGATGATAAGGTCTGCCAGGAGAGCACCCCGTTTCTCAAGGGTTCTGCTGGTCTCCCATTCTGCCTCTCCAAAACTTAGACTAATGTTCCTCTGTCTTTTCCTTCTGTACACTCTCCGTCCCATGTATCGCTCAGCCCTGCTTTCTTTGCTTCTATCTCTGACCCTCTATAATTCAGTTTTTGTTTTTCTTTGTCCCTCTTTACATTTTTTAGTCCTTGGCCTTCCCCGCCTCTGATCCCACCCTGTACCCTCTGTTCTTGTCTCATTTTTCTTCTTCAGCCTCTTTCCTTTATCTTTAGGTCATTTTTCATTTCCAGTCTCTACTTTTCTCCTTTGCATGTTTATCTATTCCAGCCTTTCCTACCAGCTGTCTGCTGACTCCATTGCTTGCATCTCAGATGCTTATTGAGATCTGCCAGGGGGATCAATACCAACATCTAAGGCTTCTTTTGGTCCTTCTTCTCTCGGCCTTTCCAGCCCTGCCGTCTGCTTCTGTCTCCCCTCAATTCTTCCTGGATTCAGAGACCAAATAGGTGCTCCTGATGCGTAAAGATGGCCCCTGTAACTGACTCGGTCCTGCAGCCTCTTTTATGTTCCTTTCTATATATTTCCTTGTCCAAACTGAGCAAGCCCAAAGCTTTCTCTTACCTGGGATTCAGCCTCTCACCCTCAACTTAGAATACCCCCAGCTGTTTCCTTACCAGCTGTTTCCTTGTCCTTACCTAGCTCTTGATAATGAGGCAAATGTCTCACTGTCTCTTTGTGTCTTAATTTAATGCCCTGTACATTTGTCTTAATGTCAACACACACATCTAGAAAGTGGTCAGGGGACGTGGACCTCACTGGTGTCACTGTTTCTGTGTCTAGCTGAGTGTTACACAAAAGCAGGTCCTTCGTAAACACTTTTGGATGCTAATGTTTATGATGTTGCTGATGAAGATGATAAGTGAGATAAATCACTGGCAATGTTTCTGGAACTGTACCTGGCACAAAATAGGCATTCAATAACCATTAGTAGACTTCTAATCAGAATGATAATGTTAATTGCTTTTCAAGACTCCTTTTTTGATTGCAAATAATAGAAACAGACTCAGAGGAACTTAAAGGAAGAAGGAAACTCTATGGGGTGGAGATGAGCCTAGACCTAACGGTAGGACATAGGCTCAACTTCATTGGAGTCAGGAGCCAGGAATTCGAAAGTTATCAGCAACTGGGACAGCTACTGTCTAAGCTACATGGTCTCATCTCTTTTCCCCTGTGCACCTGCTTCATTTTCCTCTTTCTTGGCAGACAAGTTTTATCTGCTTTTTTGTATATATGGCAGAATAGGTCAGCCTTTCCCTGGCATTAATTCTCTCTCTAAGCTCCAGTGGCACCAACCCATATTCCCGTTCTTCATGTCCACATTTATAGAAGACAAGCGTAATTGGCACAGCTGAGGTTAAGTGCTCACTCTGGTCCATCAGCTGCCACCAGGGGACAGGGTCACACTCCATAAACATAGGCACATGAGTGCTCCTCTTTGAGTGACAGGGCTGATCCTTAAATGGGTGGCCTGTGGTGGTGGAGGAGTGGTGGGGGCAAGGCAAGTTCAATAGGAAGTGCTTCCTACACTAAATACAGAATGAAGAAGGAAGTCTGGCACATTTGATATCCCCATGTCATTTCCCCTGAGCTCTTCATCTCATTATTTTGGACTTGTACATCCCAGTTGGGGATCACAACGTCATGGGATTCATGAAGTCTGGCCCTCAAATTGGAGCTGAACTTAGCTTGTCCAGTGTGAGGAAGGCAGCACCTAGATTCTCCACCTTGACAGGATCCTGTGGGCCCCAGCCTTTGCTGGGCCCCCCTAGCCAAGCCTGAGTGTCAGCTCCTTCACAGAAGCTGATTACAAAGGCAAAAGCTCTTCAGCTCTGGCAAAGATAAAGAAAAGCATCTTCCCACACTGGCTGCAGCGATGGATGGGTTTGCCCTTCTGCAAGTGATTACTTTGGCTCAGATAAGGCGTCCAAGTGGCTGGTGAACCAGCAGATTTTCTATAATCTCCTAAGATTTGAACTCAAGCAACCTCAGTCACCCTCCCCATCAGCCCCAACCCCTTGTAGTATCTACTTTGTTAACTCTTCTGAGAAAAATCAAATGTTTGGGCCTCTTGGAAGGGCTTGGAGGGTCTGGATGCTGGGGAAAAGCAAAGGTCCCTTACTAATGAAAGATAGGGGTTAAGAACTCAGGCCTGGAATAGACAGAACTGAATTTGTATCCTGGTACATGACTAGATAGTTAATTAAGTATTTAAAAACATTTTATTTAAAATGATCATGGGGAAAACAAGAACTTTGCAGATTTCTTTACATTTACTTTATGATCTAGTTTGGTTTGTCTTTTGCATTATATTTGGGGGAAATTGCAGTGCCTTGGAGTTTCCCAATTCTAGACCCTTCATTTATTAATCATGTGATCTAGGTCAAAATCTTTTTTTTTTTTTTGAGACGGAGTCTTGCTCTGTCGCCCAGGCTGGAGTGCAGTAGCGTGATCTCGACTCACTGCAAGCTCCGCCTCCCCGGTTCACGCCATTCTCCTGCCTCATCCTCCGGAGTAGCTGGGACTACAGGCGCCCGCCACTGTGTCCGACCAATTTTTTGTATTTTTAGTAGAGATGGGGTTTCATCGTGTTAGCCAGGATGGTCTCGATCTCCTGACCTCGTGATCTACCCGCCTCGGCCTGTGCTGGGATTACAGGCGTGAGCCACCGCGCCCGGCCCAAATTCTTAACCTCTTTGAGTTTTAGGGTTTTTCTAAGTAAAATGGGGCTAGTTACATACCAAATCTCATTGGCTTATTCTGAGGATAAAATGGGATAATTGTGCGAGCCCTCGGCCTGGCTCCTGGCATTTAGTGAGCACCCTCTGAATTGTAGCTGTTTTCGCTGGTTTCTAAAGTGGCCATCAGCTCTACGAAGAGAAGGACTTTTACAAATATGGGCCCAGAGCTGGAGAACAGACACATCCTGATGAGAATGGTCCCACAGGTATAACCAGTGTGGACTTTGCTTCAGGGTAGGTTCTGTAGAATTGTCACTTGATGAGAAACTCCTGACATTTGGGATGGGGTTGGGGTGGGGGAGCAGGAGAATGACGGGGGTGGGCCACACTGATTTTTCTAATACTTCAGCATCTGGTTAAGTATGTTAGAAAATCAAGTGCTAACATCTTATATTCCACTTAGATCGACGCTTTGCTGTTAAATTTCTCTCATTGTTTTAGGATTCAGATGGCAGATGCCATTCTATTCATCTCCCTCCCTCTAGGAAAGGTGATCCTTTGGCCCTGGCCTGACATTTAGGAGCCACTTTCTTAGAGCTGGCATATCCTCCCTCATTCTTCATTCAGCTATTTCTTATTGTACACAGTCAAGAAGTTCTTTTTTCAAGTCTCTCCTAAGGACTGGGGTTCTCTCTGAATCTCCTAAGATATGAGATATTGGGAAACATTCCAGATTCTTTGCTACCTTTTGGCAAGATAATTAATTTGTTGATTTATTCATTATGCCAGCTATCCTTCTTGAACATTGACAAAGGGCAAGGCTCTATGTTGGGCAATGGGCATTCAGACCTTTATGAGACACTTCGTCTGCCATGACCCATGAGTTGCTCTGGAAGGAGGTCTCACACTAAAGTCTTTCCTCTCCAGATTGCAAGGGGGGACTCTACACCTCACATTCATTCCTACTACTAATCCCACTGGCTGATTGTATAATTGAATAGTTTGCACACAGAGTAAGTTTTCTTCATATCCTCACTGCCTGCCTGGCTTTTTGGGCAGGGGATAATATCTCTTTGTATGCTAATCTGCTTTCCAGGATCATCCACATTCTCCAGCTTCTCAAATGTAACTCAACCTGGAACCTCTTCAACAAATAGAATCCTGGCATTTGCATAAGTGAATATATCTGGCTTTTTCAGTTTGGCCAGGGTGCTTCTCAGCTTGCTCAGTCCCTCCATCCTCAGGGAAGTGTCATTGCAGGCATGATGAAGAGCAAGGGCCTTTGCCCCCAAGTCTGTAGGGGGAAATAGGCACAGGGTTAGTTAGAGGTTAGTTAGGTTAAGAGCTCTGGCTTTAAAGCTCAGTCCTAGCTCTGTCATTATTATCTGTAAAGCCTTGGGTAAGTTCCTAAATTCTTTGTGCTTCAGTTATTTCATCCACAAAATACGGCTAATAGTTCTTCGGTATTGTAAAAATTAAGTTAGCCAATACAGGTAAAGCACTAAACATGGTGTCTGAGCCAGAGTAAGCACTTGATAAATAATAATAACCGCAGCCACCTGGCGTGGTGGCTCATGCCTGTAATCCCAGCACTTTGAGAGGCCGAGGTGGGTGGATCACTTCAGGTTGGGAGTTTGAGACCAGCCTGGCCAACATGGTGAAACCCTATCTCCACTAAAAATACAAAAAATTAGCCGGGCATGGGGCGCGTGCCTGTAATCTCAGCTACTCTGGAGGCTGAGGTGGGAGAATCGCTGGAACCTGGGAGGCAGAGGTTGCAGTGAGCTGAGATTGTGCCACTGCACACCAGCCTGGGAGACAGAGCGAGACTCCATCTCAAAAAAACAAAATGAAACAAAACACTGCAGTAATAGTTATTATTATTAATTCCAGGTTATGGGGGCATGGCACACTAAGAGCCTGGAAACTTTGTCTAGCTTTCTGGGATTTGTCGGCAGCCTCCAGAAAGGTGACTATCTCACTGCTATAGTGGTAACAAGGAAAAAGGGGGAAAACTGCATTTATTAAGACAGACATGTTGCTAGTGCAGAATATAAATATCTTCCTGGGGTGGGCATTATGGTCCTCCTTTACCAGAGAAGTAAACTGCCAAAGACTGTAGTAACTTGCCCCAGGATCACACAACCATAAGTGGCAAGGAGTATTTGAAACCATGCCTGTTTGACCTCCAGATGCATACTCCTATCTAGAGTCATAATGACCTCATTCCCTATTTACCCCATGGAAGGAAGATTCTTAAATGCTAGCAGAGGAAAAGAGAAGAGTAGACATGCTGATTGGCCACTTGGGTCGGACCCTGTACACACATCATCTGCCCTAATTGCCCAAGTTGTTACTATTATCCAGTTTTGCAGATCCAAACAGTAATGCTTAGAGCTTTACTGCTCAGAGAAGCAAATGGCCTCGGGGCAGAGCAGGGATGGGTCCTGGGTCTGTCTGCCTGCTAGTCTGGCATTACCTCCCAGGTGGCTGGAATCATCCTGCTCTGTCATGAGCTGTCATTGTGACCTTGGGCAGGTGACTTAACTCATCTACCCTCCTGCTTCCTTACCTATAAAACAGAAGAAAAGAACATTCGCTCTGCCTGCCTCTTAGAGCTTCACAGAGGCTCAAATGAGGTAATGGATATGAGAGGACTTTATAAACTGGAAAGCTCTGTATAAATGGAGGGGTTATTACCATCACTCCATAAAATCTCCCACACACACCACATCTTCCATTTTCCCCCGACACTGTCGCCCGGCTTTAGTGCTTTTAGAGTCTGCCAGATCGTCTTTCTGTCTGCTGGCACCAGAGAGAAAGGTCCTCAGACCTTTGCAGCCCCCATGCCTCACTGCACCTCTGAGTGGAATGAATTGTGGTGCTTTGACCTGGACCCTGGGCTCTTCATGTCTGACCATGGGGGTCAGTGGGGCAGCAAACTCTGTCCCAGGGCAGGGCTCTGCTGGGACCTCATAAAGTGCCACATGAACTCCAAGAAGACCCTGGCTTTTCCCACCCAAGGCACTCAGACTTTCTGTTTCAAGTTGCTTTCAGTGGAGGGCTCAGAAGAAATAACCTCATATACTCTAAAGATTCCTTTTAAGATAGTTTCCTTCAACCCTCTCTTTCTCCTCTTCTTCCATGCCCTCCTTAACCTGCAGCAACAGCTGAGGCCCATCCAACAGCTTGGGAGCTGATCTAAGCCTTCTCCTCGGGCTGCTTCCCTTTGAGAGTTCATCTGAAGTCAGTCATAAGAGATCTTAAATATTGTCTGGTCTGACTTTGTCGTTTTACGGGTAAGGAAACTGAGACCAGAGAAAAGTAATCTTTATTCAAGTACACTCAGTCTGTTAGCTTCCTTTATCCTTACAGGAGGATTTTGGTGGGGTGTGTTGGAAAAGGGTACAGGAATGGTGGGGCAGAAGGGTTTTTAGAGTCTTCTCATTTGAGAGGGTCAGATTCAATTGTCCTAGCTGCCTAGCACCACTCCTACCCACTCCAAATATCAAGAAGAAAGCCAGCAGTAGTTCGGGTAGAGTGGGGACTGATGCTAAAAAGAGAATTCACTGAGTGCAAGCTGTGTTCCAAAATGACCAGCAGGAGAAATTAAGACTTGGCCACACCCCTTCTTTTCTGGAATATTTATGTATACTCTTATCTAAAGGCATAAGTCCTGAGTAAAATGAACTTGATAAGTTTGCCTTTCACTGAAACAGTTTCACACCTGTCTGCTGAATTCAGTTTCTAAGCTAGGGAGAGGTTCGTCAATGCCTAGCAGCTTTTTGGCACTCAGGAAAAGTTAAATAACCATTACCATCAGTTGCAGTAGAAAGGGATAACCTGCATGAAATTCCATTTTCCTACCTGCTCCCATGATCAAAGAGACAGAGCAAACGAGATTATCTTCTCCCTGCCCAGAGACAATCTCATTGCCTCCGCTCCATCAGTCACATAACCATGAGTAGCAGTTATTGCCATCACTTATAACAGATGTGAAACAAACCTTAGGAGATGAGTGCAGAGTTGCAGTTCAAACTCAGTTGCAAACTCTGAGGTGAAATGAATCACAGAATCAAAGCCTTCTTTCTCTCTGCCTCCAGGCTGAAAACTCTTTCTCCAATCCAGTGTGGGGAAGACAAAGGAAAAGTTTCCTTCAGCTTTTCAAAAAGACGCTCAGATCTCTACTATTCCAGGCCCTAAAGTAGGTAAATGGGACAAAAAACAGAAGGAGGGCCCCACCTGCACTAGGACTCTATGGACACAGCCTGCTATAAGCAGGGTCAGATTTAGATAGGGGACCCAGGCAGAATCATGATTTGGTTCCCTTCCAGTTGGTTCAATTATTTATAGGCAAGACTGAGAGTTTTGAGGGGAAGGGTGGAGCAGGAACTTCTGTGGCTGGTCCTGCCTCTCTTCTCTTATCACCAGCAATTCAGTGCTGGCCCCAAACTTGCATATGTTACCTAGTGACATAAAAGCCCCACAGGAAAGGGGGGATGGTCTAGTAAGCATCTACATCAGGGCATTCTCTGCTTTTGCCTCTTTTATCTCTGAGTTCTTTTCTGATTCTCCAACAATCCCCAGCCCCCACCCCAGTCTCAGTGAGGCATAGTAAAGTACCCCACCAACTCCTACAGTCCTCTTCTTGAGAGGAATCCTGGCAAACACTTTCCAACTTCCTGCATCTCCAGGGATATTTTGATTCTCTTTATAGATGACATTTGAGGTGGTGGCCTGGCTGCTCCATCCTTGGTTCTGTTCAGACTACAGGTCTTGCACCTTGCTGGGTCTGCTCAGGAATTCTAACTCCCATTTTGTCTCCTGAGACTGATGACAACCTGCTTTTAGCCCTTATCTGCCCAATTCCTTCTTTTCCTCTCTCCGTTTGGCTCTTCTGCCCACCCTCTTGGCACTGGCCTCCCAAGGGCCCAGGGTGGTTCAAATATTTGTGCTCCTGTTCATATTGCTCTTCCTCCTGCCACTAAATACCCCCTTTAACCACAGCTCATCTCTGGCCAAATGGAGTAACTAGGCTGCTGGCTTCTCAAGGGTTGGTGCTCTGCTGCCCCCTGGGGGTGCACATTCTATAGGCTAATTTGGGAGATTCCATACCTAGTGTAAACCAAAGGAAAGCTTTGAATTTCTTTCCTCCACACCCCCTTTCTCCTCTCACAGCTGCTCCTAAGCCCACAGATGTTTTTTACATCTGCAAAGCCTCTTGTGGTGGCCAGGTAAGAATGCCATGGTTTTCCTTCCAGGATGGGGGAATCTCCATCCCCCCTTTCCCTGGGGAGGGGAGTCTGTGGAGAGAAGGCTGTTTCCTAACTGACTGTCATTCCTTTTTTTTCTAGGGAGAAAGGAATCATTGTAGATTTGCTCCAGCGCAGGCTCTGCTAGAACAAACACACATGTGCACATAACACCCACATGCCAAAAATTCAATTTCAGCAAATAACCAGACCCTTCTAATTAAAGTGTCTAATCCATTTAGATGAATGCAACAATTAATTTAGCCAGACAATAATTGTGCAATTTGAATACTTTTCCTTTTCATTCTCATCTAGTTGGATGGAAGACTCATTTCCTGGGTGGGGGCCACACCTTGTGATCTTCAAAATGGATTTCATTGCTCAGCTTCCCTCCAATGGAAGACCTCTAACCTCACTTGTCACCGACGAGACTGGCCCCTGCTTTCAGGAAACCTTGGTGAATTAGATTGTTTCTCTTTCAAGCCATGCTGATGGAGAAGCACATGGCATCAGTCAGATTTATCCCCTCCCTGAAATGCTGCCCAACTTCAGGTTCCTTCCCTGAATTCTCTGCCCGGGATGGGAAGATTTGGGGCTATGATTGTCTCCCGTGTTCTGGTCCTGCTCCTTTCAAAGATTGCTGTATTAGCCCTATTAGCATCAGGGACAGAAAGAGGAGAGAAAGATAGTGCTACAATTTAAGTTTGTTCCCACCTAAATTCGTGTTGAAATTTGATCTCCAATGTTTTGGGAAGTGGGGCTTAGTGGGAAGTGTTTGGGTCACAGACAGGAATCCCTTATGAATGGCCTGGTATTCTCTAGATAGTGAATGAATTCTTGCTCTCACTAGACTGGGTTAGTTCTCACAGCCATATTCCCTTGAGAGTGGGTTATTATAAAAGCAGGATACCCCCAGGGCTTGCTGTTCTTCTTCACACATATCCACTTCTTTGACTTCCTTCACTTTGTTATGATGCAGAATGAAAATCTTCATCAGAAGCCAAGGCCATGCCCTTGAACTTCCCAGCCTGCAGAACCATAAGCTAAAATAAAACTCTTTTCTTTAAATTACCCAGCCTCAGGTATTCTGTTGTAGCAACACAAAACAGTCTAAAATGAATAGAAAGTAGAGAGACAAAAAGAGACTAAGGAATTGAGATAGAAGGAAAGAGAGAAGGAAAACTTTTACCCATGCAATTTGAGTATACAAAAGATAAACATCAGAGACATATTGTGCCATGACATAGACCAGGAGTGAAGGTCTGCCTCATGCCCCTCCACTCGGTCTACTCTTTGTCTTCTAGCTCCACGAGGCCTTTCATTTATTATGTGCAATGCCATGTAAGGCCCTGAGGTGGTTGCTGGAAAGAAATAAAACAGGAATGTGAATAAGTATAATGTAAGTAGACAGTGATGAGTGCTGTGAGAGGGGTATGAGAAGCTGCAGCTATGGCCTAGGATGCCCACACAAAACAGCATCGGTGAGTCATAACTGGACAGAAAGAGGGGCAAGGGCACTCAAAGTGGTGTTTGCATAGCAAGAGTACTGTTCTTACTGAAATTCAAAGCAGATCCAGTTTTTTTTTGGGGTGACCTGATGCTTATTAATTGGAAGGGAGGTTACTTAAGAAAAAGAAAACAAAATTGTGATGACAGGATTTGATGCAAAATTGAACATTTATTTTAAATAATAAAATATATCGTTGTAAATTATGCATTCTAAAAGCTGACAATACCACAAACATCACAAAATCCAGAATAATAATGGCATTTAAATGCTAACTAGCTGACTGACATATTTCTATAGCACTTTCTTGCTACATTTTTTAGTTGCATACTCTTTAATGCTTCTTCATATGACAATAATTTTGGCATATTATTTTCTAAAGAGAGAATAGGAAGATAGTTCTGTCTTCTTTCTAGCACAGTTGATCAAAATTTGTTTTTGTATTATTGATAGCTAGGATTCATAAATCATGAGACCCCACATACAGATGTACATGCTTTTGTGATGGGTTTGTGCCCAGCCACTTAGGAATTCTGATAAACTCCAGTGTGAGGAATTTATCAGAACATGGAGTGTTTCCATAGGCATGGAACATGCCCATGTAGCATGGACGTGTTCACAGTGCAATACAACCTCTGGCCCTGCACCTTTATGTCATGATGCCAAGTAAGTTGGTACAGTTGGTACTAAGTGTACTCCCAGAGTCATTTATACATTGAGACAGCTAGCAATAACTTAACTACACTCCAAACGAAATACAACAAGCCCAATTAACAGCTTTCCCAATTCAGCTTCCTATTAGCTAGATCCTATTAGCTAAACATCCATGGACACTTGGGCACTGCTGACGTGAAGGGAAGCATGATGAAGGGAGGCTGAGATGGAAACAGACTACCCGCTTTAACAAACTCTGGTTAAAATATATTACTTTAGAAAGTTTTACAAAAACATCATAAAAGCCTTTGAATACATTGCCAGGTGCCTCTCCTGGAACCTTAGAAGGGGTCTCTGAAATGAGGGTCCTTGACATTTGAAGCTTTATTGGCATCAAAATAAATTGATCGCTGCTTAGATTATAAATTTATTTGGGATGATGATGAAAACTACAGGTAATCCACCCTACTTACCCCTTAGAGCTTAAGAGAGAGTGCTGCATAGTAATTAAGGGCATACATTGTGAAGCCAGTAGCTCTGGGTTCAAGTTCTGGTTATGCAATTTTGGAGTTCTGTGGTTCTGGGCAAACCATCTAAACCTCAGCCTTTTCGTCTATAGAATGAAGATAATAATAGTGTTGACATGATGTGCATAGAGTGTAAAGTACATAAAAGGCACTCAATATATGCTGGTTGTCTTTTATTCTTTGGAGGGGAGAAGAGTTAGCTTCCAGCTTCTGGAGTGGCAGAGTGAAGGTAAAAGGAAGAGTGTTGTGAAGGAAAGGATATTTGGTCTGGATCTTAAAGTTCCAATACGATCTAAATATTTGAAATGGGGGTGCATGTTACAGCAGAGATGTGTCCAGTTTGGCAGGAGTACAGGATGCTAGAAAGTTTGACATGCATTTGACAAAATAATTTGGGGCCAAGGACGGTGATGAATACTAGACTTTATTTCCCATGATTTAACATAATTAGATCTATGATTTTGAAACATGAATTTTTTTTTATTATACTTTAAGTTCTAGGGTACATGTGTACAACGTACCAGTTTGCTAGATATGTATACATGTGCCATATTGGTTTGCTGCACCCATTACCTCGTCATTTACATTAGGTATTTCTCCTAATGCTATCCCTCCCCCAGGCCCCACCCCATGACAGGCCCCGGTGTATGATGTTCTCTGCCCCGTGTCCAAGTGTTCTCATTGTTCAATTCCCACCTATGAGTTAGGACATGCGGTGTTTGGTTTTCTGTCCTTGTGATAGTTTGCTCAGAATGATGGTGAAATATGAATTTTAAGACATGGGAGAGGACGGCTAAGGAGTGAGAACATGGAGTCAGGAATGGAGTCAGAAGATCCATTAGGAGGTTATCAAGACAGTCTAGGCAGGAGGTGATGAAGACTGGAACTAGACAGTGTACGAGACTCACACACACACACCCACACACACATACACCACTCCACATGCATGCAAACACACATCTAGAATAACAGACTGCACATTTATGGCATGGTTACCCTGTATCTCTCTGAATTGTTTACCCTGATCTCTGCTGGGACTTGACAAATAGAAGATCAGCCTGGCAGAGTTGTCGTCAGTGCCAGGCTGAAGCTGTGCCCTTTTAGACATGCTGGGTTCTTGCGTGACAGAATCATGCTCCCTGGGTTACTTTCATTGCTGGCTGCAGCTGGCTGACTTGTCTTCACATCTGAGTAGGCTCTTTCTGGGGGCCTGTGGGAGCTGCCAGCAAGTGCTGGCCTCCATCAGTCTGATGGGCAGTGCAATTTATTTTATGCTGAAATGACACCAGGGTGACAATGCCTCTTGCAGGAGACAATTTGGTTTCTGTAAGTGCTAGCCTGGGGGCAGGGGAAGAGGTCCCTCTCTCAATTCAACATCTGCCAGATTAGCAGGGATGACAGGGACAGGCTTCTTTGGAAACAGAGGTTCAGAGACTCCTCCCCTGTCCACCTGTCCTGTAGTCTTTCAGCCCACAGTCTTGTACAGTGGCTCTTCTGAGCCTGTCAGGAGCCAGAAATGAAGTGATTTGGGGCCCAAAGCATTAACCAGTCTGGATGCAGAATTTTGCTCAAAGGTTTTTACCTCGTTTGAACCTAGCACTATTCTGGAAATTTCTGTCCATTGATTCATGAGCCTGTTGCAAACCCAATAAATCATTAATGGTAATTCCTACATGTCCAGTTTTAAGATACAGAACGTGGAGGCATAGATTGCTTCAGAACAGGCAAAATGGAACTTAGAGTTTCTAGTTACAGATTATATTAGGTTTTCATGAGACAAACTTCTCCTCCCTTATTTGTCTATATTTGCAACTTTATAGCAGTTGTATAGTGCCTAATACAGTTTTGGCACATCAATTAGTACTAATTTGTTGACTGACTGATTGTATTCTGAGATGAACAAGAATTTGAACCAGGTAATTAATTTCTATTATCTTACTGTGAGAAGGAGGGAGAAGATCAGTATATGTCTTTATTCATTTATTCATTTCACAAATATTTACTGAGTGTTTACCAAGTCCTAGGCACTGTACCTGTGCTGAAAATAGAACATCAGATAGGCTACAGCTCCTGACTCAAGTTACAGCCTTGTGGGAGATAGATAACTACATAACACATTGCCACAGGGAAGTGCCTGGTACAATGGGAACACATTCCAGGGGCACTTAACCCAGGCAAGAAATGCAGGAGGTGGTGGTCAAGGAAGGCTCCTGCTGTTTCACCAGGGACCTGAGAGAAGAGTGAGAGTCAGCCACGTGAAGAGTGGGTGGGAGGTGAAGGCAAGACCAATCCATGGTCAGGACACCAAAGAGCTTCTGGTCTAGGGAAAGAGTTGGACAAAGAGAAAGTAATGACTTCAATAATGTGTACGTACTGAGTGGGAGAAGGAATAGGGGTTTAGAGCTTTTACCAATTAAGTTTCTTTAGAGGCAAACAATTGAACTGATTCCAGCTAGGTCAAGATGAAGGACATCATATTTGTTCACAGTTTCAGTGTGAAACCTGAATAACCAGGCAGCGCCAGGGTCACCACTATTGGTAAGTCCTCTTGGATTTTGTCTCTAAGACAATGACTGCTGTAAGCTCTGACTGCCTAGTCTCTGTGTGACTGCACTCATGTCTTCTGCTTCCTAGGATGAAGAACCAGATTGGCCTAGATTGAGTCAGGTGTCTCTATCCTTTCACCAACCGGGCATAGGCAAGGAATAGGAGGGTGGTGGATATGGCCAATGAGAAATCTCTGTGAATCCTATAGTCAGCCTCCATTTCTCCCTTCCTTTTTCTTTTCTTTCCTTTTTTTCAAGAGTGCAACTAGGAAAGGAGGACACTTCACCAAGAGTAGGTGCAGCTGGCAGGTAGGAAGTCAGAGAAGGTTTCCTAATGTCTGCACTGAATCTTCCTAGGTGTAGAGCAGTCTGGCCTTTATTTGGAAGGCCCATGGGTTTCTTTTTTTCCATGCCAACCATGCCTATGAATGAATCTCATACAACCAGCTCTAGCGCTGCTGGACTTCAGTGGATCCTCTAATGTCTCTGACAAACTCTGGAGATGGCAGAGGTCTGAGAATTTTCTAGGCTTGTAACTTGAGGGGGTTGAAGGGAGAAGGAGGAAGGTATGTGTGGAAGAGTGGGGCAGTGGAGAAACTCTCCAGACATCAGGAGGACAAAGAGAAATGTGCTATTACTTTCTGTAGTCTAATTTGGGTTTACCCAAATGAATAATTTCCTCAGGCAGCCAGGAGGAGCCTTACGCCCCCTGAGACCAAGACCACTCGGAATTTAGCCTGTTGTTCTGACAGCTTTAAATAGGAATCAAACTCAGCTTTGGGACCTGTGGGGTCCTTCACTGCTTCCCTCTGCCTCCAGGCCCAGGGAAGAATCCGCAGGGTCTGAGGGCATGCTCTGCCATGTCTTTGCAGGTACATGAAAATGGCAGATGAGTCTGCAGCCACTTACCCCCTCTTCACTTCCTCACTAGGCAAATGGCTTAATACTCCCTGGCCTGGAGAGTGAGAAATCTGACCTTGAATCAACATCTTCACCCACTCCACCTGGGCAGGGCATTCTCCAGCCTTTTTTTTTTTGAGACAGAGTTTCGCTCTTTTTGCCCATGCTGGAGTGCAATGGCGTGATCTTGGCTCACTGCAACCTCTGTCTCCTGGGTTCAAGTGATTCTCCTGCCTCAGCCTCCCAAGTAGCTGGGATTACAGGTGTGTGCCACCACAACCAGCTAATTTTGTATTTTTAGTAGAGACAGGGTTTCACCATGTTGGCCAGGCTGCTCCCGAACTCCTGACCTCAGGTGATCCACACGCCTTACCTCCCAGAGTGTTGGGATTACAGTTGTGAGCCACCGTGCCCTATCTCTTCAGCCTCTTATTTATCCCCCTGGGTGCTTTTGGCCAGTTGGGTGGGCAATTGCTCTCATCCTCTTAGAATCCTAGACTAATAGCCAACCAAATCCAGAAGGCATCTCAGATACCTTTTAGACTATCCTTTAATTTTACAGAAAAGGAAGATGCCCCTAGAGAGAGGATGAGGCTTTCCCAAGGTTAATCAGCTAATTGGTGACAGGACTGACACTAGAACCAAGAGCTCTTGAAGCCCAGTTGAGCCGTCAGTTATGTTGCCTCTCACACCTCTACTTTCTGTTGGGAGTACTGAGTATGCTGGGATCCAGAGACAGCTTTTTCTCTTGCTGTCATCCCCCCTAAAGTTCAGAGTTGGTTTCAAGACAACCCCAGGGAGAAGGAACAACCCTTGCACCTCCCTTCCTTCTAAGAAGCATTTTTCCTTGGATGAGGAGCTCTTGGTCTAGGAATCAGACCCAGGCTTTGCTGAGCAAAGGGAGCCACCTGATTCTAAGGAAGAGCTCCTTAGGCTTCTGTCACCAATTTAAGGATCTCTTGGCCCCAGGCCCTGACTCACCCTGAGGACAAGTTTGCTCTTAGCTGAAGGCCCTTCATCATGTCTGAATACAGAAGAGAAAAGAAGTGAACTAGTGGGGTTAGCCCAGGGGTCTCCAATCCCTGGGCCATAGACCAGTGCCAGCCCATGGCCTGTTAGGAGCTGGAACCAGCTAGAAGCCTGTTAGGAACCGCAGGAGGTGAGCGGTGGGCAAGCGAGCATCACTCTCTGAGCTCTACCTCCTGTCAGATCAGCTGTGGCTTTAGATTCTCATAGGAGCAGGAACCCTACCGTGAACTGCACATGTGAGGGATCTAGGCTGTGCTCCTTGAGAGAATCTAATGCCTGATGATCTAAGGTGGAACGGTTTTATCCTGAACCATCCCCCATCTGGCCCCCGCTGTTTGTGGAAACATTGCCTTCCACAAAACCAGTCCCTTGGTGCCAAAAATGTTGGCGACTGCTGGGTTAGCCCATTTGTCAGCTTGGGGGTTTGTTCTCTGGGCAATTTTGTAGGAACAGGGTGGTAACAGTAGTGGTCCAAGATGACCTGGAGATCCTGGTCATGCAGGGATGATGTGACCTGTTCTAGGTCAGCCCCTTTGCTTGCCAACAGGCCCTTCAGATGAGAGAGGAGCTGAACCTATCGAACTCTTCTTTTCTTTTAAGAGAGAGTTTCTTCAGAACTTGAAATGCCAACCTCACAAATCCAAGGGCAATGGTTGTGTCTCTTTTTTAGAGAGTGTTCTTTAGAGAGAGATTTTTTTTTTTTTTTTTTTTTTTTTTAGTAGTGGACAAGGTGGAGTGATCAAAGGAAATATTTACAGTCTCACATAGAAGTAATTTGGAAACCTTTAAAAACTACTAGAAATTCTTATTTAATACAAACTCTTGAGTATTGGGCTCCCCAGGTATTTCTAATGTACAGCCAAGGTTGAAAAACCACTGGTCTTAACTAAGACCACATTGGAATATTATTTTTATGAGAGTAGGGACTTGGTCTCTTTTGTTCACTGCTATGTTCACAGCACTAATAAAGGTACCCGGCATATAGGAAGTCTTACTCAAAAAGCCTTTGTTGATGAGTGAATGAATGAATCCTTTGTATATCGCTGGGTGTATGCTCATCATTTCGTCAACTCTTCCTGAGAAAGTGAAGACTTTCATAGAGAGACCATCTCTGCCTTGGACAGGGAAGGATGGAGTGAGTTGTGTCTGGGCTCTGACCAACATGCAGTTAAAATGATTTAAATAGGATACAACAAAGCCTGTTGGCACATGGGAAGAACTCTTGGTCCACAGTGCCTGTGAAGGAGGCCGGGTTGAGAACGTGATGACAACTTTTGTGTTTAATTAACATGGCTACAGAGGGATCAGGAACATAATTTAATGGAGGCTAAGATTACCCACAACCGGGGAAAGCTCAGCTCAAATGAAGCATCTGGAGGCACTATTTATGTAATACAACATGGAATAAAGCCTTGTTGAGAAATAGGCAGAAGATCGCCTTTCACTGCCCAAAGTTTTTGTGAGGCATTTGAGACAGCTGAAGTCTGAGAGGCATGGGGATGGTCTATTGTGCAGGCTGCAGCTGGACCTAAGAGTCCGAGGGCTCTTCCTGCATCCAAGGCACTGTCTCCATGGAGACCTGAGGAGCTCGTCCTCTCCCTCCTCTTCTGTCTTCCATTCTGTGTTGTATAGGGAGCTATACAGCAGGTTCCAAGGGGGAAGAATTAACACAGAACCCATATAGAGGGAATGAAAGAAGGACACTGCATATGAGAGGACAGAGTATAAGCTGAGAGTGTGAGGGTGATGGGGATACAGGGCACACGTGTCATGGGGGCAGAATCTGTTCAGGGTCAGCTTTCCAAGTGCAGACAGGGTGGAAATGCTAAAAAAAATGGAAGAGACATGAATGGATAGAAAGATTTGAATGTGTGTTTGAAGTAGACAGCATGGGAAGTTCAGAGGTTTTGCTCCAGTAACAGGGAGAGGGAACAAATAAATATCTGCCAGTGACCTGCTCTGTGATAGGCAATATGCATATGTTTTCTCAGTTAATCCTCACAATTCCCCTATGAGGTAAGGAGTGTCAACTCATCTTACAGATGAGTGTGCTGAGGCTCAGAGGGATGGAGTGGCTTGCTTAAGGTTAGCAAGTCAAGTAAATGGAGAGTTGGATTACACCTAAATTTGCCTATCTCCAAAGCATGAGTTCAGAGAGGAGAAGGGTAGATGCTCAAACTTTGTCTCAGTGTTTAAAGAGGCTGACTCCATGCTGATATAAGTAATGCAGGTGGGAGTGTCTTCCTTCCAATTGCCCAGTCTATAGACTTTCTGTATAGAGGAGAAAACAGACTACCTGGAGAATATGAACGACTTGCCGGGGGAAATACATCACCAGTTCAACTTGACTTTCCAAAATTTTACCTTCCGGGTTCTCTTATGCTGGGACACTCCCCTAAATAGAGGAGGGCAAATCCTTTCAATGCCAAGCAGTTGGGGCAGAATTTCCAGGATATGAAGAAAATTAACTCCCCACATCCTTTTTTTTTTCTTTTCATCTGGAAATGTGAAGCAGTTGTTGATAACCACTGGAGTGGAAAGAGACCAGGCCCAGGAGACATGACATCTGAATTCTAGGCTTGGCTCTGACACTGTCTCTCTAGCACCCCTTTCTCCTTCTTTGGGTAAACAGAAACCCTCTTTCCTGTGGGGAACTCCTTCCATGAGGTTTTGATGAAGCTAGTCCACGGTCATTGTCAGTAAGGGCCTTGTCATCCAGGTCAGAGCTCCTGGTCACTGTCCGGTCAAGTGTGGAGATAAAGAGAGAGGCAATTCTGACAATATTGGAGCACTCGGATCCTGCTATCATGGATTCTGTGTGTTTCAGTTATATGATTCCATAAGTAACAGATTGTTTGCAAAGATGACCCCAGTATTTTCTCCCATCTCTGTCTGCATGCTCTTTTGCAATGAGATTTTTGTCTCCTATAGACAGATAGAGTCAATTTTCCCTCCTCTTGAATCTGGGATGGCTCTGTGACACGATTTGACCAATAAAATGTGGTGGAACTCGCACAGCTGGCTTCTAAGCTTTCATTTCAAAAGGCCCTGAAGCATCAGGTCTCATCCACTGGGCACCCTGAGACCATCATGCTGTAAAGAAGCCTGATCTAGTCCCCTCGAGGATGGAAGAACACATGGAGAGAGGGACCCAGCCAACCCATCAGGTTAATGAAGCCACAGTGAACTCAGGCAAGACTGGAAGAATTGTCTATTTAACCCACAGAATAATGAGGGACAATAAATTGTTAATGTTTTTAAGTCACTAGTTTCGGGGTGGTTCATTATGCAGCAATAGATAATTGATTCATGAGAGCACAGTCACTAACTTACCCTGTGACCTTGTGTATCAATCACAGTTCTGGATGTTAAGCAAAACAAGATCAACTTTTGCTAATTGGATCTGTATAGTAATTTATCTAAAGGATATTGAATCATCAGAAAGGCTGAAATGCCATGATCAGACCTACTCAGACAGAAACATGTTCCTAAATTTGCCACCACCAGCATCCCTCCATAGTTATGCCACAAGTTCAATTGTGTTCAGTTGTGATGCCAGAGTGACAGAGAATCCCTTACTATCCTTGCTTCTTTGCATCACTAGCTTCTGATTCAAAGCGTCCAGGGTGGTGCTTCTGATTGGACAACTCTAGGTCAAGTGCCTGCATCCTAGCTACAAGGGAATCTAGGAAAGTAAATATCTGTCATTTCAGGCTGTTATAATGGGAGGCAGACTTGTAAGATGGTGATTTTTCCAAATGTACAAAGCGAGCCAGAAAAGAATGACCAGTGTTCTCTATAGTCCACCCCTTTTCCAAATCAATATCAATGCACCCCATTCTTTCCATATTCATATTTCTGAAAGAAAATTTTCTTCCTAATAGAATTCAGTTATCTCCTGCTTAATCAAAACCAGCTCCTCTTTTCTCCAGATTCTCATCAGATACTGCATCTAGCTCCAAGTTTAGGATCTGTGGTTGATATCTATTTATCCTCTAGCTCTGGCATGTATTTACATTTATACTCTGTAATTTATAGAATAAATTGTGAACCTAATCACAATGAACATAT